>NW_026596100.1:5378832-5531483 GCF_907164565.1 Psammomys obesus | reverse complement strand
TTCTTTCTTTCTTTCTTTCTTTCTTTCTTTCTTTCTTTCTTTCTTTCCTTGTTTCGGAGAGGCAATGCATTTCTACATTTTTATTTTCAATGTGCTTTCGAGACTCTGAAAGTGCAATCAGCTATATAAAATTGGGATACGAGTAGGCACTTCATAACTCAGCTTTACATTGTACCTCCAGGTCAACCTGAGCATCATTTTCATCAAAATGATTCAACGCTAGGCTGGCTCATTGACCATTCTGGGATTTGAACTTGGATTTATATAGGCCACCTAAACGTAGCTGTTTAGGCAGCTATGCTGTGTAATTTAGTGGCATATACATTTAAAAAGGTAATTGAATAGTTGTCTGAACTTACAAATTTAATTTGTGAGAAACAATATTTTAAACAGAAAATGAGTGCTTATTTCTGATGTCACTATGTAATAGCTTTTTTTAAAATTTTTTATTTAACTTTTATTAATTACATTTTATTCATTTTGTATCCCCCCATAAGCCCCTCCCTCCTCCCCTCCCGGTCCCACCCTCTCCCCCCTTTCTGCATGCATGCCCCTCCCCAAGTCCACTGATGGGGGAGGTCCTCCTCTCCTTCTTTCTGATCTTAGTCTATCAGTTCTCATCAGAAGTGGCTGCATTGTCAGGGATCTAGGTTATCTCCATGAATAGTCCTTGGTTGGAGTATGAGTCTCTGGGAAGTTCCCTGTGTTTAATAGAAATGTTTCACTTTGAGTGTTACAGTCTTGTTCATGAACTTAAAGAAATATGTGTCACACCTTGACTTCTACATTTAATATGAGAAAAATGGTAAATACAGTAACAATTTTTAAATGAGTGCTTATTGAAAATGTTAATTCTATTCACATTGTACTTACTATATGTTTTTACTCTAAGAAAAATCGTGTCTGTGCTAAACAAAAATGTGAGAAGGGACATGGCTTTTACAGCATGTATGCTGTATGCAGTTTGCAGTTTCCTGTTAAGTGATTTAACATTGTAAAGAACTTTAGCTAATTTCTAGGTATTTTCAGGTATAAATACTAGAGCAGTCAGTTTTAGTGAAAACCATTAGACCTAGAAATAATTTAATAGTTAACAGTGTCTACTCCTCTTGTAGATGATTTGAGTTTGGTTCCTAAATACCCTGTCAGGATGCTCAAACATCTATAGCTGTAGATCTGTGTGTGTATGTATGTATGTGTGTATGTGTGTGGGTGTGTATGTGTGTGTGCAAAATATATTCATGAATGCATATATATGCATTTGATATATATATATATAAAACTCTAACAGTTTATATATATATATATATATATATATATATATATATATATATATATAAACTGTTAGAGTTAGAAAAACCAACTTTTTGAGTGAAATTACAAGAAATAGTGGGATACTTCAACACTCCACTCTCACCAAGGGACAGATCATCTAGACAGAAGCCAAATAGGGAAATAAAGGCACTTACAGAGGCCCTAATTCAAATGGACCTAATAGATGTCTACAGAACTTTTCACCCAAACTCAAAAGAGTATACGTTCTTTTCAGCACCTCATGGAACCTTCTCCAAAATAGACCATATAGTTGGTCACAAAGCAAGCCTCAACAGATACAAGAAGATTGAAATAATCCCCTGTATTCTATCTGACCACCATGGACTAAAGCTGGCCACCTAAAACGTCAACAACAATGTTAATAGCAAAAAGCCTACACATACATGGAAACTGAACAACTTGCTGCTCAATGACAGCTGGGTTAAGGAAGAAATAAAGAAATAAATTAAAGACTTCCTAAAATTCAATGAAAATGAAGGTACAACATACACTAATACATGGGACACAATGAAAGCAGTGCTCAAAGAAAAATTCATAACATTAAGTAAGTGCCTTCAATGAGAAATGTGTAACATCTCAAACAAGCAAATTAATGGCTCAAGTGAAAGCCCTAGATAATAAAAAGAAGCAAATACACACAAGTGGAGCAGATGGCTGGAAATAATCAAACTCAAGGCTGAAATCAATCAATTAGAAAAAATAAAAAATAAAACTATTCAAAACATGAAACCAAGAACTCGTTCTGTGAGAAAATCAACAAGATATATAAAGTCTTAACCAAAATAACTAAAAGGGAGAAAGAAACTATCCAAATCAGCAAAATCAGAAATGAAAAGGGGAACACAATGACACAGAGGAAATCCAAACAATCATTAGGTCATACTACAAAAGCTTATATATTAAAAAATTTGAAAATCTAAAAGAAATGGACAATTTTCTTGATAGATTCCATCTACCAAAATTAAGTCAAGATCAGGTAGAAAGGTTGAATAGTCCTATATCCCCCAAGGAAATTGAAGCAGTCATCAACAAATTCCGTTCAAAATAAAGCCCTGGGCCAGATGGTTTCAGCTCAGAATTCTATACACCTTCAAAGAAATATTAACTCTAATTCTCTCCAAACTATTCCACAAAATAGAAACAGATGAAACATTATCAAAGTCATTCTATGAAGCCACAGTCACCTTGATACCTAAACCACAAAGACCCCCCCCAATAAAAAACACCTCAGACCTATCTCTCGTATGAACATTGATGCAAATATACTCAATAAAATACTTGCAAACTGAATCCAAGAACACATCAAAGATATCATCCACCATGACCAAGTAGGATTCATCCAAGGCATGCAAGGGTGGTTCAACATATGGAAATCCATCATTGTAATCCACCATATAAACAAACTGAAGGGAAAAAACACACACACACACACACATGATCATCTCCTTAGATCCCGAAAAAGCATTTGAAAAAATCCAAAACCCATTGATATTTAAAGTATTGCCGCGATCAGGAATACAAGGCATGTAGCTAAACATAATAAAGGTAATATACAGCAAGCCTCTAGGCAACACCAAACTCAATGGAGAGAAACTCAAATCAATCCCATTGAAATCAGGGACAAGGCAAAGCTGCCCACTCTCTCCATACCTCTTCAACATACTACTTGAAGTCCTAGCTAGAGCAAAAAGACAAGTAAAGGAGATCAAGGGGATACAAATTAGAAAGGAAGATGTCAAAGTTTCAGTATTCACATATGATATGATAGTATACATGAACGACACCAAAATTTCAACCAGAGAACTCCTCCAGCTGATAAACACTTTCAGCAGAGTGGCTGGATACAAAATCAACTCAAAAAAAAAAAAAAAAAATCAGAAGCCCTCGTGTATTCCAAGACAAAAAGGAAGAGAAAGAAATCAGGGAAACAACTCCCTTCACAATAGCCCCTATTAACATAAAGTACCTTGGGGTGGCTCTAACCAAACAAGTGAAAGACATGTTTGAAAAAAAACTTCACGTCTCTGAAAAAAAGAAATTAAAGAAGATATCAGAAGTTGAAAAGATCTCCCGTGTTCATGGATTGGTAGGATTAATATAGTGAAATTGGCCACTGTGCCAAAAGCTATCTACTGATTCAATGCAATTCCCATCTAAATATCAACACAATTCTTACAGACCTTGTAAGAAAAATTCTCATCTTCATATGGAGAAACAAAAAACCCAGAATTTCAAAAATAATTTTCTACAACAACAGAAAGTCTGGAGGTATTTTCATCCCTGATCTCAGGCTGTACTACAGAGCAATAGTAATAAAAACTGCATGGTATTGGCATAGAAACAGAAAGGAGGATCAATGGAACTGAATAGAAGACCCAGAAATAAACCCACACACCGATGAATACTTGATTTTTGACAAAGAAGCCAAAACCATTCAATGGAAAAAAAGACAACATCTTCAACAAATGGTGCTGGTCCAACTGGATGTCTACATGCAGAAAAATGAAAATAGATCCATATTTATCACCCTGCACAAAGCTAAAGTCCAAGTGGATCAAAGACCTCAACATGAAACCAGATACTCTAAATCTGTTAGAAGAAAAAGTGGGGAACAGCCTAGAACTCATTGGCACAGGATAACAACTTCCTGAACAGAACACCAACAGCACAGACTCTAAGAGCAACAATTAATAAATGGGACCTCATGAAACTGAAAAGCTTGTCTAAAGCAAAAGACACTGTCAAACAAACAAAATGACAGCCTACAGCCTGGGAAAGGATATTTACCAACCCTATATTTAACAGAGGGCTGATATCCAGAATATATAAAGAACTGAAGAAGTTAAAAAGCAATAAATAAAGCAATCCAATTAAAAAGGGGGTACAGCGCTAAACAGAAAATTCTTAGAAGAGGAATACAGAATGGCAGAAAAACACTTAAAGAGATGCTCAGTGTCCTTAACCATCAGATGCAAATCAAAACAACCCTGAGATTTCACCTTACAACCATCAGAATGGCTAAGATCAAAAACTCAAGTGACATGTTGGAGAGGTTGTGGAGAAAGGAAAACCCTTCTCCATTGCTGGTGGGAATGTAAACTTGTACAACCACTTTGGAAATCAACCTGGCCCTTTCTCAGACAATTAGAAAAAGCACTTCCTCAAGATCCAGCTATTCCACTCCTACACATATATCCAAAAGATGCTCAAGAACACAACAAGGACATTTGCTCAACCATGTTTGTAACAGCTTTATTTTTAATAGCCATTACCTGGAAACAACCTAGATGTCCCTCAACAGAAGAATGGATACCAAAATTGTGGTACATTTGTTCAATGGAATACTACTCAACAATGAAAAACAGGAAAACCATAACATTTACTGACAAATGGTGGGAACTAGAAAAGATTATCTTGAGTGAGCTATCCCAGAAGGAGAAAGACATACAGGGTATATACTCACTTATAAGTAGTATTAGACCTATAAAATAGGATAAACATACTAAAATATGTAAACCTAAAGAAAATAAACCAAACAGAGGACCGGGGATAAGAGGATCAATCCTCACTTAGAAAGACAAATGGGATGGACATTGGACATAGGAGAAAACAAGTAACAGGACAGGAGCTGACCACAGAGGGCCTCTGAAAGACTCTACCTAGCAGTGTATCAAAGCAGATATTCATAACCAAACCTTTGGCAGAGTGTAGGGAATGATATGAAAAAAGAAGGAGTTAGTATGACCTGGAGAGGACAGGAGCTCCACAAGGACCAAACATATTAGGGCACAGGAGTATTTTATGGGACAGTATCTCCAACCTAGGTTGTATGGATATAACCTAGAACCCCTGTTCAGATGTAGCTCATTATCTACTGGGTACCCTAGTAAGGGGAACAGAGACTATTTCTGACATGAACTCAATGACGGGCTCCTTGACCCCCACCCCACGAGGGAGGAGCAGCCTTGCTAAGCCACAGATACAGACTTTGCAGCCAGTCCTGCAGATTCCTGATAAGTTAGGGTCAGATGGAAGGGGAGGAGGACCTCCCCTATTGGTGGACTTGGAAGGGGTCAGGGAAGACATGAGGGAGGAAGGGTGGGGTTGGGAGGGAATGAGAGAATGTGCTACATCTAGGATAAAAAGTTAATAAACTGTAACTAATATTAAAAAATAAAAATTAAAAAATAAAAGAGGAAATCTATTTAAAAAAGAGAAGAAAGACTTGTATAAGCTGTCCTTCCTTACAGTGGGGTGCCTCTTTCTTTTCTAAGTATTTCTAAATGCTTGTAGAACAACGTATTGTCTAAAATATTGCAGTAATTAGCATATTTAACAAATGAAAATCATCAATTATTTAGTATACATGAAGTTGATAATGTCATTAGTATTTAGATGTAGGCCTAAGGAAATATAACCTGTTCTGGACAGAGGAAATAGCACGTCTAAACACAGGCAAAATGAAAGTGAATTCTTTATGTACCAGGGTTAAGCCAGAGTAATTATCTCAGAGCAAAGTTTAGTCTTTAGACTGTGTTAAGGGGCAAACAACACAATGACAGCTTCAGTGTGCTCTCGCTTTAATAAATAGGCAAATGTAGCTTGTGATCTCAGATGCAGCTTTACTAAGGTTTTTAAAAGGCAGGAACCCAAGTCACAAGAAAGGACAGCCCCTCTCAGTTGAAGTCAATGGGCACAGAGCCCTGATATTAGTAAGGATACTGGCTTAGCTTCAAAAGGATGACCTATGCAGTTAGACACTATTAGCTATTTCAAAATTGACTGATATTGTTATTACGGAAGAAAAAGGAGAAAAATGTTTACTCATTGATTTTTTAAATTAGTGTATCTGTATATATTTGATATATATTTTAGAATTTTTCTTATATCTTTCAAATGGCAATATTATTTTTTAGTTTTATTTATCTATTTATTTATTTTATTTGACTTTTATTAGTTACACTTTATTCATTTTGTATTCCCCCATAAGTCCCTCCCTTCTCCCCTCCCAGTTCCACCCTCCCCTCCCCCTTTCTGCATGCATGCCCCTCCCCAAGTCCACTGATAGGGGAGGTTCTCCTCTCCTTCCTTCTGATCTTAGTCTATCAGTTCTCATCAGAAGTGGCTGCATTGTCAGGGTTCTAGGTTATCTCCATGAATAGTCCTTGGTTGGAGTATGAGTCTCTGGGAAGTTCCCTGTGTTCAAATTTTCTTGTTCTGTTGCTCTCCTTGTGGAGTTCCTGTCCTCTCCAGCTCTTACTATTTCCCACTTCTTACATAAAATTTATTTTTAATTAAATTGTTCTTTACATTACTTACATTTTATTCACTTTGTATCCCAGCTGTAGTCTCCTCCCTCATTCTCTCCCAATTCCACTCTCTCTCCCTCATCTCCTCCTATGCCCCTCTCAAAGTCCACTGATAGGGGAGGTGCTCTATCCATTCCAACTGACTCTAGCTTATAAGGTCTCATCAGGACTGGCTGCAAAGTCATCCTCTGTGGCCTGAAAAGGCTCCTCCTCCTTCAGGGTTGGGGGTGGTCAAAGAGCCAGCCACTGAGTTCATGTCAGAGACAGACCCTCTTCCCCTTACTAGGGAACCCAATTGGATACTGAGCTGCCATGGACTACATCTGAGCAGGGATTCTAGGATATATCAATGAATGTTCCTTGGTTGGAGTATCAGTCTCAGAAAATACCCCTGAGCCTAGACATTTTGTTTCTGTTGCTGTCCTGTTGAGTTCCTGTACTCTCTGGGTCTTACTAACTACCTCTTCTTTCATATGATTCCCTGCACTCTGCCCAAAATTTGGTTATGAGTCTCAGCATATGCTTTGATACACTGCTAGGAAGAGTCTTTCAGAGGCCCTTTCTTGTAGGCTCTTGTCCTGTTTCTTGTTTTCTCCTTCTTCCAATGTCCATCCCATTTATCTTTCTAAGTGAGGATTGATCATCTTATCCCATGTCCTCTTTCTTGTTTATCTTCTTTAGGTGTACAGATTTTAGTATGTTTATTTTATCATATATGTCTAGTATCCACTTATAAATGAGAATATACTATGTGTGTCTTTTTTAACTTCTGGGATATCTCACTCAGGATGATATTTTTTAGATCCCACCATTAGCCTGCAAATTTCATGTTTTCCTTGTTTTTAATTGTTGAGTATTTTTCCATTGTGTAAAAGTATCACAATTTCTATATTCAATCTTCTGTTGAGGGACATCTAAGTTTCCAGATTCTGGCTATTCAAATAAAGCTTCTATGAACATAGTTGAGCAAATGTCCTTGTTGTACCATTGAGTATCTTTCTGGTATCTGCCCAGGAATGGTAAGCTGGGTATCGAGGCAACACTATTCCTATTTGTCTGAGAAACCTCCAGACTGATTTCCAAAGTGGTTGTACAAGTTTACATTCCCACCAGCAGTGGAGGAGGGTTCCCCTTTCTCCACAACCTCTCCGGCATTTGCTGTCACTTGTGATTTTGATCTTGGCCATTCTGATGGGTATGAGGTGGAATAACAGAGTTACTTTGATTTACATTTCCATGATGACTATGGACTTTGAGCATTTATTTAAGTGTTTCTCTGTCATTCAATACTATACTTCTATACATTATAGTTTCCCAAGTCAGAGGATTGAAATAGATATGTATATAGTAATCATGTAAAATGCTGCCTCAGGTCGAGGAGAAAATATCTACTTCAAAATTAAACAATTTCATCAATTAGCTCCAAACTATATTTAGTACCTCCAACTAGTAATTTTGTGTGCATCTAGAAAATTCAATAGCATTTTAATTTTAACATGCACACACACAAATTTATGTACATACATATATATGTGTATACATATATATGCCCAGGAACATATACACACATATATGTGTGTGTACATGTAATAATTAAATATATATATATATACACATACACGCACACTCACAAATTCGTGTGTGTTTTTGTGCATGTAACAACAATGAAAAAAGAGACCATGAATTTGTAGAACAAAAAGGGAGAGAGGGTTATGGGAACACTGGGAAGGAAGAAAGAGAAGGAGAAAATATAATTTTATTATAATCAAAAGAAATGCTGATACTCTCTCCAATTAATCTGGAGTAAGAGACTAGAAAAATGGGTGAGAAGACCGAATATTATTTTCAGAAACTTCGAATAAATAACACAGAAAAGGTTCTCTTGAGAAGTTTTATTTTTTTCATATTTCTTCATCTTTTTTTTTTTTTTTGCCAGACACAATTACAAGAATGGAGACCTACACTCAAGAGCTTGGTGTGTAATGGTTTATGTGTTTCATTCAATTTAGAACCTAAAGCTTAATATGGAAGGATATCTAGGCAGCTCCCAACAATATGTGTTGTATATATGGCATAGAGAATGATAATTTAAGACCAAACATTTTTGGATGCAAGCGAAGAATCCATATTTATAATTTTACATGCTTATATTCATAATCATTTTATATTTTTAAATGAGCTTATTTCTAATTTTCAAATAGTAGTATGCAATGAAACACATTAAACACAGTATTATCTGTGATCCTTACAAGGCAGTGTTATTACATGAGGAGTTTTATTTTATTGCTATACATTTTTAAACACAAGACATTACTGTAGACTTACTTCCTTCTAAGGTTTGAATTTTCTCTTTTTCTACCTATCTTGAGATTGAGAGTGAGAAATATATCATGTAATAAGAAATAAAATTTTAATAACTGTATCATTAAAAACATTTTATAAATATTTAGAAGACATTTCTAACATTATAATTTTAATTATTCTTGCAAAATAACATTTAATATTTACATAAAATATTTGGAAGTCATTGTTTCTTTTAGTGTCTAAACACCTGTCTGAAATGTGTTGACATAACCTAGTTTTCATAGTTAGATTAAATAGAAATATCTTGTTTTCATGTTAAAAAAGGAATATCTACAAGTTTGCCTAATAATTATTTTTATTATAGCAATAAATCACTGCATAGCTTCTACCATTCAGCAGGTCCTGCCTTTGTTTTATAAGCTGCTGATTTTCTGCAGTTAAAACTGCTAGGTCTCAGAGTTGTCTAGACTAACACAGGCTCCAGTCTTTGGGTCTGCACAATGGTGAAATCTCTGTCTGCAGCTACAGATGTAATGATATACACTGGAATTCCCCACTGTAGATTAGAGTGTCTGGTTGAAATATAAAAAGAATGAAAATCAGTAAGCCTCGTGACAGATCAGCTTAGCACATAATTTCCTTACCTGGCACACTCATGTATTTTCAGGCCAAAGTGCCTTTTCCACTCTTTACTTTTATTATGTGTCAGCACATAATTTAACAGCATAAAATAGCAAGTAAAGGTTTTATATGAACATGCCTGTCTTACTGCTTCTGTGTTTATATTATGTTTCTTCTACTGAGATTTTATCAGCTTTCAGATGTAAATCTAAATACAATACTTTCTTAGTATTCAGACATTTAATATGCAAGTTTAGATATTCATAATCAACTTTAAAGTTATGTGATATAGTAATCAGTAATTTTACTTAAGTGTAATTCAAATCACCATCTCATTGAGGTTTTATCCACAAAGAAGTTGATCAAGTTGTTAGTCTGCCTAGAAAATTTATTTCATTAGTGTTTTATTGTTTTTTAGTTGCCATGCATATATTTTCTGCTAATTTTTTTAAAATCACGGTTGAGTTACATATACAGAACATATACATTATATGTTATACAAAATGAGTTAATAGAGTTAATTAGAATATGTACATACATTGAAAGGATAGTGAAGAAAAAGTTTTATTAAGATTGAGAGCTCTTTGACCGCCTTCCCTGGATGGAGGAGCAGCCTTGCCAAGCCACAGAGGAGGACACTGCAGCCAGTTCAGATGAGACCAGGGTAAGATGGAAGGGGAGTAGGACCTCCCCTATCAGTGGACGTGGAGAGGGGCATAGGAGGAGATGAGGGAGGGTAGGTGGGATTGGGAGGGTAGGAGGGAGGGGGCTACAACTGGGATACAAAGTGAATAAAATATAATTAATTTAAAAAATAAAAATTTAATTAAAAAGAAGATTGAGAGGTATTCTCAGGACCTCAGGACTGATTCACAAAGGGAGTTCCCAACTTTTCTACCATCAGCAAGTAAGAAATAAAGTGATACATCAATGAGCTGTGTGGTGGCAGCACATGCCTTGAGCTCCAGCCTCAGGAGGCAGAGGCAAGCAGATCTCTGTAATTTCGAGGCCAGCTTGATCTACAGAATGAGTTCTAGGACATCCAGGGCTACTCAAACACACACCTAAACACACATGCACACCAAAACAAAACAAAATTCCTCTATTTCAAAAATTAAAAAATAATAAATTAGGAAGAACACATAACTGTATTTAATTCAGTGGTGTGGTACCTATATCTATCACTTTTATGCCCTATAGCCTATACACCAATTTGATACTAAAGTCTGTTATGGAAATCATTTCATATGCCTATTAGTACCTACTACAAGTAAGAAGACAAGACAAATCATTAGTTAGCTAGCATCTGCCTTGTCTGTTGGCTTTGATTATTTTTCAATGCATCTAATGGTTGAAATGTAATTTTTATGTAGCGGTCTAGTTGTAAATGATTCTGGGGAATAGCAGTTTTTAGACATGGGAGTCAAGGAAAACTAAAAGAAATAATACAGATGCAAAAAGTCAATCACTAATCCCCCCAAATGCTAGTGTGATACCTAAAAACTGGTGTAGTACTTTTTAGAGGGTGAAGCCCTGGGTTCAGAATGGCACGGATTCTCCACCAACATGCATACACATAGGGAAAATAACAAACAAAATAGAGGAAAATATATAAATAATAGTTATATGTGCTAAAGATTATTCATAGAAAAATCTAGTTACATGGCTCTGTGGCTAAAGCTTTGATGGTCAAGTTCAGTCTACAAAAGCAACATGGTAGAAG
This sequence comes from Psammomys obesus, assembly GCF_907164565.1. Classification (NCBI taxonomy): domain Eukaryota; kingdom Metazoa; phylum Chordata; class Mammalia; order Rodentia; family Muridae; genus Psammomys; species Psammomys obesus. Next base: position 5,520,191 of record NW_026596100.1, on the reverse strand, counting down.
GTGAGAGCAGATTTCTGCAAGTCATTCCCTGACCTCATACATGCATTTTTAATGTGCAAGTGTATACACTCACGAGCATATACAGCCACACGCATACATACAAACATACACACACGCATGCACCAAATAACTAATTTAAAAAGCTGCTTAGACATCACTAGCTCAAAACCATTTTGTTAGGCTGTATTCAACACTAAAAGTGTCGTCATAAATCTTTTAAGCGCTATACATGTTCTGAAAATCTAATAATTTAAAATTTTAGGCGAGATTTTTTTTTTGCCTTATACGATTGATTTATGTGTTTTATTTATCATGCGGTACTACCTTTTATTCTTTCCCTCCATTTCAATAGTAATCTTCAGTAACATAAAGCACCCTACATTCCTGACGCCTGGATAATGGCAGAGAAAGAAAGGGGGAAGAGCAATGTTCTTCAGGTCTGTTTTATTTTCACACAAAAGTGTTGCTGTTTTTGTTTTTGTTTTTTTTTTTTTTTTTTTTTTTTTTTTAAGCCTCCACTAGCTGATTTCTCAAGCACACTTTTCAGCTCTCAATCAAACAAGCGGGAACTTAGCAGCCATTCAGAGTCCCCTATTCTTCGACAGACGCACGCTTGTCCTTTGCTAGCAGGGCTGCACATATTGTCTGCAATACACAACTAGATATATAATGGTCTTTCTGCAACCTTGGATTGTTCTCTGGGCCCTGGCCACCTACACTGAGAAATAAGGGGACAAAATTGAAGAAGCTTTTTAGCTTTTATAGCTTATTGATTTTTATATTTTCTGATGTATTAGAGCAATTTTTCAAACGTATCCTCCTTACCTTGATATCTTGAGTGTGGAGAGAGGATTTCACATTTATTAGCTTTCCTTTCTTTTTGAGGGGGGAAGGGACTGTATGTGTGTGTGTGCGTGCATGTGTGTATGGCCTCAGTGCAATCTCAGAAATACAAATGGCTTGATATAAAAAAAATCAATTCTCAGAGTAAAAATTCAAAGACTGTGTGTAAGTATTACATAAAAAACAGACAACTAGGAATATACCATTTCCAACCAGATAACAAAGATGATTTTGAAGAGTATAGTTTCTCGACTTCAGTTAAAATCACTGATGCTCAGTGCTTTTCAAATAGAAAAAGTTCGATCATAAGGGAGGGTATACAATGGTGTAAATACCATTTTATTAACTCAGATCAACCATGACAGCTTCTGAGAAAAAAGCATAGCAGTTATGTCTTTTCCAATGGTCACACTCTCCTCTTGGACCTCAGAGAAAGACACAAATCTTTAGATCCTTTCTTCTTTATTCTTCTTATTGAAATATAATTTTTCTCACATATACATCCTGATTATCGTTCCTCCTCCCTCCACTGCTGCCAGTCCCTTCCCACACCCTTGCCATATAGATATGCCTGCCTTTACTCTCTCATTAGAAAACAGACTTCCATGGCATAATAACAAAACAACACATAAACATGTAATAAGATAAAACAAAAACTAAAACATCGGAACAGGACAAAACAGAAGAAAAAGAGCTCAAGAGACCCACTAATTCCTGTTCTCAGGAATCTTATAAAAGCACTAAAATGAAAGCCATACTATATACAGAAAGGAATTGTTGGGTGAAAAGAGAATTAATGTGTATTATATGTTAATACATATTAATGTATGTATTCATAAGATAAGGGAGATGAGGGAGGGAAGGTAGGGTTGGAAGAGAAGGAGAAAGGGGGATACAGCTGGGATACAATGTGAATAAACTATAATTATTATAAAAATAAAAAATACATATATTCAAAAATATTTGAAAGGAAAATCCCTGACATGACATTGTGAGACGGGAAATTTTCGAAGATTCTGTTGAGTTTGATTTCTATTGGTCTTCTACTGCTGGACATACATCTATTTTTCTTTTAAGTCTTTTTTCTTTATTATTATTATTTACTACAACTTATTCACTTTGTATCCTTCCTCATCTTCTCCTGGTCCCACCTTCTTCCCTCTTCCTCTGCTATGTCCCTCCCCAAGTCCACTGATAAGGGAGGTCCTTCTCCCCTACTATCTGACTCTAGCCTATCATGTCTGTCTGTATCTTCTTTCTCTGTGGTCTAGGTAAGCCACTTCTACAGGGGTAGGTGAACAAATAATTGGCCACTAAGTCCATGTCATAAAAATCCCCTGCTCTTCTTACTAGAGTATCCCCATGGAGACTGAGAGCCTATTAAAAATATTTATTACAATTTATTCACTTTTTATCCCAGCTGTAGCCCCCTCCTTTATCCGCTTCCAATCCCACCCTCCCTCACTCTTCTCCTCCCATGTCCCATCCCCCAGTCCACTGATAGGGGAGGTCCTCTTCCTCTTCCATCTGACCCTAGCCTATTAGGTTTTATCAGAATTGGCTGCTTTGTCCTCCTCTGTGGCCTGGCAAGGCTGCTCCCCACTCAGGAAGAAGTGATCAGAGAGGCAGCCACTGAGTTCCTGTCACAGATAGTCCCTGTTCCCCATACTAGGGAACCCACTTGGATATTGAGCTGCCATGGACTACATCTGTGCAGGGGTTCTAGGTTATCTCCATGAATGGTCCTTGGTTGGAGTATGTCTCAGAAAAGACCCCTGGGCTCAGATTTTTTAGTTCTGGTGCTGTCCTTGTGGAGCTCCTGTCCTCTCCAGGTCTCACTATCTCCCCCTTTTTTTCATAAGATTCCCTGCGCTCTGCCCAAAGATTGATTATGAGTCTCATCATCTGCTTTCATACACTGCTAGGTAGAGTCTTTCAGAGGTCCTCTGTGGAAGGCTCCTGTCCTGTTTCTCATTTTCTCCTTCCAATGTCCATCCTGTTTGTCTTTCTGAATGAGGACTGAGCATCTTACCCAGGGTCCTCCTCCTTGCTTGGCTTATTTAGGTGTGCAGATTTTGGTATGTTCATCCTATATTACATGTCTATCCTTAAAAGAAGTTTGTTTTCCCAGTGAGACTTCCTTGGAAGAAATGAAATTTTTATTTCAGTTGTTATTTACAAGTCCCTCATAGTCAGAATTATTGACACAGATACGAAGGCAGAGACACTGAGGCAGTATACGCAGGGCCTGCATGGGGCTGCACCAGTTGAGCTGGAAAGAGAAGCAGACACATACACACACCCTTAACTGGCCTTGTTTTCTTAGTGTCCTATATCCCCTCCGGTTCTAACATTCTTTTCACTTCCTCCTCCTTGCTCTTTCCTGATTTCTGAGAGGAGGAATTTGATGGGGACATCCCTTTCTGGTTTCTCGTTATCTACACCCAGTTCAGTCATTTTTCTCTATATTTGTTCCCATCTACTGCAGAAGGAAATTTCTCTGTGGTTGCCTGACCAAAGTAATGATCCATGAGTTTGTAGTATGGGTGTCATTTACTGGTACTTTATTATTATTGTTGTTATTTGTAATAGTATTAGTAGCAGCAGTAGTAGAACAGTAGTATTTGGTTTCCCCCTAGATCCCGAGTTAAGTAGCCTCAGACATTTGATCACCTAAGCATTGCCAGGTATGGCTCCCTCTTGGTGAATGGGACTTAAGGCAAATCATATATTGGTTGATCATTCCCCTAAGATTTGTGCTGCCATTGCTTTAGCATATCTTGTGGTCAGGAAACTGCTATATATCAAAGATTTTGTGGCTGTATTGGTGGTTATGTTTCTCTTTTGGTAGTATAAAGAGTACCTTACCAAAGAGGCTAGAATGTAGGGTGAAGGTGCTATGTAGCTTGACTCCATAGCTCAACATTTCGTGTACAATCCGTTGTCCAGGCATTAATCTCAGCAAAAAGGCCTTGCTGTCGGTATGTAGAGAGCAATCTATAAACTGGGTGTGGATTGCTTGAGGATTCACATGGGATCCGTTTGGCTAACAACTAAAAAAGATGTAATCCAATGCCAGCACTGAAAACTCCATATGGTGACAAGAGATTGTCAGTTGGAATTCTATCTTCCCGATGACTTGGTGATTTAATATTGATCACTTTCATATATGTATGTTTTTAGGAAGTTCTTAATGTCCTAGGTTCCCACACTACTCCACAAACTGGGCCTTCATTTTAGCCACCATTTTCAAGTTCTGTATTTTGAAACAATAGGTCTATCATTGAGATTCTGATACCTAAGCTCACTATTATTTGTAATATTTTTTAACGATTCTGAAGGAGCTTATTGTATTTTACTTGCCTTTTATGTAAATATTTGCTACTTTTTAAAATTACATTAAGGCCTGAGAACTGGGTTTTGTGAATACTATGCAAACACTCTACTACTGAGCTATACCCAAGCCCAATATTCAGAACATTTTTTTTAATTTACAAATTTATGTTTATTTTCTCTCTTCCCAGCTACAGCCAAATTCCTAGGTTATTTTTTTATTGTTTATTATTATGAGTTACATTTTATTAACTCTGTATCCCACCTGTACCCTGCTCCCTCATTCCCTCCCAATCTCACCCTCCCTCCCTCAGCTTCTCCCTGTCCCTTTCCAAGTCCACAGATTGGGGATATTAATTTTTTTTAGATCAAACCACCTTCTTTTTTTGCAAAAAGAAATCAAACCTTTTCACCATGTTTAAAAATTCATAAGTTACACTAATCAGAAACTCTTTATGAATAAAATAATAATGAGATTTTTAGGAATCCCATTGCATCCTCTAAGAAATTCCCTATCATTTGGGTTTAATAACAAATAATTTTGTTTTCCTTAACTTCTAGAGTAAATAGCCCCCAAAATAGAGAGCACATCATATTAATTGCAGATCTATGATTTAAAACAATTACGTTTCAGATTTTTTATAAGATATGTCCATGAGAAGTTTGAGACTTGAGACATTTTTTAATGAAAATAAATTCAAATAACAGTGTCAAGTGAAGTGTTCCACAGCCTTCATAACTAATCAACCCTCTCTGAGATTCAGTTTACCCATAAATTTGGAACATTACTCTTAAAATGCAGGAAAGCCTAGAATTGCAATAATATAATCAAAAAGATTTATTTCACATCCAATTTGGGAAAGAAAGTGTTGGAGGAATTATCATGGGGAACTTTCTTAATTATACCATCGGATTGTTTATATATTCAGTAGATTCAAAGGGCACTGAATTTGGAGTACAGTGTTGACAGCTATATTAAATATGGTATAAATAGAAGTACATAAAATGTACATAAGGGCTCTAAACAAAGGCAACTAAATAAAGAAAACAGAAGTGGTAAAATAGATTCTGTAAGGAAAATGTGAGAAAATGGAAATAGCAATTTTAACTATAATCTAATTTGTCTAGTACGTTCTGTGAAGTGTGCTTGTATATGTACAGATATTTAATGGAGTATGTAAAACTTCAAGTTGCTGTAACAGTGGTGCATATGTACACATGCTTGTGTGTGTGTGTGTATGTGTGTGTGTGTGTGTCTGAGAGAGAGAGAGAGAATGAGTATTCGGTGCACAGAAGAATGAAAACAATAGTGTGAACTCCAGTTGAGCTGTATTCCTAAGCACTGTATTCCATTTAATCCCATTGTGGTTTTTATCCTCACAATGTCAGTATCAATGATTTACATTACTTTACATATTCTGAAGTAGTTGATAGTTTCCTCTTTTATTGTATCTGAATGACTGGGGAGAAAAACAATATAGCATATGGAATAGGCCTATTTGGTTCACTTCAGTGAATTAAGAAAGAGATTGTGTACATCATAGTAAAAAAAAAAAACAAAAACAAAAGCAAACAAACAACAACAAAACCTGTCACTTGGTTCTCATGTCTGGTGAACGGGCAGCTCAGGCTCTTTATGATAGCAGAGGCATCTCAGTATGACCTTAACTTCTTTTTCTATATCATGTCAACTTTTTTTCAGTCTTGTAAAACAACAAATCATCACTATCTCTTCTATTTGGGAAGCAGATCGTAGATCATGTAGCATCCCTTTCTGAGAAAAATCAAGTGACAACACAGACTGGAGAGGTTGTGGAGAAAGAAGAACCCTCCTCCACTGCTGGTGGGAATGTAAACTTGTACAACCACTCTGGAAATCAATCTGGTGCTTTCTCAGACAACTAGGAGGAGCCCTTCCTCAAGATCCAGCCATACCACTCCTAGGCATATATCCAAAAGAGGCTCAAGTACACAAAAAGAACATTTTCTCAACCATGTTTGTAGCAGCTTTATTTCTAATAGCCAGAAGCTGGAAACAGCCCAGATGCCCCTCAACTGAAGAATGGATACAGAAATTGTGGTAATCTACACAATGGAGTATTACTCTGCAAAGAAAAATAAGGAAATCATGAAATTTGGAGGTAAATGGTGGGACCTGGAAAGGATCATCCTGAGTGAAATGTCCCAAAATCAGAAAGACACACACAGTATATACTCACTTATATAGACAAATAACATAGGATAAACCTACTAAAATCTGTACATCTAAAGAAACTAATCAAGAGAGAGGACCCTGACTAAAACACTCAATCCCCATCCTGAAAGGCAAAGAGGATGGACATCAGAAGAAGAAAAAAACAGAAAACAACCTAGGAACCTACCACAGAGGGCCTCTGAAAGGCTCTACCTTACAGATTATCAAAGCAGAATGCTGAGACTTATGGCCAACTGTTGGCAGAGTGCATGGAATCTGATGTAAGAAGTGGGAAAGAGTAAGATCTGGAGAGGACAGGAACCCCACAAGGAGAGCAACAGAACCAGAAAATTTGAACACAGAGAACTTCCCAGAGACTCATACTCCAACCAAGTACCAGGCATGGAGATAACCTAGAACCCTTGCACAACTGTAGCCCATGGTAGTTTAGTGTCCAAGTGGGTTACATAGTAATGGGAAGAGGGATTGCCTCTGACATAATGTGATTGGCCTGCTCTTTGATCACCTCCCCCTGAGGGGGGAGCAGCATTACCAGGTCACAGAAGATAACAATGCAGCCACTCCTGATGTGATCTGATAGTCCAAGATCAGAAGGAAGGAGAGGAGGACCTCTCCTATCAGTGGACTTGGGGAGGGGCATGGGTGAAGAAGAGGAAAGGAGGGTGGGACCAGGAGGGGCTAATGGGGGGATACAAAGGGAATAAAGTGTAATTAATAAAATAAAATTAAATAAAAAAACAACAAACCCCCACACACAAAAGAAATCTCAGAGCATGTCTCTAGAGTCCCCCTCACACTTTTAATTTCTCCCAGAATTTCTGAATGTCCACAAAGTTTTTGGTCACCTAATTATGTATCTTGGCTTTGATATCAGGAGGAGTAAGTTTATTTTAAATGCAGAAGTGAAAGAACACTTGAAGTTCACTGAACCTGCGCTTCTAATACACTGATTGAGAGAAGCACAGGCTTGAGTAAACATTGGCCTATAATGCTGCTCCAATCATGACTGGAATGGATTTGCTGCCAAATGCACATGGGCTGTGTAAAACTAAGCTGTTCATGAGTGATTAAAATATTACTTTCATGGAGAATCAGTTGTGGGCCATTATTCTTCAAAATACATGACATACTCCTAGTCATCTTGCAGTACTTAATTTTACAAGCCCTCATTTTCATCTTCAGCTAGCATTCCCTGTAGAATATAGGGTGTCACAAAGACAGTGGGATAAATTAGAATGTTCTTAGGAAACAAGGAAGTAGTTCAACTGTTAACATCTCAGGCAAACTGAGACAGAAAGACAACATAATTTATTAGCAATCTTCATTTCATCCATTAAGGTAGTTTAACTATCTGTGCAATACTTGGCTGGATAGACCATTTAATTATAACCATGTTTTTTTTTTTTGTTTTTTTTTTTTAAAAAAAAAAAACACTTATCTTAACAAGTCGGATTAAAAACAATTAAGGGTAAAGAAGTGACTTATCATCCATTCTGTACAGGGACATAACACTTTTACTAATGCTGTACTTAAGAGTTGTAGGATTAAAGAGCAGGCCAATCAGTTCATGTCAGAGACAGTCCTTGTTCCTATGACAATGGAACCCACTTGGATACTGAACTGCCATGGGCTACATCTGTGCAGGGGTCTTAGGTTATCTCCATGCATAATCCTTGGTTGGAATATCAGTCTCAGGAAAGACCCCTGAGGGGGAAGCAGCATTACCAGGCCACAGAAGAAGACAACTCAGCCACTCCTGATGAGACCTAATTGACTAGGATCAGAAGGAAGGAAAAGAAGTCCTCCCCTATCAGTGGACTTGGGGAGGGGTATGCATGGAGAAGGGTGGAGGAAGGGAGGAATTGGGAAGGGAGGAGGGAGAGAACCACAGGGGGGATACAAAGTGAATAAAGCATAATTAAAAAAGAAGTGGGAAATAGTAAGAGCTGGAGGGGACAGGAACTCCACAAGGAGAGCAACAGAACAAGGTAATTTGAACACAGGGAACTTCCCAGAAAATCATACTCCAACCAAGGACTATTCGTGGAGATGACCTGGAACCCCTGTACAGATGTAGCCCCGTGGCAATTCAGTGTCCAAGTGGGTTACATAGTAATGGGAAGAAGGACTGCCTCTGACATAATCTGATTGGCCTGCTCTTTGATCACTTCCCCCTGAGGGGGGAGCAGCCTTACCAGGCCAAGGTAGAGGACAATGCAGCCACTTTTGATGAGAACTGATAGACTAAGATCAGAAAGAAGAGGAGAACCTCCCCTATCAGTGGACTTGGGGAGTGGCATGCATGCAGAAAGGGGAGGGAGGGTGGGGTCAGGAGGGGAGGAGGGAGGGGCTTATGGGGGGATACAAAATGAATAAAGTGTAATTAATAAAAAATTAAAAAAAAAGAAAAAATAAAAAAAGAGTTGTAGGATTTAAATAGATGGCATATTTTAAAATTCTTAACAATTTCTGGGAATCAATTACATGTACAGCCATAACATTTAAGAATATGAATTATCGGGGCTGGAAAGATGGCTCAATGGCTGCTTTTCCAGAGGTCCTGAGTTCAGTTCCCAAAAACTACTCTGTGACTCACACCCATCTATCTTGGGACCTGATACCATCTTCTGGCATGCAGGTGTACATGCAGATAAAGTAGTACTATACATGAAATAAATAAATTATTTAAAAGAAGATTGATTATCATTAATATGTGCGAAAGCAGAAAGTCCTGAGGGTGACTGACCACACTACCTGAGAATGCATCTTTATTTTTGTCAGACTGTGGTAATTAAAAAGTATGACTTGACGAGCAGTGGAACCGGTGACCACAGGCAAAAGCTCTGATATTATGAATCAATGCAAATGTTTTCTGATGTATGAAAATGTAGCATGCTTTTCATGATTCATATAACAGAGCTATGTCACCCTTTTTTTTTTCCTTTAAGAGTAATTTGCTATGTTATTCATTAGCCCACATGATCAACAACATTTATTCGTGTAAGTTCTTTTGAAACTTGGTAAAAATGTGTAAATATAACTTTTTAACCTGTACCTTTAGAAAGAAATTTCCTAGATTAAAAGGTCTATTTTACTGTGACACGATACTGCTTTTTTTCCTCATATGGTGTTTTCTCACATGATTGACTATTGTTAGTAGGATTTAATTGTTTTGCTTCCACTTCTCTCTTCCTATTTAATTTAAATATGTTGGCTGTGAACTTTAACCAGTGTATGTGTTTAGTAGCAAATGTCTGTATATACGGACCCACATAATTTAATCATTTCTAAAATGCTTCTGCTTTTTAATTAAAAGAATAGCATCCAATAAATTCAGTAGCTTAATTTGTTTATCATAATACTTACAAATGTTAATTAAATGTTTAGAATTTTAGAAAATACATTATAATTTGAAAAGAATATCTTTTGTAATATAGAACTGGGATTATCAAGATACCTTAAAATATCATATGATTTTAAACAAAATAGGCGATTACTTTATTGTACTTTTCTTTTGTATTCTCCTATGGTATTAATGTAAATAATATTGGTCGAATTGCAGAGAAAACATTAAAACTGATTTAAAAAGTATGATAAATTTTGTTATGTAGTTGAAGCTGGAATGCCAGTTACATGATTTTTAATATTTTCGAAAATTTATATTAGAAATTGAAAGAATTTATATTGTCACAACGCTTAATAAACTCAGGGATGTTCAAGCTACTGAAAACTATGAATGTGACATGGGAATAATAATATAGAAGGAGAGATGCTACACTATGTAGTGTTCTATATAAAAAAAGTTTGTTGTTGTTATTTTATTTGCTTGTTTATTTTATATAAAAACATATTAAAACAATGAGCTGTGTGTTTTTAACTTGTCATCATTTGAAAATCACATGACTATGGTAAGGTGTAAAAGAAGCTTTGTAATATGTCTCAGAAGACTCAGAAGACCTGAATTAACCTTGTGCGTGAAGAAGGAGGTCATTTTTCTGCATCACAGAGACCAGCAAATCACTCTTTTCATGCTATGATATACCACATCGCATCAGAATTTTAGTTTTAACTATATGTTTCTTTGTACTGTCTGCATATCACATACTTTTCATTAAAATGGAGACAAATTGTCTCTGCTGAAAACATTTATTTTCAGCAAAGTATGTAAATAAATGAATAAATATGTGTGTGTATGAGGGATGGACAAAATGACCAAGGGATAAAGGGAACGAATGAAGAGGAGAGTGGTTTGGAAGGAATGCTATTAATAATATTAATTACATAAATCGTATTCACTCCTATTGAATGAAAAGAATGAAACTTGAATATTTCAATCTTTAGCGCGTTCTGTTTAGCTTTCTGGTTTGCTGTTGCCACTGTTGTTCTGCATTGTTTTGGGAATATTTTCATGCTCTTACCCTTTATTTAGAATTTTTTTCTTTCCAATGTTGGAAAACAAGAGCTCATATGGAAAAAAAATAAATATAAAAAACTCTTTATGGGGCCGGAGGGCTTGCTCAGAGGCCAAGGGTGTTTTTTCATCTTTCAGAGTTCATTTTACAGTATGCATGCCGTGTAGCTCACAACCACCTGAAACTCCAGCACCCGTGTGTCCCATGTCTTCATCTGATCTCTGCTGGAACCTGCACACACTTGAGAGATCCACAGATGCATGCACACACAAAATACACACAGAGAGATTTAAAAAAAATAATGTGAAAAAACCACAAAGGTATGTTATCAGCAAAGTCTGATAAGATTTGAAATTATGGTTAGTGAAGGAAATGGAATTCTAGCTTAGTCTTAGAAAACAAAAGCAAGCTCATATCTGAAAAAAAAAGTGAAACAATGGTACTAAGTCACTTCAGTGTTTGTGGAATTAAGCAAAGAAAATGTAATAGGGAAGCAAGTCAGGAAATGCTGAAGATGAGAGCATGTGTAGAAACATCGTTTCTCAGTACAAATGAGTGAGTCTACAACTCTGGGTTCATCATGTTTAAAGCAGTGAATGCTGTGGAACTTGAAGATGGGAATCTGCTATCATTTAATAACTACAGGTCCATAACTGTCATCATCCTACAGTGCATGGGACCATGCTCTCAATGAAGAGATGTCCAACTCACATCAATGGAACCACCATTACCTGCCCCCAATTAACAAAAGGCTTCTAATCGAATATAGCAAAATCTTAGGATTTGTACAAAAGAGCAATAAGACTATATTCAGAGAAAAAAATGACATTATCTGAATTATGTGTTTGAAATTTTAGTAGTTATATAAGAAGTAGATGACAAATACCATAAGGTTTCTTATTTTGGAAATTGGAGGAAAACAATAATATTTGTGAAAAAAACAAACACTGTGTTTTTAGAAAACTAGACTACCACTTTTTCCCCATGGCAACCAAAGCTGAAAATGGATATTACTAAAAAAAGAACAGGATATCTTAATTCTCAAGCACTATATTCTTTCCATTTTAATCATATGTGTAATTTCCACATCAAAATGACAATGGACACAGAGCAAATATTTCATTAGAGAAACTCAGATTCTGCCTTTCACAAACAACAACAAAGGGTAAGTAAGCTCGTAAAAATCTAAGGGGCTGAATTATCTTTTCTTAGCAAATTTGAAGCCAATATTAAATTTTCCATCAAGTAAACACATGGCATTTCAACCTAAGATTCATTGTCATTTCTGACAGATACTTGATGCATGTAGCTAAGGAGAAGGTACTTTTATCACAAAAGAATGGCTCTTCTGCTGAGGGAAGGAATTGGTTTCTTTCTATATTTAGGTACTATATAACTATGGGATAAAAGGCAAAAGTTGAGGTAAAAAAAAATCTGCCTCATTGTACTGACCAATTGGGACCTGCTTGTATTAATCTAAACTTTTATATCAATATCCATCCATTACCAGAGTAAAACACTTCTTACATAATCATCACCACCACCACCACACACACACACACACACACACACACACACACACACACACACTACCTTTCTCTTTTCATAAGGAAGTTCTCAGAAATGATGAGATAATTTCAAACAAATATATGAAATATACCAACCATATACTTTGCTAAAGAAAGTTGTCACTTCATAATTGCAAAAATGACGTGGCATAAAATCATATTTTATAACAAGAATGAAGAGCATTATTTAGTCTATGTACTGAACCAGAAATATATAACATTCCTTTAATGGTCCCCAAAAGAACCCTGTTGTCAATCTCAGGAGTTTCCATAGGTATTGTAACATTATTATAACATTAATTTGTGGTGATGGCAATAAAATTTAGGTCTTTCTGGATGCTCTATAAGTCAAGTATCAACAAGTTAAATAGACTCACAATTCTCATTCACGTGAATAAAAGAATTAGTGTGACTCACTTTGAGAATGAACAGAGTCATCATATATGACAAGGAAAATAACATATACTCAGAGTCTGTTGACAAACCAACTAGAAATTCAGAGTAATTAAAGACCTCTTACTCTATTTAGAATAAAAGCAGCACAACTGTAATTACCAGGATAAAATATTGGATAGGCAATTTTTTGATTTTAATTAAAATTTTATACATGTTTCTCAAGTTAGGAGCTTAAGGTACCACAATTTCTGTGCATCTCCACAATGGAATATTACTCATTGTGGAATATTACTCCACAATGGAATATTACAATAAAAAACAAGGAAGTCATGAAATCTTCAGGCAAATGGTGGGAAATGGAAAAGATCATCCTGAGTGACGTATCCCAGAAGCAGAAAGATACACAGGATATATACTCACTTATAAGTAGATATTAGGTATATAATATAAAATAAACATACTAAAATCTGTACACCTAAGGAAACTAATCAAGAAGGAGGACTTTGGTTAAGATGCTCAATCCCCATTCAGAAAGGCAAAGAGGATGGACATCGGAGTAGAGAGAAAACAGGAAACAGGACAGGAGCTTTCAACAGAGGGCCTTTGAAAGGCTCTACCATGCAGGGTATCGAGGCTGATGCTGATACTCATAGTCAAACTTTGGGCAGAGTGCAGGGAATCTTATGAAAGAAGTGGGAGATAGTAAGACCTGGAGAGGACAAGAGCTCCACAAGGAGAGCAACAGATCCAAAAAGTCTGAGCACAGAGGGCTTTTCTAAGACTGATACTCTAGCCAAGGACTACTCATGGAAATAACCTATAACCCCTGCACAGATGTAGCCCATGGCAGTTTAGTGTCCAAATGGGTTTCATAGTGATGGGAAGAGGGACTGTCTTTGACAGGAACTGATTGGCCTGCTCTTTGATCACCACCCCCTGGGGGGGGGGAGCAGCCTTACCAGGCCACAGAGGAAGACAATGCAGCCAATCCTGATGAGACCTGTTAGACTAGGTCAGAGAGAATGGGAGGAGGACCTCCCTTATCAGTGAACTGGGGTAGGGACATGGGTAAGAAAAAAGGATGGAGGGTAAGCTTGGGAGGGGAGAGGGGAGTGAGGTAGAGAGGGGATACAAAGTGAATAAACTGTAATTAATAGAAATAAAAAAAGAATTTAAGGTATTGGTTCTATGGATAGAAACAACACATTATCTTGATTTCATTCAATTTTCCATATAAATTAAACTTCTTCTCCTGGATCTCTGCTATAGTTAGTTAGCCAAGTCCCTGCACATCATAGAAACCTGATGTTAAGCTCCTCAGACACATACATATAGTCCATGCCATATGATGAACTGAACATCATTTCCTCACTCTATGAGTCTACACCAAGTAAGCAGCATTGTACTGGCAGAAATTTGGTCTTTCAAAACAAAACAAAACAAAACAAAAGAATCACAAATATCCCTCTTCTTTTGGAGAATTATTTTTATATTCTGAACTCTGTGTTATGTGAAACTATTTTTTTAAACAAGAAATGAAAAAGCAGGCTCATAAGTACATATAAAGTATTTGACAGATACAAATTAATATTGATCTGTGATATACAAAAAGCTTTAAAACCAGGGAGAGCCTTGGTAGAATTTCTGGGGTCACTTATGTATACTATCATATCATTTGCAAATAGTGATACTTTTTCTTTCTAATTTGTATCCCCTTGATCTCCTTTAGCTCATTAGCTAGGACTTAAAGAGATAAGGAGAGAGTGGGCAGCCTTGCCTTGTCCCTGATTTCAGTAGGATTGATTTAAGTTTCTCTCAGTTTAGTTTGGTGTCGGCAATAGGCTTGCTGTATATTGCCTACTATCTTTAGGTATGTGCCTTGTCTCCCTGATCTCTCTATGACTTTATACATGAACAGATGTTGGATTTTGTCAAATGCTTTTGGCATACAAGGAGATAATCATGTAGGTTTTTTTTTTCTTTTTTCAGTTTGCTTATATGGTGGATATACCCTGATGGATTTCCATATATTGTGCAACCCCTGCATGCCTAGGATGAAGCCTCCTTGGTCATGGTGGATAATACCTTTGTGATGTGTTATTCTTGGATTCACTTTTATAGAGTAGTTTTTTGTTAATGTTCATAAGGAAAGTTGGTCTAAAATTATATTTCTTTGATGGGTCTTTCCGAGGTTTATGTATCAAAGTGACTGTGGCCTCATGGAATGAGTTCGCTTCCTCTACAGAGGAAGAGGATCCAGGCAGTCCTGATGAGACTTGATAGGCTAGAGTCAGATGGTAAGGGAGAAAGGCGCTCTCTTTCTTTGGACTAGGGGACTGAGAGGTGGGAAAGAGAGAAAGAGGATGGGACCAAGAGACAATGGATAGGGCTACTATCAGGATATAAACTTAAAAAATTATAAAAGTAAAATAAAATAAAATTACAGAGTAGTTGAAACTGTGAGAGATGCTCTTTTAGTCACTTTAACATGTGTACAAACATTGGAACTATTATTAAATACCAATTCAGCAGAAAATAATTTTCAAAGATGTGTTGAATAGTTGTACATATTATTTCCATAATTGAGGTAATAAAATGAAATTGCCTTTTAAATATTATTTTTTTTGTAGTTTCAAAAACCAAAGCAAATAAATGTATGTTTATTTTTGTTAGAAGTTTAGGTTTTATATTTATATTTTATTTTAACATATTTTGTTTTTCTTAAGAATTTGTTAACATGATGATATATAAGAAAGGCTAATATAAATATTACCCAATAGTTCACAATAAAGAAGCTAGTTTATATGAAAAGAAGATATAGGCTTAGCTAAAAATATTGTTTTGAAAAACAGGTTAACTTATATTTTAAACTTAGATAATCTGGAACCTCTGCACAGATGTAGCCTATGGCAGCTCAATCTCCAAGTGGGTGTCCTAGTAATGGGAACAAGGACTGTCTCTGACATGAACTGATTGGCCTGCTCTTTGATCACCAACCCATGAGAAGAGAGCAGCCTTACCAAGCCATAGAGGAAGACAATGCAGCCAGTCAGGATGAGATCCAGTAGGCGAGGGACAGATGGAATTACCCTATTAGTGGACTTGGGAAGGGGCATGGGAGGAGATGAGGGATGGAGAGTGGGCTTTAGAAGGTATGAGGGAGGGTGCTACCATTGGGATACAAAGTGAATAAACTGTAATTAATAAATAAATTAAAAAATTACTTGAATGTCCTTCACTAAAACACATTTTATCCTGACATAATTCAGAAGTATTTATTTCTTTATTCATGCTAGTAGCTATTTATTAGTAATTATTGCTGCTATTTGTATGTTTTGTTACAATTGCTATAAGAATCTTTGGGAATATCACATGATACCAAGGAAATAGGGGTCCCCTTGTTTAGATGTTCTTTTTCAGATAAAAAATATATTTAACAGATTCAAAAGGAAATCCAAAGATATGGTGCTTTTAATATATTTTAACAGAATAACAACCAGAAAAGAAAATTGTGAATCTTGACAGCTGCAGAGGGTGGGCAGAAAAGGAAGAAAGAAAGGAAGCTATGCAGTTTGTAAGCAGTCCTATAGAATGATGTGTGTGTGTGTGTGTATGTGTGTGTGTGTGTGTGTGAGAGAGAGAGAGAGAGAGAGAGAGATGAGGTATGCAGACTCATTGAAAAAAGTTCAGAAAAACACAGAGACACATTAGCCCTTATCCAAAACAAAAGACAAATAAGACAGAAATGCCAAAAACAAAGCAAAATGAGTCGAAAAGTTCAAAATTACACCATTGAGTATGCTTTGTGTTAGCCAACAACTTCTGGGCATGGGAAACCACCAGAATGTTTTCAGTTTACCCAGTGAAGTTCCTTTGGTGAAAACACGTTTTCTTTTCTCCGGTCGATGTCAGTCGTAGGTAGCTTCTTGGTTAGGTTTGGGACCTTACATCCACTTTTTTTCTCAGTTCGGGATGTTGTCTGGCTTGAACATAGGCAGGCTCTCTACGTGCTACCAGTCTCTGTGAGTTCATACATGTGTCTGTCCTGCTGTGCGTGAGAGACACGCTTTTCTTAGAGTAATCCATCACCTCTGGCTTTTACAGTCTCTCCACCTTCTGTGCCACATGGAGCTCTGAGCCTTGAGGGGAAGGGTTTTCTGAAGATACCCCATTTAGGAGTCTCCCACTTTCTTCATATTGTCTAGGTATGTTTCTCTATGGTAATTCCCATATACTGCAAGACGAAACTTCCCTCATGGAGGTTAAGTGAGACACTCATCTGTGGGTATTGGCTATGTCATTAGAGGTCATTTTTATGCTCTGTTCATTTGGCAGAATAAAAATATTGTTTTTTTTCCAAGACCCTTCCCAAGACTTATCTAGTATTGGATTCTTGCCATCTTTATCTGTGCCAGCTATGAGTCTCATTTCATGGAATAGAAATTGAATCAAAAGTGTTCAGATATTCCATTAATATTTGTGCCACAATTGCATCAGTGAACCTTGTAGGCATAGGCAGGTTGCTGTTTAGGTAGCACTGTTTGTAGCTGAATGATACTAATTGTAACCTTCTTCTTCCAACGCTGTGAATGATGGTCAGTAGGAATTAAGCTTCTGGTTAGACATGAGCTCAGCTTCTCTGCGTTTGGTAACATGAGTAAATGTTTCATCCAGCAATACAATCCTACCATTAAGTTCTGGAGAATAAACACTGATCCACTGATTCATGAATTGCTGCCTACAAAGCCTACATGGGTTTGTAGCCGACATCTACAATTATTCCCCCAAACCTGCCTCTGTAAATAACCCCTTGTCAATATAATATCACAAGATGGTAATTGCAATATTTTTTTAAGTTTTCCAGTTTTAATATATGTGAAAAAAATAATAAACCAGAGTGTATTTTTAGGAAATTATAAGACAAATTCGACCAGTGGTTCTCAACTTATGGATCTGTGTCACAGGATCACCTAAGACCAGCAGAAAACATAGATAATTACATTACTATTCATAACAGTAGCAAATTACAGTTATGAAGCAAGAAAATAATTTCATGGATGGGGTCTCCCCAACCTAAGGAGGTCCATTAAATCATCACAGCATGAGGAAAGTTGAGAACCAGTAGATCAGAAAAAATATTTTCTCATGAAAATCAATGGATAAGTCTCAACATCTGCCTTGATAACCTGCAGGGTAGAACCATTCAGAGGCCCTCTGTGGTAGGCTCCTGTCCTGTTCCCTGTTTTCTCCTTCTTCTGATGTCCATCCTCTTTGCTTTTATGAATGGGGATTGAGCATCTTAGCCAGAATCGTCCTTCTTGATTAGTTTCTTTATGTATACAGATTTTAGTATGTTTATCCTATATTATATATCTAATATCCACTTATGAGTGAGTATATACCATGTGTATCTTTCTGCTTCTGGGATACCTCACTCAGGATGATCTTTTCCAGATCCTACCATTTGCCTGCAAATTTCATGATTTCCTTGTTTTTGTTTGTTTGTTTGTTTGTTTGTTTTTGTTTTTATTGCTGAGTAATATTCCATTGTGTAGATGTACCTCAATTTCTGCATCCATTCCTCAACTGAGGGGCAGCTGGGTTGTTTTCAGCTTCTGGCTATTACAAATAAATCTGCTACAGACATGGTTGAGCAAATGGCCTTATATACTTGAACATCTCTTGTATATATGCTTACGAGTGTATAGCCACACTTTGGGTGGAGTTCAGGGAATCTTATGAAAGAAGGGTGAGATAGTAAGACATTGAGAGGACAGGAGCTCCACAAGGAGAGCAACAGAAACAACAACAACAACAAAAAAATCTAAGCACAGGGGCCTCTTCTGAGACTGATACTCCAACCAAGGACCATGCATAGAGATAACCTAGAACCCCTGCACAGATGTAACCAATAGCAGCTCAGTGTCCAAATGGGTTTCATAGTAATGGGAACAGGGACTGTCTCTGACATGAACTGATTGACCTACTCTTTGATCACCTTCCCTGAGGGGGGAGCAGCCTTGCCAGGCCATAGAGGAAGACAATGCAGCCACTCTTGATGAGACCTGATAGACTAGGATCAGAAGGAAGGGGAGGAAGACCTCTCCCATCAGTGGACTTGGAGAAGGACATGGGTGGAGAAGGGGGAGGGAGAGTGGGATTGGGAGGGGTGGAGGGAGGGAGCTACAGGGGGAATACAAAATGAATAAACTATAATTAATAAAAATAAAAATAAATTCAATGGATAAAGTGCAATTTGGTATTTCAAAAGAATATAGGCAACTTTGACAGACGATAGCAAAATTAGAGCTCTGGCAGTTGGGAAGAGAGATAATTAGGAAGAGCAGAGCTCTTTTTGGTTCCCTCTGTTGTCTCAGTGAAGAGAAAACAAGACTATGAGGCTTAAAGAAAAGGCATTAAAAACATCAGAAAAGGCTCAATGTCATAAATAAATAAATAAATAAATAGCTAGATAGATAGATAATAAATAAATAAATAAATAAATAAATAAATAAATAAATAAATAAATAAGAAAACAAAAGTTTGATAGGTCAACAAAACTACGATATGAATCCAGATACTTTGGCTGGTGAGATGCTTCAGGAGCAGGAATGGCTGGTAATCAGGGTTCAACTGCTGGAACCTACATATTGAAAGGATAGAAGTCACCAGAACATGAAAATTCAAAAAGTCTATAATTGCATTTTAGTTTAAATGTGGAAATTATATTATGTTTCATAAAGAATGCTTGGATTCTTCAGATAAATAAGCAGAGTTCTTGCAAAACTTTAGAGAGTCAAGAAAACAGATTAAAATTGAAAAAGCCATGTATGTTTGGCTTCCTGGTTGCAGGAATAGTGAAATAGATTTGATTTAATCAAAACTGAGATTAAGCAAATCAGTATAATGAAGATAGTGATGATATGTAATTATAAATAGACATATAGAAGAGACTACAGTTCTTGGCTCTGGAACTTGAGCTTCGGTTTTAGGGAAGTGAGGAGGATAAGCACAGTGTGAACCTAGGAATAGACTGCTAGAACAGCTTTAAGTAAGTACTATTGATCTGAAGATATATGTCTTTAGATCAGATGGAAATAATCTGTGGGATATCAGAGCATGTCATTATTACTGATATGGACAAAACCTAAATTGGACCCCAGGGACTAAATAGGCAATGTAAGATAAAAGAGAAGACTTCTGCAAAAGACAAAGGATGGCCTGTTGTTGATTATTTTAAGATTTATTATTTATTACGTATACAATGTTGTGTTTGCATATACACCTGCACGCCAGAAGAGGGCACTATATTTCATTATAGATGGTTGTGAGCCACCATGTGGTTGCTGGGAATTGAACTCATGACCTCTGGAAGAGCATCCAGTGCTCTTAACCTCTGAACCATCTCTGCAGCCCCCAAAGCAGAGAATGTTTTGTTTTGTTTTGTTTTAAGATTTATTATTTATTATGCTGTTGTTGATTTTAATATTTAATATTAATTTATCTTTTAGTTAAATAGCAGTTATTCTTAAACCAACTGTATACCCAAATCACCACACAGAGACTAGGATTTATTTAATTAACCTAGAGCACAATGCTGGGCAATAATTACTCCATCCTAAGTCTTCAACCCTGCATAGCTTCCTCCCATTCAGATTTCCCACATTATATTTGCTTTTTTTTTTCTTTATCACATCTTGGTCTGGTTCACTTCTCCTTGTGTTTCCAGGTCCTCTCATCTTGGCTCTCTTTCAGACTTTCTCTCACTCACTTCTTTCTCCTCCCCTCTGGACCAGGATTTCTCACCCTATTCTCTCCATTGTTCAGCATTGGCTGGTTGTTTAAATTGACAATACAGAGACCAAATGGTGGCATGTTTACACAAACTTGAGACAGGTGATGCTTGGAATAAACATCACTACGCAATGTCCGGATTTTAACCAGATAGTGGGGTACAGAAATCAGCATGTGAATGAACAAGGGTAAATTATATACATTCCACAAGAACATTATACCAAGAATGGCCTATGAGCAGGATCACATGACTATTTTATTTAAATGGAAGTATTTTGAAAACCCTATCAGAAAAGAAATAAATGTTCAAACTCTGTGGTGGAGTGATACTGAGCAGGAAACCCTGGCAGAATACAGGAACATAGAAGCTGACAGTGAACAGTTCTAATCTGGAAATAGCATTTGTTTACAAAATCAGTACAAAAGGAAAACGTACTCAATTTGCATAGACAATAGTTAAAAGAACATGGAAATAGAAGCATTATTTGTTTGGAACTGTAGAAAAGGAAACAGAGTTCTCAAAAGATTTCACAAGTTGGGCAACACACAAAAAGAGGGATATTCAAAAGTCTGTTTGGTGGTAACATAAAGTATACTTTGAAGGGATGTGAGTTCTAGGGACCAGAATCAAGGATGTAGGAGTTGATAAACCAGAAAGGGAACTCAGAACTCTCATGGTCACTTGAGAACATGCTGGGGTCTGCGTGCCCTCTTATGAAATCAGGAGTGGAACTACCAGATTTATTTCATCAGGTAGTTTATAACATCTCTGTACTAAAAGGTATGCTTCTGCCAAGTGATAGCAGATACGAGTCTTGTATTGGGGCACACTGTTGATCATTCTTGTTCAGGCTTCTTCAAATGGATGACGTCTGTGTTGGTCTGGTTTTAGGGCTGGCCATATGAAGTAAGCCTTTTCATCACACACACACACACACACACACACACACACACACACACGATTAGTCAAAAGACTTACCATTTTCATTTTGCTTATTGTAGTAGAATCTTTCAGACTATATTGAATAATCATGTCCTTTCACTTTGTTACAATACTGTTGTTTTCTGAAAAGATACTCATTCAATCTGTTCTTCCAAAGACCATGATTTTGAATACAGCCATAGGTGTTCAGAATATAGATTCAGGTATTAGAAAATATTACTCTTTGGTGTTCAAGTCTCTGGAATTTTTTGAGCTGATTTATTGAAACCTTATTGCCCGGTGTTATTCATTTTTCATCCCATTTGTCCAAGGTATTATTGGTTAAATAAATATATGAAGATGAGAAAATTCATGGCAATTTGATTATGCAAACCGATATACATGTTTTGCCACAATACCACCTACCAATGCTGCTTTTATTTTAGTTTTGGCAACTCAAGAAATTAAATTTTACTACACATCCATATTCCTGTGCTACTGTTTATATTTTCTTGCACATATCTCGTAGCCTCTGGGAATTTCATTTCTAAAACAATACAGTACTATAGTAAAAGTACCAGCTTTTTTCCCCTCTCCTTCAAATAACATGCAGGATGTGTATTTGTCTCTTAAGTTTTTTTTGGGGGGGAGGGTTATTTATTTTATTATCTTAGGTGTAAGAGTATTTTGCTTGTATGTATGTATATTTTTCATATCACGTGTGCTTGGTGCCCGCAGAGGTCAGAAGTATGTATCAGATCACCTGGAACTGGAATTACTTTGTGGGTTGCCATGTGAGAGTAGGGGATCAAACTTGGTATTCTGAAATACCAACAAGTGCTCTGATTCATGGAGCTAAATCTCCAGCTTCTCATTTTAAAATGAAGTAATTTTAATATCCTTCAGTTCCTATAATCACTTGTGCAATTTACAAATATGTATTTCTTTCAAAGAACATGAAAGCAAAACAATAGTAAAGTTTATAGCATTTTACATAATTTATAGCATTTACATATATTTTCTTATGTTTTCGACCTATAGACTACAATATTTTATTCCTTCAATATTCTGATATTTTTGATAATGTAGGAGGTTTAAATACATCCAAAATATTTTATGTGTGTTTGGAAGTATCATAGAAAACTCCTCACTACTTTATACAATTAATGTAAACTAATAAAAAAAATACAGTGAAAATACAAGGAACAATAAGCCAACTTACCACTGATTTATGAATCTGACAAACATTTAAGTCAGTTGTAGGTATTATTGTTAATTAATTCTGCTCAAAGATCTGGCATCAATGTCTAAGTGGTAATTTCTAAGTCTTTTGGCTCATTTCACTGTTTCTGGAAAAAAATAAGGAGATTTTTGTGAGTATTTCCCCAGGATAAATAAATAAATTATATAATTTTTTAGGAAAAGTAATCCAGGAAAGGAGTAATGTGTGTATTTGGAGAATGTTGTCACTGTTCTGCACAGGAGGACCATCTGATATCATTTTGTGGCACACAGGTTAATCCATATTCTATGCCCTCTGGATAGGAGGAATGGAGTGCTGCCTGTGGAAGCATTGCCTACTGTCTTGGCAGGAGTGAAATCCACTTGGCCTGAATTATGGAGTTATTCCAGCCCCGAAGATATGAAATCATTCAGGTTTCTACAAAGGAATAAGAATAGCACTGCCCCAAAGCCCTCATTTCATACACCATCACTCAAAATATCTTCAACTTTTACAACCTATTT
This sequence comes from Psammomys obesus, assembly GCF_907164565.1. Classification (NCBI taxonomy): domain Eukaryota; kingdom Metazoa; phylum Chordata; class Mammalia; order Rodentia; family Muridae; genus Psammomys; species Psammomys obesus. Next base: position 5,496,962 of record NW_026596100.1, on the reverse strand, counting down.
TAAACCACATTTATCAGCACTCTCAATATTACATTCAGGACATGCTTGGATGTTGCTGCTGCTGCTGCTGTTGTTGCTGTTTTGTTTTAATTACCACGATTGTTATGATAGCACAATTAACATTTTTATTATTCTTTTCGTTTAGTAAGCTTCAAGAAAGGTAGAATATGAGTTACTGGCAGTTATTCGCCCTCTTAGTACATTGAAATTTGCTCATTTTGCATACAGATTGATTGGCCATCTGTCCTAATTTTCCTTCTCCAAATATAAGTATTTTGACAGCAAATGAATTTGAAAAATATAGGTTATTTCTTAATATGTATCAAGGCACATAATATGTGAAAATTGGGCATGCAAACTATGGCAGCATGTGAAACCAAATCTCACATATGCACATGCATATGTTTATCTACGCACATTCCTTATTTTCCTATTCCAGTCTTTGCATTCGTGGTGCTATTAGCTACCTGCATGTAAACATCAGCGTGAAGAATGGGCATATGTTTGTTTGCTTAATACCAGCACCTGCTGCATTACCCATCATCAAAATTGCTACCTCCTTCTATAAAAAGCGGGTGAGTTAAGCAATAACCCAGCCATGTGGCTACAGCTGGACTCCCTTTATACTCATTCAGTTGAGAAGTCAAAGGAGGACACCCATGGATGTTCATTCCTTTTTGGGTTATTGCACAGCAGCATTGGCTGCAAATCCCTACAGGATGCCTATTTAAGAAAACAAAGAATTGGTCATATGAGTAAATGAGTAACAAGAAAATTCCTAAACAGCTATGATTCTATTCATCATTAGATTATTGTAGTTTTAATTTTTCAAATGACATTTGTAGTGTGTGTTTGTTTCTGTGTACGAGAGAGGGAGGTTCAGAGGGAAGAAAGAAGGAAGGAAGAGAGAAACAGTATGTACGTGTGTATTTTTGTGTGTGTATGTATGTGTTTGTGTGCGTGCGTGCGAGCGTTTGTGTGTGTGTGGTTCAGAAGATGATTAGAAAATTCAGTTCTTCTACCATATTTCCCAGGAATGAAACTCAGTTGTTTACAGGGTGGAGAGCAAGCTTCTTCACCAGCTGAGTCTCCTCAGCAACAGTGCAGTTTTGGTATTTTTCTTGTTTTGTTTTTTGAAACAAGCTTTCTCTTTGCAGCACTGGATTTCCTGGAATTTGTTCTGAATACCAAGGTGGCCTTGAACACAGAGAGATCCTCCTGTCTCTGAGTCCTGAGTGCTGGGATTAAATGTGTGTGCTACCATTGTCTAGGTCCAATTTTAATGCTGATTATAGGAAAATACAATCATCATTGTTATGTAGTATAATCCATTTCTAAGAAAGTCTAAGAAAAAGGGGGAAAAAGTGGTGAGATCAATACTATAGATATAGAAAATTTCAAAGAACAAGAACTTGATTTTGTTTGCTAGAAATTTAAATGGGATTTAGTTCAACATGGGAAAAATTAGATTTTCTTTATTAATATTCCAAGCACCAGAAAGCATATTTACATTATAAAGAAGTAAATTTATACTAGATATTACATACTTCTGGATTTGAATAGAACATAAAAGTTAACTGACAATTTTTTTAGACTTCTATCTAGGATATAAACAAATGTTTGACTCTTCATTATGATTCCTAAAATGGCATAAGCTGTCTCTTACATCTCTAATACATAAAAAATCTGGCCAAGTTAATTTAAACTATTCTAATTTAACCTCTCTAAACAGAAGTTTGATGGTCATGTTAGAAGAAAATGTATTTTATTTTACTGAACTCATCATCAACTAAACACCTAGCCTTCACATTTCCACAAAACTGTGACTATATTCTCATCTCAAAGCATGGCACACTGATTCACTCACTCCCTTAACAATATTCTAATCAGTCTTTCGTTGGTTCAGATTGCTTATATAACCACTGCATAACTTGAATGAAACTAAAAAATTCAATTAAAAAGATAATCTAAACTTGTACATTAGACACAATGTAAAAACTATCACACAGCCATATGGTTTACTGGCAATTCTCACTATAGAACATAAGTTAACACAGACTCGTAATAAACTGTTCAATTTAGATCAGTTTGTATCAGCTTCAAATGGAGGCACACACTTTTATCTCAATATGGTTATTTAAAAAAAATAGTCTTACTTTCAGGTCCATAGCTCAGTTTTCACCAACTTCATTAAATAGTGTTAAACTTTTATGTTTATATTTGTTTTTTTCTAGTGTTAATGCTATAGAAAGCAGTATATTTTATAATTTCTTCAATAATTTTATTTTATAATTTATATATTTTAAAAAGAAATTATATTTTATAATTTATTTTATTTTATAATTTCTTTTTGGTTTTATGTATGCACAAGTGTGTGGTGTGGTGTGGTGTGGTGTGTGTGTGTGTGTGTGTGTGTGTGTGTGTGTGCTGCACTTGAGCAAAGAAGCAAATGTGTAGTCATACATGTGGAGGGCTGAGCAGAGAGTCCCAACGATTTCCTTTATCATTCCCTCAATCACATCTTAGACACTTGGTCTCTCACTGAGCTGGAAGTTTAGCACTTTGGCTAGGCTGTGTAACCACTGATCTCTCAATACCTGCCTATCTCCATTACCTCTCTGTCAGAATGCTGGGGGAACAGGTATAACTAGCTATGCATAGTTTTTTGTTTGTTTGTTTTTTAATTCTTTTTAAATTTTTATTAATTGCACTTTATTCACTTTGTATCCCCCCTGTAGCTTTCTCCTCCCTCCCCTCCAAGTAATCACATTACTACAAGTCTGTATTTTTCTCCTTTTACATTTTATGTGAATATATAAAAAAAGATGATGATGGTTCCATCGGTCAGTTGCTCACTGCTTACTGTATAATCACTTGTCTGCATTTAGAATCGCAGCACCCACGAAAAAAGCAGAATGCAAGGGCATGTATCTGGAACCCAACACCAGACAAGCAGTGACAGACAGACCCTGAAGTTAGCTGGCCATACAGGATAGCCAAATGGGTGAGTTTGCGGTGCAATGAAAAATCTTTGTCTCAAAGTCCAAGCTAGAAACTAATGGACAAATAACAACAAAATACACCTTTGGCCTGTACTTGTGCATACACGCAAACATACCTTCATGTACCAGAATGCATTCATGCCTGTATGCACATATTTAAACACCAAACATTCACAAAATAAGTATTTATTATAATAATGTATAATCATAGGGGTTATACAGAAGGAGAAAGACAAACACGGTATATACTCACTTATATAGACCTATAAGATATGATAAACATAATGAAATCTATACACCTAAAAAAGATAATCAAGAGAGCAGACATGGGGTAAGATTATCAATCCTCATTTTGAAAGACAGATGGGATGCGCATTGAGCATTGACAGGAGTCTACTGAGCGCATTTGAAAGACTCTAACTAGCAGTGTTCTCAAAGCAAAGACTCATGACCAAACCTTTGGCAGAGTACAGGGAATCATAAGAAAGAAGGGGAGTTAGTCTGATGAGGAGAGGATAGGAGCTCCACAAGGACCAAATATATCTGGGCACAGGGTCTTTTCTGAGACTGACAGTCAACCAAGGACTATGTATGAATGTAACCTAGAACCTCTGCTCAGATGTAGCCTGTGGTAGCTCAGTAACCAATTGGTTTCCCATAGTGAGGGGAACAAGGACTATTTCAACAGGAACTCAATGACTGGCTCTTTGGCCTCCCCACCCCCCAAGGGAGGAGCAGTCCTGTTAGGCCACAGAGGAGAGCTTTGCAGCCAGTCCTGAAGATACCTGATAAAACAGGATCAGATGAATGGGGAGGAGGTCCCCCTTTTCAGTGGACTTGGCAAGGGGCACGGTGGAGATGAGGGAGGGAGGGAAGGACTGGGAGGGAATGAGGGATCGGGACACGGCTGGGATACAGAGTTAATAAAATGTAACTGATAAGAAAAAAATAAAATTAAAAAAATCATATGGGTTATAAATAGTATATAATCTATATGTCTTATGTGACATGTAAAACAAAAAGGAAAAAAGCACATATTTCCTATGCAGGAAGATTATATAACCTTATTTTTCTTCTCCTGGACCCACATACATAATTTGTGGCCTAAAATATGATGACAGATTTGCTAATTATTTCCGGTGAGTCTCTGTACCTAGAATACAGCATGACATAGATATGAGTACTGGCTGTAATAAAATTTACATTTACATGAATTTTGCATGTGAGTAGAGGAGAAAATGTAAATAAGTAAAACAAATACAATGAAATAAAGAAGAACTTATAATGGTGAGTAAATGCCCTATTTTTTGAACAAAATCAGAAGGGGAATAAGTGAAACCGACAATCTGAACCGGGAACACTGACTTTCTGTGTTGTTGGTGAGCTGAGCAGACATGAGCTGGCAGTAGGAAGACCCGCAAAGCCCACATCACCCAGGAGTCTACAGATCATGGGGGCATTAAATATCCTTATTTTATTATAAGTGCAATATGAAACCAGATTTAGATTTTAGGCAGGAAATCATAGAGTTCTGATTATTTCTATTTATTACCATTGTTCATAGCAAAAGTGATGACAGTATGACCTTTTGATAAGTAAGAAATAACTAGCAGGCCATGAGAATGCACATTCAAGAAAAGGGTGATAGAACACACTGGTATGAAGGGTTAAAGGTGAATAATGGAATTGGAAGGGTTAAATTGGGAAAGGGAGAGCCAAGTATGGAAGAGATTGGGAGGGGATAATACTAGCTACTTTTAGAAAAAGTCACATAAAATAAAGGTACTTTATAATAGGACAACGAGGCCATACTAGGCACTAGAGACTAACAAAGAGACAAAATGCCAGGAAAAGGATTACTTCTTTTAGAGCTGATAGGAACTGTGGTCTCAGAGGCCCCCAAACATTACAAGCTATTACTGGTGCTCTTGTTTACCATCCAGAACTTTATGGTACGACCTTGTAACTCAAGAATCCACATACTTGAGTTATAAAACATGCAGAATTCATCTGGAAATGATCTCGATTATAGAAGCTTATCCCTACTGGCTGGCTTTTATAGTGCCAGGAGGTGCTATGCATGCTACCAGAGGGGATAAAGTAAGCATCAGTCTTACCCTGCTGTGAACACTGCGAGCTACAATAGCGACTGGGCTGTCATGACATGCCCACAAGTGTAACAGAGTCACAAACACCATGGGAGTGACCAGCCACTCTCTGATTGGATTTCATTTCCACTGCACAAAAAGAAACCCATGCCTGACATTATTATGTGGGGAGGTCTTGAGCCTTAGGGGAAAACCTACCACTATTATTTTGCTAAATGACATAATATTTAACCATCTCCTAATGTCATATTAATATATCCATAGGTTAATGTATCTCTCCATTCTCACCAGAGAAGCTTCTATTTGCAGTAAATGGTAATTACCATGGAAACTGACAACTACTCAAGATCCAGATACTAAGAGACTACAGACTGTCTGAAGCTAACGTTTGTATTATATACCTGTTTCAATGCTCAGAGATCATTGTAGGAGAAGAAATGGAAAAATTGTAACAACCAGAGACAGTAGATAATTATAAAAAAATATTACTTCAGGACACCACAGGCCTTTGCATATATAAAACTCATAATAGTTTTGAGAACACACACACAAGACCTGGGCAAGCTGAAGTAAGACAAAAATCCCTGTGTGGAGAGTGGAGTCTGGCACAAAATCCACCTAGAGCTGTGGAACTATTGACAATTGTTAGCTGCTTAGAGAGGGAGACTTCATTTTTTTTTCAAAGGGTACAGTTTCTGGTGAATTAAATCTACTCCATTGGATGACCATATATCCAAGATTGTTTGGGAAGTATAAGATGGTTGTGATGAAAATAAAATATGATCACAAAGTTGGGTGGATGGGAAAAGAGAACTGAGGATGGATTTGAGAGGAGCTGAGGTAGGGATTGTGAATATGGTAAAAACAAGTATGAAATTATCAAAGGACAAATACAAATTTTTGAAATTAAATAATTACCACATAAAAAATTACCAGATTAAAAGGCAGAGACTGAAAGAGAGACAGTAACAGTAACAGTGGCCTATGTTTATAAGGTAAGTGTGCAGTGTTAAGGAGTTGTAGCATCTTCAACCTCTCCCACCCATCAGCACTCTACTCTCTGCCCTTTTCTCAATTCTTTCTGTCTTACCTTTCATATTACCAGCATATATTATCTAAAACATTCTCTAGGGTCTTGCAATGCATTCATATTCTGGGTAAATATGAGTATTTGTTTATTTATCTATGTATTTAGTTAGTTTTAGTATTATTTTCTCAGGATCAGCTCAGGGAAATTCTATTTTATTTAAAAACTATTGAAGTTTGGATAAAATAAAGATGTAATTAAGTTTAAAGTGTTCATTTGTACATGAACTTTAAACAGGAATTAAAGCATTGAATCTAACATCCCACACTCTTATTTTTCTCAGTGCTAGGACATGTTGCTAATGAACATTCAACAAATATATTTGACAGGGGTCAGGATCACAGTATTAATGTTAAGACTGAAAATATAATTCTAATGATTCGGGACTAATGTTTTTAAAATATATTTTAGTTTCCAAATTTAAGTCACTGAAATTCTTCAAATCTTCAATATCAAGTTCTGATGTGTTACTGATCCTTGCTATAAAAATCACCCAGATGACAGATTATTAATTTTTTTTTCTTTTGGGGGGCTAGGTGCTTCTATAGACTGCAATGGCCAGGAAAGTATTCTACAGCTGGGGATGACCTTGCAATTCTAACTCTCCTGCCTTTTTCTCACTAGTGCTGGGGTTAAAGGTTTGTGCCATCATATTGTGTGCAGTCCTGAGAACTGAGCCAGGACTAAGTGCATTCCAGGCAAGTATTCTACCAACTGATCTATTTCTGTAGCCTGTGTGATTTTTATTTAGAGGATTGCATTTAACATTTTAATCAGAGAATATTATCCTCATTTATCCTCCAAGTGTCCTAAAAAGGCCACTGCAGTATTTTCTTCATTGATGAGGGCCAAGTGTTGGAAACATTGTACAAGGGTTTAAAGTAGCATAAACAGAAGCATTGTTGCCAAATTTAGCCTGAAGATTATCTGGCAGCCAACTTTATATACCATCCTAGTTAGAGTTCCTATTGCTAAAACGAATCATGGTAATGAAAAACCATGACCAAAAGCAAGTTGGGAAGGAAAGGGCTTGATTCACCCCTCCCTAGCATAGTCCATCATGGAAAGAAGTCAGTACAGGAACTCAAACAGGTCAGGAGCCAAAAGGCAGGAGCTGATGCAGAGGCCATGGAGATATGATGGTTACTGACAAGCTTACAAGTTTCAGAAGTTTAGTCTGTTATGGAAGGGGGCTCAGCCTCACACAGATGAACATGGCACTGAAGAAATAGCTGAGAACTGTACCAAATCCGTGGGCAGCAGAAAGAGTGGTACACTCTGACTGGCTTGGTTTTTCGCAACTTCAAAACCCCAACCAGGTGACACACTTCCTCCAACAAAGCTGCACCTACTCTAACAAGGCCACACCTCTTAATCCTTCTCAAGCAGTGCCATTCCCTGATGACCATCCTTATTCAACCTGTGATGTGTGTGTGGTTGTGTTTGTGTGTGTGTGTGTGTGTGTGTGTGTGTGTGTGTGTGTGTGTGGTATTCTAAGAAAAAAAAAGTCCTCAAGCAATTGATTGAAAAACAATTCAAAAAACTAACATTTCAGTTTTATTTTTCACCTTTACATCTTGTTAGTAAGTTATATAAAACTACTTAATGCCAAAAGCTCTATCTGTAGCTTACTGACATAATCGATTTTTTCCTTAGTTATTATATAAATGCTTTAAAAATAGATTTGAGTACTTTATAAATAAAATAGACTATAATGAGTGTTAAATTCAAGTTTATATACTACAAAATTTGTACCCCACATATGACCACTTTCTCTGACTCCCTGCCTTGTTCCTGTGAATGCAACTTGTTTACATGTCTTCCATAATCTGGTAATAATAATTCTTATTGTTTTTCCCGTGCATTTATAAGTGACATATTTTTATAAAATATGTAATGAACAGATATGAAGCAAAACAGTTATAATAGGTGATTTAGATTGCTTTGCATATTATATAAAATATGTTGTCAAAACTGAATTTTGTATTAGTGAAGAGGGTTCATCGCTCTTCACTATGTATAGGAGAAAACCTCTATAATATTAAAATTATCCAGTATCTCTAAATGAATAACAAAGGTTATTTTCTTTATTTTTGTTTGTTTTTGTCTTTTTTTTTCTTAATAGGGAAGGGTAAGTGGCTGTAGCCAGAATTTTAATGGTTGACATTCAAATTAATGTAGATGAATGGAGAGGATGAAATGTTTCTTGCTCTGGTGAATTGATACTCAGAAATAGCTATTAAAGGAGTGATACTATTCTTATTAGGATTCCATACATTTGCAACTAAACTCCAGTCTACAGGGCCTTCAGGAAAAATGATGCTGATGAATGTTTGGAGAAGAGACATCTCAGTAAACACTTGTTCAGTCCCTTGTTACTTGAGAAAATGGATTTGTCAAGTATTATGCTTACAACCAAGTAAGCATTGGTAGGATAGAATAAGGGTTATTCAAGTAATCAAATGCCTGAGACTTATGGGGAATATCGCATTCAAACCACCACTTTTTACTCCCTGGCCCACATAGTTTCATGCCATGCTATAATGCAAAATGTATTTAGCCCAACTTCAAAATTCCCCCATGTCTTTTACTTTCTTTTTCTTATTTTTTATTTAATTATTTTTATTGTTATTAATTACAGTTTATTCATTTTGTATCCCCCTTGTACCACCCTCACTCCCCCGCTCCCAATCTCACCCTCCCTGTTCCCAACCTTGTCCCTCTCCCAGTTCACTGATAAGGGAGGTCCTCCTCGCCTTCCTTCTGATCCTAGTCTATAAGGTATCATAAGAAGTGGTTGCAGTGTCTTCTTCTGTGGTCTGGGAAGGCTGGTCCCCCCTCAGGGGGAGGTGGTCAAAGTGCAGGCCAATCAGAGCCATACACTGTCCCCATTACTATGGAGGCAACTTGGACACTAAACAGCCATAGGCTACCTCCGTGCAGGGGTTCATGGCCATCTCCATGAGTGGTCCTTGGCTGGAATATCAATTTCAGAAAAGATCCCTGTGTCCAGACATTTTGTATCTCTTGCTGTCCTTGTGGAGCTCCTGTCCTCTCCAGGTCTTACTATCTCCCACTTCTTTTATAAGATTCCCTGTACTTTACCCAAAGTTTGACTATGAGTCTCAGCATCTTCCTTGATACCCTGCAGGGTAGTCTTTCAAAGGCCCTCTGTGGTGGGCTCCTGTCCTGTTCCCTATTTTCTCCTTTCTCTGATGTCCATCCTCTTAGCCTTTCTGAATGGGGATTGAGCATCTTAGCCAGAATCCTCCTTCCTGATTAGTTTCCTGAGGTGAACAGATTTTAGTATGTTTATCCTATATTATATGTCTAATATCCACTTATGAGTGAGTATATACCCTGTGTGTCTTTCTGCTTCTGGGGTACTTCGCTCAGGATAATCTTTTCCAGTTCTCACCATTTAACTGCAAATTTCTGTTTTTACCAGCTTTATTTGTAATAGCCAGAAGCTGGAAACAGCCCAGATGTCCCTCAGTTGAGGAATGGATACAGAAATTTTGGTACATCTACACAATGGAATGTTACTCAGCCATAAAAAAATAGAAAATCATAAGATTTGCAGGTAAATGGTGGGAACTGTCTTCTACTTTCAACACCACTTAAAAAAATCAATACAAAGGGCTACACTCCTCCATTTCTGGTGGGAATGTAACCTTGTACAACCACTTTGGTAATCAATCTGGTGCTTTCTCAGACAATTAGGAATAGTGTTACCTCAAGATACAGCTATACCACTTGTAGGCATATATCTGAAAGGTGTTAAACCATACAACAAGGGCATTTGCTAAACTATATTTGTAGCAGCTCTAGTAGTAATAGCCAGAATCTGGAAACAACTTAGATGTCCCTCAATTGAAGAATGGATGCAGGAATTGTGGTAAATTTACACGATGCAATAATACTCAGAAATTAAAAACAAGGAAATCGTGAAATTTGTAGGCAATTGGTGAGCACTAGAAAAGATCATCCTAAATGAGGTAACCCAGAAGCAAAGAAACACATATGGTATATACTCACTTATCAGTGGATATTAGTCATATAATATAGGATAAAAATACTAAAATGTATAGTCCTAAAGAAGTTAAACAACAAAGAGGACCCAGGGAAGAGGATGAAACCTCACTCTGAAGGGCAAACAAGATAGGTATCACAAGTAGAAGACAAGGACAGTTTAGGATCTTCCACAGGGGGCCTCTAAAAGATTCTACCCATCCTCTTATGGAAACAGACACTGAGACTCATAGCCAAACTTTGGGCAATGTGCAGGAAACGTTATAGAGGAAAAGGGAGATCAAAATCCTGGAGGGGACCCTGGGCCAAGGGAGGCCTGCAGAAACTGATACTCCAACAAAGGACCATGCATGAAGAGGACTTAGACCCCCTGCTCAGAGGAAATCCATAGGCTGCTCAATTTCCAAGTGGGTTCCCTAGTAAGGGGAGTAGGGAGAGTCTCTGACATAAACTCAGTGGCCTGCTCTTTGATCACCTCCTTCTGGGGAATGCAGTCTTGCCAGGCCACAGAGGAAGATGCTGCTGCTAGCCCTGAAGAGACTTGATAGGCTAGGGTCAGATAGAAGGGGAGGAGGTCCTCCCTACAGTGGATTAGGGAAGGTTATAGGGGGAGAAGATGAAGGGTGAGTGGGATTAGGAGGAGATGGAGGGGGCTACAGCCTGGGTACAAAGTGAATAAATTGTAATAAATAAACTAATAAACCAAAAAATTCAAAAAGAGATTGGTGGGTAAATAAATTCAATACCACTTCTGAGATTTCCTAACTGTAAGTCCCTCTAAAATCAAAAAGCAAATTATATGCTTCCAAAATTCAATGGCATGGGCAACACATTATCATTCCAAGAGGAAAGAATGAGGATATAGTGAGGAAATACTGGACTAAATTTCAAAGCCTGTAGTTTCCTGTCTGAAGTTAATGATGTATAGTTGCACTTTCTCTGTGTAGCTCTCCTTGGCAGATGTGTCATGGCTCTGGCACCTCTGGCATCCTGGGGTCTCCAACCCAACTCCGGCTTCACTGTCAGCTACATGAAATGGCTTCAAAGAGCCTCTTTTCCTCTCAGGGCCTTCACAAAAAGATTACTCTGGCACCCAATTCATTGGTCTAGGTGGTTAGTCAAAATCATGGAGGAAGATTCTTTAACCTTTTATCTAAAGCTTTCATGATTCGAAAGCCAGAACTGTGGGCATATAACTTTCATGTTTGGCTACCTGCTCAGGCTGAGTCCTGAGCCTCTGGGATCATGCTGGCAGCAGCCTTTGTTATTCCCTTAGGTATTTTTCCTTTCACAAGTTACAGGTTTACATGGGCAAGGTCTTGACCTCCAGGTAAACTTCCCTTTATTCCTAAAGAGATTTGGCTTCTTGGTGGTACAAGTCTAGCCTATCAGCCATCAAAAGTTTCAGTGCTCACATACAGCTTGCCAGTATACTTCTCAAAAGATATTCACTTTGTATTTCTTTCTGCCCCATTTTCTCCTTGTCATTGTATACCTTCATTAGGATGATTACTAATAACCATTCACCATAGTCGATAGAAGAATAACTTGGCATCTTCTCCACTAAAGAGATTAACCCGTTACTTGTAAAACTGGTCTCAGGAAAGTTCTTAAAACATAAACAGAAAACACCCATATTGTTTGCCAAAATAACACACAAATGGTCTCTAGCATAGCTGAAGATTTTGCTTACTTCTGCACCCTCTGAAGCTGGACCACCACATTTTACAGTTTTCAGCACTATTCTCTTACTTTGCCAGAATGTTCCACTAAACCTTGCTTATAGCATCCAGCTGCTTTTCTTGTTCAAAGTCTCAAAGTCTTCCACAGTTTTTCAAAACCCAACATGGCCAGTTTCTTCACAGCAGTAGCCAACTTGCTGGGGATAGTACCTGCCCTAGTTACTTTTCTACTGCTGTGATAAATGGCCATGGCCACAAATACTTCTATAAGGAAGGACTTATGGTTCCACAGGCATCAGAGTCCATCGTCATCAAAGCAGGGTGGTGTTTGAGTATGACAAAATTCAGGCAGGCATGCTCTTGGAGCAGATGTTGAGGGATCGCAATCTTGATCCACAAACAAGAAGCAGAGAGAAATAAAAAAATTAAAAAAATCTTTTAAAATGTCAAAACCAGGCTCCAGTGGACATACTTCTTCGATCAAGAAGACCACACCCATAATCTTTCTGAAATAACTCACTTGGCACAGAGTATTCAAATACCTGAGACTTAGCAGGGAGGTCTCTAACTCAGACCACCCTCTGCTTTCAATTTTTATTGGATCTCTTGCTGTTGTAATAATATATTCATTTTTCTATACTGCAAGATAGCCATGTATTAGCTGCCCCCAAACATCTATTCTGCTTTGAAAGCCAAGTCCACGTAGCTGTTTTTCTCAAGAAATAATTGACCGAGCCAGCCCAAAGAGGAAGAGGATTCTGGCAGTTCTGATAGGATCTGATAGGCTAAGGTCAAACAGTAGGGAAGGAGGACTTTCCTTATCAGTGGACTAGGGGAGAGTAATAGAGAAGGGAGTGGGAGTGGGATGGAAGGAGATGATGGATGGGGCTACAACTGGGATACAAATTGAATAAATAGTAAATAATAATAATAGTAAGTTAAAGAACAGAAAAAGGAAGGTCACAAAGGGAATAACAAGTGCTTTTCACAATGGAAACATTTGCAGTCTACAGTTTGGAGAGTCTATGGTGGCACATCTAACCTGGAAAATTTCTGCTCAGATGTGGAGCTAGAAACTATTAACAAAGAAGACAAGGCCAGTGCTTGCCAAGAGCTTTCTGAAAGGTCAAGCAGGGAGGCTTGACTGAATGGATGTAATGCATCAAATAATTGTCTGGGTAGGGAAAGAAAGGAGGCTGGCAGAGTTCAGAAATTTGTGTTAGTGGCTGGTGAGGTGAACAGATTGCTGAAGAATTCAAAAACAAGTGAACCAAGAAACCAAGAAAATCTGAGATACCTCACTTAGGAGGGTGTGAGAAGCATGAAGTAACTCATCCAGGGTATGAACAAATTTTTAAACTGGTTTGTGGTTTTTAACTACATTTCTTCTGTGTGATTACTACTTGCAGACAAGGGGATGGAACTTGAAAATACAGAATAAAATTAAATTTCCAAGAGGCCTCTGATTCCCATTACATGTTTGAGATAAAATATACAATGCACATCCTTCTTCTTCAAGAACAAATGAAAAACAATGTGTTGAGACACCCTGAATCAATAGAAAACAATTGGAAGTATTTTTAGGACTTTCAACACTGTTACAGAAGACAACTCTAGCAGAAGATGTTCAAATGCCATCACCCCCTTATTCTTTCCATGTAAAGATCATGCTGTTACAGGCACGTTACTAACTCGCTTTCTGCAATGAGCAGGTAGTCATGGAAAGCCCTAGAGCTATCATGTGATTCAGGACGGGAGCTGCTGACAAGTTTCAATATCAATTTCTGAAACAGTATGTTTCTATTTTTTATTTCCTGCAGTGCAGAGGGTGAAGTAGGCAGCTTTCTGTTGGTGGCGTGGTGAGGTGCCAATTGAATGAGGCTTTAATTCCCTCAGAAGTGATAATTCTAACACACAGGAACAGATGATTTAAACAGGAGTCAGGACTTATGGTTTCCTTTTGTATATAAAAGCCAGGTTTCCTGTGTTCCTTTTTTTCTGAAGACTACAGATTTCATTACATTTTTAAAGACTTTGGTGCACTTAACTGTAGTTACTAAGGCTTTAGGGTAATTTTCTTGAAGTTAAAGTAATTTCCCCTAACCCACAATTTTGTTTTTTCATGTTCCTGTCACTTGCCATCAAATATGATCTGAAAATTTAACACAGATAATTTCACAAATAAGTTATTCATGAATTCACAAATAAGTTGTTCATCATTCTGAGAGGCACAAGAAAATCTCATGTTGTCCATACATAGCCTCCAAGGCATTAGTGTGACCTAGCTTTTCTCAGAATGTCTTTGGTGCAAACACCACCTATATGTTGGTTAATTATTCCATCATCTTCATTATGGGAATCTGAACACTGAGAGTGCAGGATCAAAGTTTATACTAACTATGAGAAACTAAGGAATAAGAAAAATTGCTAAAGTTTTGGGAAAGGGTGCTTAAATGTAAGGATTGTCAGAATGCCAATTCAGTAAGGGACATGATTGGACAAAAAGAATGATAGGGAGAGGAAAGTAAATGGGTATTCCTTTTAGGTTGCAGCAGATAAAAAAGTTATCAGTTGAGAAAGCAGTTGATCTAATAAGTTCAGGTGATAAATGCTAACTGTTGGGTTTCCTGATGAAGGTTAGACTGAGAAAACTGGTTTTCAACTTCTTTATATCATGATAAATGAAGAAGTTGTTTTGAATCACTAGCATTCAACAGCTCCTCTGAGATATACCATATTTATAGTCCTGGTCCATCTGAAATATCTGGACATGCTGGCCACTCTCCAATTCCAAGGTATCAGTAGGTTCAGAGCATCCTATTCCTTCTCAAAATTCACAATGTCTTGGCTTTTCTCTTCCTGAGCCATACAGATCCATTCCTTCCATGGGCAACGCTTAACACCCTTCATTCTTAAAGTACCACAGGCCTAACCAGTTTTCATTTGTTCAGGTCAAGACCATCCAGCTTCCTCACAAGACCACCTGCTCTTCCTAAGCCAGTCTTTCATTCTGGCCCACATGCCTGTGAAGGGCATTCAGATGCCGGTTCATTGTGAAACATTCCAGCCCTTCTTCAGAACAATTGCATCCTTCTCATCTCCAGAACTAAGATATTCTGGGTAAGTTCCTGAACCAGGCATCTAAGTCCATCTTCAAACTTGGAGAATCCAGGCATCTATCCATTTCTGTGGCATTCTAAATTCTTTCCTTCTTCTCATTTATAATAGCTTTCTGGGATCTTTTCAAGTTCGTGGTACTCCATATCCTCTAATTTTGGGGGAATGTGGGATACACTTCCCTGACAGCTCCCCTTGTCTCCATTGCCTTAGTTTTCCCAAACAGACCCAAATCCATTCACTGGGCATTCCAACCCATCTCTATTTCTGAGTATCCCAGCCTTTCTCTGAATCAGTGTTTCCCCAAAAGCTCCATTAATGGGAAATATGGCCACTCTTGTATAGCTGAACATTGAGTCTTCTCTCCATTCCTAGATAATCCTGGCCCAACTGGAAGTCCTAGAAATCCTGATCCCTCTCTATTTTCAGGGGATCCTGGTTCTTTTGTATTTTCCAGGTGTCATGACAATTCTACAAGATCAGGAAATCTATACATCATTCAATTCAGAGCTTCTTTCCCTCCAACTGAAGCATCTCTGTCTCTAAAGAGGTTTGAGGTATCTTAGCCCCTATCAAGACCCAAAGTATCCCCCAGAAATCTCTCTCTCTCTCCATCTCCCTCCCCCCCTTCATCATGGCTTCTCTCAATCTGAGGATCATTATGACTTTTTTCATTAATTTCAGAGCATAAACAAATAAAAAATTTGGGAAACCCTGCTTATTTCAAGACCCTGGAAATCATAACTCCTCTCTATTCACAGCACCATGGCCTCTCTTCTTCCTGTATCATCTAGAACTGGCTTCTTCCTTGAAACATCTTAGCCTCTCTTGATTCCCTGGACATCCAAGCTAACATGAAACACCTAGGCATTTGGAATCCCTCCTTCTCTGAATCTTCTTGCCTACTTCAATTACTGACAGCTTTCCATTATTGGAACATCTGGGTGTCTCTTTATTCATGGAGGACCCATCTCTTTATTCAAGAGGCTTTCTTCTTTTCTAAAACTTATGGGCATGGCAGCCCTCTTCCTGGTTTTCCATTACGTACTCTAGCATCACTACACTTCACCAAACATGGGATTTCTGGCACCTATCCATTTCAAGAGCATCCTGGCCCAGCTGCATTTCAAAAACATTCCCATTCCTCTCTAAACCTAGTATATCCAGTATCCTCTCCATTCATTAGTAACACAAACCCTCACCAGGCCAGGGTCATCAACATTCCTCTTTAAAATCAGGAGGTGTGTTATTGGTTGCCCATTGAGGTTTCAAAAGCTCATGCCATGGGCTCTGCCCCCTATTTGTGAATAATGACATAAGTTATCAGCTACAAGTTTAGCACCATACCTGCTTGCCTGGTGCCATGCTTGCCCCAATCTGGTCATAGATTCTAACATTCTACAACCACAGTCTCCAAATTAAATTGTTATTCTTTTATCATAGCAATACAAAAAATAACTAAGACAACAGCATCTCATTCCATTTTAGTCTACAAGACATCCTGATACCCTTCCATTTGCAGTATATCTCATCCCCTGTCCAAGCCCAGGGCATTTTAGTTCATTTGCACACACTGGGTATTAACCCTTCTATAGGTCATGAGAATCAGAGGTTCTCTCCATTAGCTAGGTATCATGTCCTTTCATGGGAAACCTCGGGTGTCTCCATTTCTGATATACTCGGCTTTTCTTTTTCTTTCTTTCTTTCTTTTTTTTTTTTTGGTGTTAATTTTTTGTTTTGTTTGTTTTTTGAGACAGGGTTTCTCTATGTAGCCTTGTCTGTCTTGGACTTGCTTTGTAGACTAGGCTGGCCTGGACCTCAAAGAGATCTGCCTGTTTCTGCCTCCTGGGTGCTGGGACTACAGGCGTGTGCCACTGCACCTGGCTTTTACTCTGCTTTTCTGGTCTGGACCAACTACCTACATGTGACAGACAGGTGCCTATCTGTTTGATAGTTGTCTCTGCCACTTTCAATTTGTGATGTATCAAAACCCTTGTGTATTAAGGGAGGTTTCCTGCACCTCTGAATTCATACTAGATCTGCCCTCATTCCAGCCTAGGTTACGCCAGGCATCCTGGCCCTTCTCCATTCACCATACATCCCTATAATTCTCCTTCGCAGGAACATAAAGGGTGTTCTCTAGGCCAAGGTTATCCTAGGTCATCTCCATCTACAGCAGAACTCTGTGCCTTTGTGCTGCCATCTAGGTGCAAGAAGCCTACAGAATACCAAACAGAGAGGAACAGAAAGAAGCTGCTCATGTCAAATTATAGTTAAAATATGAAAATACAGAATAAGGAAAGTACATTGAAAGTTTCTAGAGAAAACAAACAAACAAACAAACAAACAAAAAAACAATTGAGTCGCTGTAAAGGCGGACCCATCATAAATTGTATCTCAGTATCTGACAGAAACTTTTAAAGCCAGAAGTCCTAAAAGAATAGCTCCAATTTCTGAAAGACCAAAATTGTCAAGGTAGAACATTATACCCAACAAAACTATATATTAAAATTGAAGGAGAAATAAAAATTTAAAGTGATCAAAAATATTTAAAACACAATTATAATTACTAAGCTCTATACTTTGGCTCAAAGTGAAGAATAAAAAACCAAAAAGATCACAAGGAACAAATAAAAATGACAGAATCAATCAAAAGATGTTTATAAAAACACTATAAATTCAACAAGATGATAGGAATTAATATACATATCAAAGTGATTCATATTATTAATGGTTTCAATATCCAATAAAAATATGGACTATCCTAGCAGTTTTGTTTAAAAATTAAAATCCAACCTTTTATTATGCACAAGAAACTTTCCCTGAAGCATGGGCACAGCCTTAGAGCAAAAGGGTAAAAAAAGTTTGACAAGCAAATAGGAAACAAGACAGTGTATCTGACAAAACAGATTTCAAACAAAACTTGTCAGAACAGATATGGAAGGAAGGTCACTTTATAACTCACTACAGAAGCAATTTACCAAGAGGCTATGACAATTCAAAACATATACACTCTCAACACAGGTAGACTTAATTTCATAATAGATATAATACTAAATATAAAGCCATGTATTTACTCCAACTCAATATTGGGAAATTTTAAATTTTGATTCTCACCAATAGAGAGGCAATTTGTATGAAAATAAAACGAGATCAAAAACTCAAGTGACAACACATGCTGGAGAAGATGTGGAGAAAGGGGAACCCTCCTCCACTGCTGGTGGGAGTGCAAACTTGTACAACCACTATGGAGATCAATGTGGAGTTTTCTCAGAAAACTGGGAATGCTCTGCCTCAAGACCCTGCTATACAACTTCTGGGTATATACCCCAAAAAATGTTCCACCGTACAATAAGGAAATTTGCTCAAATATATTTGTAGAAGCTTTATCTGGAAGAGCCAGTATCTGAGAACAACACAGATGTTCCTCAACCATAGAATGGATACAAAAAATGTACATTTACACAATGGAGTACTATTCATGGATTTGTTTTTAATGCCTGAATAGGAAATCATGAAACTTGCAGACAAATGGTGGGAACTAGAAAATATCATCCTGAGTGAGGTAAACCAGATCCAGAAAGACATGCATGCTATGTACTTACTTATAAGTGAATGTTAGCCATAAAACACAGGATAACCATACTACAATCCACAGCCCAAAGAAGTTAAATAGCAAGGTGGTCCCAAGTGATTGACCTTATTTTCAGTCAGAAGGGGAAATAGAATAGACAGCAAAAGTGGATGAAGAGAGAGAACTGAGTGGGAGAGTGTGGGGAGAGGAATGAGGGTGAGAATCGGGTGTGGGGAGAGCAGGGGTGGAAGGTGAGAGGTCTGGGAGAGAGAAGGAAAAATGATGGGCAGGGCATCTGAGACTTCCAGCAGATAGGGGGGGTAAGGAGACTGAAAGGAAGGTGAACACCAACCCACCCAACAAAACTTTCACCCCAAATTTATCCTACCTACAAGATGGAATAGATATTGAGAGAATGGCAAACCAATGACTAACCCAACTTGAAACGTACCTTACAGGAGAGAGCCAACCTCTGACTTGATTAATGATACTGTGCTGTACTTTCAGACAGGAGCCTAGCATGGCTGTCTTCTGAGAAGCTTCATCCAACTTCAGATTGAAACAGATTCTGAGACCCCCACCCTAATATCAGGCAAAGCTCAGGGTGTTGGGATAAGGATAGTGGAACCCAGAAGGGAAAATAACTCTACAAGAAGACCAACAGAGGTCAACCTACTTAGGCCCATGGGGACTTACAGAGACGGAAGCACCAAGCAAAAAGAATGCATGTACTGGACCTAGGTCTCCTACATAGATGTAACTGATGGTCAGGTTGGTCTTCATGTGGGTTCTCTAGCAAGTGAGGCAGGGTACTGGCTCTGACCTGTACTCTGTTACCTTCTTCTGGATCATTGTCCCATAGCTGGGCTGCCTTGACTGGCCTTAGTGGAAGAGGATTTGCTTAGTACTGATATGAATTGATGTGTCTGGTAGTTTGGTATGTGTGTGAGGGAGGAGGGGGCCTCCTTTTCTGAGAGGAGGAGAGGGAAATGAAGAAGGAGGGTGGGACGGTGGGACCTGAAGGAGAGGAGGTAGGAGGATTCCATGGGTATGCAAAATGAATAAATAAATAAACCAAAAAGGGGACCCTAACCAGCAGGAAGCAGTTATGAGAACTGCCCCTTCCCACTAGCCCTCTTCCTCTCCTATCTGGTGTTAGGTGATGGAAAGGATTGAGGTGGGGTAGGAACCCCTACAATAGCTACATGGTACATTCTTATCTGAAGACACCTTACAATTTGTCTCCAGGACATGGAGAAATAAATCCTAAACCGAACAGAAAACTTTCTCCCTAATGACTGGCTTTCATAATGTTAGAAGATGCTAGAACGACTGCTAGTTTCTTACACAGAGCTGGACCATGTATGATGCAATACTGACCTAACAGGCAGGGTATGCCTCCTGTTTCTATAAGTGGCAGTGCTACTGGCCAACTTTCGAGTAGATGTGAGGCATAGTCGGCAGGAGGGAGTCTCATACCTGGTACTATAATCACAATCAAAAGCTTGTGGCTCGGAAGTGATAGGCCCTAGGGTAAAACCCACTATTGGTACTTGCCTATGTTGTCAACATGTCTCCTGTTTTGTTTATACTCATAAACCTAAGCCGCTAACGACATTGGTCAGAAGAACTTCTCAACTCAGCCTTGGACATTCTCAAAAAAACAGAAATAAAACCTCCACATGGCCCAGATATACCACATCTGGACATATAGCCAATGGTCTTTTTGTCCTACCACCAAGAAACCTGAACATTCATGTTTATATTAATTGTGGCTCTAGGAAATGGAAACATCTTGGATTTCTGTCATGTAACAAATGGATAATAAAATGATACAAAGGCACAGTATGAATTTTATTCATCGGTAAAGAAAAATTACATTATTGGTTTTGAAGGTAAATGGGTAGATTTGGAAGAGAAATTATACTGAGTAAAATA
Organism: Psammomys obesus; assembly: GCF_907164565.1. Classification (NCBI taxonomy): domain Eukaryota; kingdom Metazoa; phylum Chordata; class Mammalia; order Rodentia; family Muridae; genus Psammomys; species Psammomys obesus. Next base: position 5,476,422 of record NW_026596100.1, on the reverse strand, counting down.
ACCAAGCCCCCAAAGATAAAAACCGCATGTTCGCTTTCATATGTAAATTTTGACTTTGAACCTTTAGTTTCCTTTATTTAATTTTGTGCACCAGTGGAAGCCAGGAAATTAGAAAGGCTCCATAAGAGGGGATGCCTTAAGAGCAGGGGAACACTAGAATATAGGTAAAGGGGAAAATGGAGTGTATTATCAGGAAAACATTTAAGCAGGGGAGATTTTAGTGGCTGGGGCTACATGGATTAGCAGGGAGGAGGTACTTAAGAAAATTGGAATATTAAGAAGCTATATAAAAACCTATTGTCCTTTAATAAATGCAAAATGAATGCAAAAATCACCACAAAGAAGGACTGAAGAGAATTATCAATCATGGTCAGATAAAGTGGGTTTCTAAGCAAAATTTCCAGTTCAGGTGGGACGTTCATTCCAATGAGATGGCCAGGGAAGTCTCAGAGCCCTGCACCACACAATAAGGTTCTTAACAGTTCTCTTTCTTGCCCACCAGATGAGAAGACAAGACCTGATTGCTGAAGAAATGTACACCTCATTTTTAAGATTTAGATGCAGAGAAAGCAAGCTAGAACTGATTTAGAGGCTTCCTGAAGGTGTAACTTGCAATTCAGACTGCTGTTGGGAAAAAAGGCATCATTGGTCTTACCCAGCTGTAAATAATACTGAACAACAACAACAAAACAACAACAACAAATCTTTCCCAGCAAGATATTCTCACCTGTGTCCTAGTCAAGCAATGTAACTGCTCTTGGGTTAGCAATGAGCAAGACATGTCTCTTTATGGTGAAGAGGGGTGAATAGTGAGATTCATTCCTTCAGAAGAGTTGAGAGAAAATGAGGGTGAGGGCTCAGTTCTCTCTCTCTCTACCTATCTATCTGTCTGTCTATATATCTCCAAACCAGTGACACTAAACAGAAGAGGTGAAAAATTATGAGAAATAGGTTTCAGGCTTTGGAATGAATACCATGCTCTAGGCTTAAGAGAACCATTTCAGTCAGGAACTCACTGCAACTGTAGTTGCGCACATTAAGACACAACAAGAGAACTTATTAATGATCAGTCACAAAAGGTATTGCTATTGAAAGACTATAGGAGTGGAAAAATCATTCTCTCCAATTGTGTATCTACAGGTAAACACATAGGCTCCAATTGATAATACCAAAACCTTAACCAATCACTCAGACTACCTTGGTTAAACTCAGTAAGTCATGAAATGAAAAGACAGAATCACATGGGAGAAATTTGTAGGGAAGACGAGCATAAAAGATAATAATGACATGGGAGTATGGGTAAGGTAGTATGCATTATAAACCTGTGTGAAATGGCCAAATAAATGTAATTAATTTTTTTTAAGAAAAGAATTAAAAAAATTGCCTGAAATATATTATTCATTTGGATGCTAATCTTAACAACAACGTATACAACTAGTGCACAGTAACAAAAACATCTAAATAAAGAGAAATTTGGTGCTCAGTCCTTTTTCTAATGTAAAATATAAACCGTCGTTTCGTACTTTGTCCATCCATACACAATTATCCCCTCCACAATTATCAGAATGAAATCCTACTCATATATTCTTCCTCAAGCAACGGTAGTGTGAGAATTTCAATTACCACCATCTGATCCTCTGCCTGTCATCCCCTCAGCAGTGTCCACTGGAAACAGACTCCATGACGGGTGAGCTGATAGTGAGGACGTCCATTGTATTTCTGTTGCTGATTGTTTGTTACCCACTCAGGACATCATAACAATCTCTCTGCTTACTGTTTTCTCCCTATCAGGAACAAGCATGCTCTCATTTCTCACAGCGGTCAAATCACAGAAAAAAATCATGAATCTGTTCACTCTCCTATTTTATCCTGATTTTTTCTTTTCACTTTACAACACTGCTTGAAAATTTATTTTTATGTTTGCCATTGCCAGTTTCTCTCATCCACTCTCTGCTGGATCCTGTTTGGAAAAGTGATATCTTGGCTCAACTATCACTGTTACATTTTAAAAGTTTCTTTTTTTATAGGTCTCCTCTCCTCAAATTCATTAATCCATTTTCTTTTAATATTTTATCCTTTGATAGTGTCTGACTACGTAACCCAAGATGGCTTTGAACTCATCATGCCCCTGTTGCAGCCTTCCAACTACTTCCAATTCCAACGTATGTTTTCCTCTGCCTTCAAGCTCTCCACTATAGTATTACCACTAGAAAACTTAGACATTTTTTTCTTTTAAGCTGAACTGTCTTGGCTGCAGCTCCTATGTTGGATTCACGGTAATAAACACAATGAAAATCCCCTGGACTCCTCGCATTCATAACTGTAACAAATACTCAATTACTCATTAACTGACACGGTCAGTGAAAAGATCCTATTTTCACACAGGAAATTCATATATTTGTTCTCTTTCACTTATTAGACTGATTTTGTTAAGGACAAAGATGTATTATTCATTTTAACTTCTCACCAATGTACATCGATATCTGGTTCGCATACGTCCATAACATATATCTGTCTTAAAACTAAGTCTATATGAGATGGCATATTTTCTAGTAACATATTCTTTTGCTTTACTTTATTTATATTTTCAATTTTTTATCATTGAGAAGTAATAGTATATGTATTTTTACTGTACAAGGTAATTGATAAAACTTAGTTTTTACAGTTAAAATGTGGAATCTATCATCAGTTTAAAGTATTCTGTAACATCTTCATTATTTGTGACATCTTAGGGAGAATGTGAGTCAGTGACATATAATTATTCCATGTATCTCTTGACGCGTACAGTAGATTAACACCTAGATCAAAAGGGAGAGATAACACATTCACTATTCATTCTTCAAATTGCTTGTCTGTCTACTATTTCAAAAAACAAAGTTAATTTTGTGACCTAACTTTATCAAGAATATAAATTGATTTAGATAAGAATCTATTTGGTTTATAATTTTTAGCTACAGAAATGAAAGACTTTCACTGAAAAGCCTTTTTATTGCTTTAGCAACATATATGTGTATGTATATATGTATGTATCTGTTAAACACAGATATAAACATGCACACATATATCCATATATGTATTATTAAAATATACACCAACATTTAAAAAATGTATATAGGGATGGATACTATCAAATAAATATGAAAATTCTTTTAAGAGTATTGCATAGCAAAAATTTAAATTTCATATAAAATTTACATTATTAACTTTTTCTCACACCTTTCCTTTGTTATCTTACATTTTTCCAGCACCTTAGGTGGAGTTTATTACATTTATTAAAAGTTTTTTATTAGTTTTTTAGAGTACATTCCTTTGGTTTTTGGAGACCTGAAAGAGTAGAAATTACGACAAAACCAAAGCTTCAGAGAGCATAGTATTAATCAATAAAAGCAGAACACAATATGATTATCAGGAAATAAAAAGGAATTAAGAGGTTACCAGTTTTAAATACAAAACCCTTGGGCTCTGTAAGTTTTAATCTGTAATAAAACATGTCAGGTCAGGATACAAAGAGAATAAACTGTAATTAATATAAAACATGTAAATATATATCTCCCAGGGCACCATGCAGAGCAAAGGCATGGACAGAACTTCTGAATGTATCTGTTTATAACTGTAGCTTTTCTAACTTGTTATTATGCATTTCTGACATGACTGAATGCAAGGGTAGGATCACTCTTTACTTGGTTTTACACCTCTGAAAAGAATATATTTCTAGTTCAAAGGTTTTGAAGTCAATATTTACTGTTTTTACATTCCACCAAATATTAAATTTCAACTTATCCTTATGGATTTTCAAGGTTGACTCTTTGCCCATGAAAAACACAGTCAGCAACCAAAAAGACATTAACATCTGTCAACTTGATAAGATTTTCATAATATGCTTCTGCTAAGTCTATGTCTCCACTTAAGCCACAGCTCCAATATCTTCTTTTCATGAATAGGACTTTGATCACTTAGGTGGTATTCTTGAGAAATTTTAGATTTTTTTTCATTTTCATTTATTTATTAATTTCAATTTATTCACTTTGTATCCCAGCTGTAGCCCCCTACCTCATACCCTTCTCAATCCTACCCTCCCTTTCTCTTCTCCCATGCCCCTTTCTCAGTACACCAATAAGGGAGGTCCTCCTTCCCTTCTATCTGACCCTAGCCTATCAGGTCTCATTAGGAATGGCTGCATTGTCTTTCTCTGTGGCCTGGTCTCCCTGCTCAGGGAGAGGTGATCAAAGAGCCAGCCACTGAGTTCATGTGAGAGACAGCCTCTGTTTCCCTTATTAGAAAACCCACTTGGAGATTGATGGGCTACATCTCTGCAGGGGTTCTAGGTCATCTCCATTCATGATCCTTGGTTAGAGTATCAGTCTCAGAAAAGACCGCTTTGCTCAGATTTTTTGGTTCTGTTGGTCTCCTTGTGGAGATCCTGTTCTCTCCAGGTCCCATGATCTCCCCTTTCTTTCATATGATTCCCTGTACTCTGCCCAAAGTTTGGCTATGAGTCTCAGCATCTGCTTCCATACCTCCTGGATAGATTGAGTTTTTCAGTCTTTAATGGTCATGAGATTTATCCTTGATAAGGTTGAAATGCAAATTCTGAATCCCTAAAGCAATGTAGCCCGAGACTCTTTATTCTTAGCACACTGCATCACACCAGTTCAACTGGCCTGAGCAGCAGTTTGCAAACAAAACAGTCTGGTATATTCTGTTCTAAAAATATTCCATTTATCTCCAGATCTTACTGTTTCCCACCTCTTTCCTAAGGTTCCCTGCACTCTGCCCAAAGGTTGCCCATAAGTTTCAGCATCTGCATTGATAGTCTGCAGGGCAGAGCCTTTCAGAGGTCCTCTGTGTCATGCTCCTGACTTGTTCCCTCTTTTCTCCTTCTGATGTCCCTCCTCTTTGCCTTTCTGGATAGGAATTGAGCATTTTAGCAAGAGTCCTCCCTCTTGATTAGTTTCTTTAAGTGTACAGATTTTAGTAGGTTTATCCTATATTATATGTCTATATGAGTGAGTATATACCATGTGCATCTTTCTGCTTCTGGGATAACTCACTCTGGATGATCTTTTCCAGATCCCACCATTTACCTGCAAATTTCATGATTTTCTTGTTTTTTTTATTGCTGTGTAATATTCCATTGTGTAGATATACCACAATTTGTGCATCCATTCCTCCACTGAGGGGCATCTGGGCTGTTTCCAGCTTCTGGCTATTACAAATAAGGCTGCTACAAACCTGGTTGAGCAAATGTCCTTATTGTGTACTTGAGAATCTTTTGCATATAAGCCTAGTAAGATCTGGAGAGGACAGGAACTCCACAAGGAGAGCAACAGAACCAAAAAATCTGAGCACAGGGGTCTTTCCTGATACTGATACTCCAACCAAGGACTATGTTTGGAGATTACCTAAGACCCCTGCACAGATGTAGCCCATGGCAGTTCAGTATCCAAATGGGTTCCATTGTAATAGGAACAGGGACTGTCTCTGACATGAACTGATTGTTAGTCCTGCTCAAGAAGACATTCTGAAGAGCTCTACACAGAGAACCATTCTTAGAAAACAGTTTTATTTTTAATCTTCCAAAGGAAATAAACAGCTACACCCACAGAGAGAGTGATTAAAAGTAAAAGAGGCAGGCGAAATCAATTAATGATGTAGAATTTCACGCCAATGTAAGAAACTTAAATGCACTAAAGAGCTTAATAGCTCATCTTCTGAAATATGGCTGAAATGGAATGACTTCTTAAAAATATGAAGGACCTTCTAAGATAAGTCATTTATATTTCATGGACTGTTGGTGCCAAAACATAAATACTGAGATCATCTGGACCTGCCCAGGGCCTTTGTACTCTATGCTTATGTATGAATTCCTATCAGAAGACTGGGGATTTGCCAAGCTTCATATAAAACTGCAATGACTTCTGAGGCCACTCAGGCCATTCCATCTACTCAAAAATGAAATTAGGCTCCTTTTTTATAGGTTTGAAGCCACAGAAATTTGACCTCTATCTAGCACATCTTTATCCATCAAAATTATCAATACTGTGAGTAAGGGGTAGAAAGTTTAGAGTCAGTCACCAGAACATATAATTTGTAAGGTCCTTTATCAAGGTTTCGCAGATAAATTGGGTTTGCAAATTCATTTAGAGAGAAATAATTAACTTTGAGGGTCAAAATGGAAGAGAATATATGTAGGCAATATAAGATTTCCATTCCTTATCATGGACTTTTTCCTCCTTTACTTTTCTGTTCACTTATTATATATAGAAGAGGATCTTTCCTAAATCAAGTAAAGGGACATTGTTACAGTAATTACGTCTTGAGAATTTGTGATATTAGCTTGTTAGGTACAAATATTTCCCAGTAGATACTATATTTTGTATGTTCTAAAGTCATGTAAACCTCATTTTCCATGTGATAAAGACCTAAGAATAAAATAATATCTCAAATGTAAATCCAGAGAGGAAAGGGTGTAGAAATAATAAGGTGACTATTCTAGAAAATGAAAAACTTGATCAATCAGAGATAAACATTAATTGGTGCAGAGCCAAGATAGTGATTTTTAGGGGAAGTGGAGATATGCAACTCACAAGGACTATAATATTGATTTCTATCTCATGCTTCTCACATCATATGAGTATATTCAACTGTTTATATAACTCGAATTTTTTCCTAAACTGACAATTCAGAAGCAGAGGTGTCAGAACCCTTTTGAAAGTCATCTTCTTGCCTTTGGGGTTTCAAAGCAGTAACAGTGTTGCATTATTTTCTTCCAACACTGTGGGTAAAGTTCAGGGAGAAGCTTGGCGTAGCACAGGCAGTGAGCCTGTGCTCACAGACTCTCCTGAATGATCCTTTAGATACATTTTCACTGTCAAGGGAATTCAGTCACGTCCCAGGCCAGACATCTCATAACCTCTGTGCGTAAAAAAGGTCCTCATTAATAAACCCAAATGTTCTGTTAGGTACCTAGATCAGCTCTCTTATATTGCTTTAAATTTTAATGAAATTGTATTGAATGTATGTGCATAATTTTAACAATGCTGAATCTGTATGAATAATGTAAATTTTGAATAAGAACACCTCAGCTTTTAGCTTGAGATTTGACTAACATAAAGTAAATCCCAAACTACAGTCTGCAGGGATGTTTTTACACATTAATTTTGTAAGACCTTTCACATTTAAAGAGACACTGCAAGTTTGGGGGAGCTGTTTGATCACTCAGGTTTGTAGAGAAACTTGGAGCTGTTCATGTTATGTACAACTCAGAAGTTTCTCATTAAAAAAATACTGCAATACATTTCAACAAGCAGCTGACTAGGGAAAGAAGATAGGAAGGAAGTGGGAGGGAGGATGGGACTGGGAGGAGTTGAGGGAAGGCACTACAATCAGGATATAAAATGAATAAATTGTAAAAAAAAAAAAAGGTAAAATAATAATAATAATAATAAAGAATCAAAAAAGAAAGAAACTAAAAAGTTGTCATTTTTAGAGACAAAAAAGTATTATGGCAAATCTTTATTACTTTCTCAAATATTTTTTTGTGTGCAAAATGAAAGAAAATTGTACTTTGGTTTCTAATAGTTTGCTTTTGCTCTACATTCAGATCATACTGACTTGATGCTTTTCAGCTTTCTTTGTTATGTAAAAGTATGAAATATTTGTACTCAATAATAATAAGATGCATTCTATTAATTGCATATTTAAATTAACTTTGCTTTTTGTTCATATCTACAGAATAAATGTAGTTTTAATTCATCAGCGCTAGAGCTTGCTGAGTTGGTGGGAAATGTATATGATCACCTTCCCTAAGTGTTGTGTGTAGGGTGAGTACAGTGGAGTTTAACATTTTTTTCAATTATCTGTATCTTCTTTTTAATTGTAAGAAGTATTTTTCATAAACGCATAATCAACCCATGCCTCTTCTCTGTGCTTTTACAATTTTCTTTTCTTGGATTTTTATTGGTCCATTCTTCAGATTAATTCCCTCTCCTGCAAGCAAAGTCAAACTTTACAAATGGAATCATCTACCGTCTGTGATATCAAGTGATCTACTTATCTAAAGCTGTTTCTTCAATAGCATTACAGCAAAAACCAAGGAAGTGTTATATATATATATATTGTGTGTGTGTATAATATATCAGATTAAAATTGTTAGCAGCAAGAACTCAGGATGTACTGAGTTTTGTTATTGTAATTATGAATGACAAATGACAATTTGCAAATATTTTAATTGAAAGAACATCTTAGAGTGTAACAACTATTGGAGAGTGTCCAGCTTTTCATGTCTATCAGAAAATGAGGGCAATTAATCATAATTAATGTTGCACTATAGCTGGGTAGATACTTAGCTATTCTAACCCAACAATGCTGGCCTACTTCCCAGGTACACGGCCCATTTTCTGCCATTCTAATCTCACCCTGGCACCTACTTCTTCATCTGTGTTCTGTTGGCAACCTCTTTCTCTCTCTGGTCCCAACCTGAGACCCTCTCCCTGGGCTCAGAAATCCTACATTACTCTTTCCTGCCTAACTATTGGCTGATCAACTCTTTATTTAACCAACCAGAATGTGATGGAGAACATTTCATAATAATTAAAATTTCAAAGTCTGGACTGCAACCAGATCCCTAGTTACAGAAATCAGCATTTAAATTCACAGTGCACAAAAACATCACTTTAACACAGATTGAAGGCTTAATCATCCATATACATTAATATCGAAGGTTTCCTATTACTACGGATTTCAAACTTGCCTTGCATGCACTTACTTAGTGCTCTTGGACAAACATTTAAGGAAGTATTACATACTAGTGTCAGAAGAAAACTTTCAGAAATTGGTTTCCTTCTTTTAGCATCTGAATTCTGGGGCTCAAACTCAGGTCATCAGATTTGTGAGGCAAGAGCCTGTACCTGCTGATTCATCTTATGTGTCTTCTTTTTACAATGTAACAAATAAAATTGATAGATGGAGAAAACTGCCAATAGTCACAGGACACCCAGGGATAGAAATATCTAACTTAGCACTGACTTTTTGAAAGCAAGGTAAGAGCGATATGAAAACCTTACCATGTTTGTAGCAGCTTTATTTGTAATAGCCAGATCTTGGGAACAACCAGATGACCATCCATAGAGGAATAGATACAGAAATTCTGGTAATTTTACTCAAGGGATTACTACTCAGCAATTAACAAGGAAATCATGAAATTTGCAGATAAATGGTGGGAACTAGAAACGATCATCCTGAGTGAGGTATCCCAGGAGCAGAAAGACCCACATCGTATTTACTCACTTATAAGTGGATATTAGACCTATAAGATAGGATAAACGTACTGAAATCTATACACCTCAAGAAGATAAACAAGAAAGAGGACCCGGGGTAAGATGATCAATCCTCACCCAGAAAGACAAACGGGATGGACATTGGAAATAGGAGAAAACAAGTAACAGGAGAGGAGCCTACCATAGAGGGCCTCTGAAAGACTCTACCTAGCAAAGTATCAAAGCAGATGCTGAGACTCATAACCAAACCTTTGGCATAGTGCAGGGAATCATATGAAAGAAGGGGGAGTTAGTATGACCTGGAGAAGACAGGAGTCCACAAGAAACAAATATATCTGGGCACAGGAGTCTTTTATGAGACTGTTTCTCCAACCAAGGTCCTTGTATGGATATAACCTAGAACCCCTGCTTGGATGTAGCCTATGGTAGCTCAGTATCCAAGTGAGTTCCCTAGTAAGGGAACAGAGAGTATTTCTGACATGAACTTAATGGCTGGCTCTTACACACACACACACACACACACACACACACACACACCTGGAGGGAAGAGTAGCCTTGTTAGGCCACAGAGGAGGACATTGTAGCCAGTCCTGTAGAGACCTGATAAGTTAGTCAGATGGAAAGGGAGGAGGGCTTCCCCTATCAGTGGACTTCGACAGTGGCAGGGAGGAGATGAGAGAGGGAGGGTGGGATTTGGAGGGGATGGAGGAGGGGGCTATGGCTAAGATACAAAGTAAAAAACCTGTGATTAATATAAAAAATAAGAATTACAAAAAAATGAAATAAAAAACCTTATTCATTATTTATAATAAGATGAAAGAAAGGAATATTTTTTAACCAGAATTGATTTCAGTGATCAGGAGCAAAGAAAGCCAAGTATACATGTACAACCTTGGGGAAGGTGTGAGAAGTTATGATTGTGTGCTAAGTAATTCCCAAAAGATGTTTGCTATGTTAGTAGAGTATTGAATTTCAAGTATTTGTATCAACTTTATAGGAAACCTGAATTGTAATTATAAGAGGGTTGAATTCCAACTAACGAATTTAAAATCTGAAGGGACCTAATTCAAAGAAATTTAGAGAAAAAAAAAACATGATATTTAAGAAAGCAGACTTTAAAAAAATGGTATAAATCATTTCTAAAACAAAATGAGACTCATAGCTTTGTCAGACAAAATAATGTTTTATTCATAGCTCCAAGGTGAGTCGTGGCAGTAGATATATGTTGGTGTGGTTTATGTGTTAACAAAAAAGGACTATATTCACCTGTGAGTTTCTTGTTTCCTACAATTCAAGTGGGCTCCTTTGACCAAATTGTAGCAGAGCATCTGTGTGCCATCAAGTGCAAGCTGAGGTCCTACTACAATGTCAAGAAGAAGAAACAATTTTCACAAACATTAAGCTGGGGGCAGAGTTTAGAAAGGGGTAACATTGTTCAGCATCCCTAAGTGACTTTGAGGTTGCTGCTTCTGAGTATGAGAAGCTCTTCAGGTAATGTGAATCTTCATGGTGATGCAGACATTCTGCAAAAGCTTACACAAAACTCTGCTCGTCTTGACACTGAACTTGGGTTTCCTGAAGGGCTTTGGAATAAAGAAAGTACCCTTTATAGGATTCAGATAATGATGTCATTTTAACAAAAATAACATGTAAAGCCTTTGGGAGCTGCATTACATAACATTTTGGAACCCCTTCAATATAGTTTCCAAATTTGCTGAGGTAGAGTATCTACTGCTCATAACCAAACTCCTTTGACAATCTAAGTTTTCACATTACCTTGTGCATACTAAATCTCTAAAATAATTTAATTTTGGTAACTAGAAACAACAAAATAGTATAGATTTTTAACACTTATGTTCCCCAGAATCATTTAAAAATCCTTTTTCAGAATGAAACTCAAAATTTTCTAGATAAAATATAGATATTCATATAAAATAAAATGAAAAGAATGAAAATTTCTAAAATCTTTTATTTTGCTTTATACATTAAATTTATTATAAAATCATATGCACAATTTATTCAAATCAAGTAAGAAGGAAATATCTTGGTTAAATCGTAATGCATACACAAAACTGAATGAAAATGAGAAAATACTTCATTCAATGATCCATGCAAGATTTCCTTTTTAACAAATTTAAAATAAATGTATAATAAATATGAACCCCCAGTTTTCCTACGTTTTAATAAAAGACAGATTTAAGAACATAATTATGAATGTAATAATGACTGATGTTTTCTTAAGTTTATTTTATTGTTGTTTTCTCATTTCTCTGTGGTTTTAATCATTTTCTGAAGATTAGTATTATTTTAAATCACAAAAGCATCCATTCTTTGTCCATTTTTGGATCTTTCAGGAAGTGAAGAATTAGCATGTAAAGCCTGGAGAATAAAATTTAATGAGAAATAAAAGAATTTCATACAGAAAATAATTTGTTTTAGCCAACCCTACCTTCACTGCCCCCCCCTTAACTCCTTTTGTAATCTTCCAATAGCCACTCTTTTAGAAAAACATGTTATCTTATTTTATACATATGCGTGTTTTGCCTTCATAGTTTCACCTTGTAGTGTCTGGTGCCTCCATGGTCCAAAAGAACACAGATACCCAGGAACTCATGCTTAAGGCATTTGGCTCCATGTATATTCCAGGAATCAAATTTACATAGTCAACAGGTTTCAATTGTTGATTGAAGAGGAATAGTAAAGAGTGGTAAGCAAAAAAATAATAAATAAATAAATAAATAAATAAATAAATAAATAAATAAATAAATAAATAAATAAAAGAAAAAAGAAATTGGGATCTTAGTTTGGATACCTGATAGTCAGTGATGCCAAAAAAAAAGAAAGAAAGAAACACTGCATGTTCATAAATGTTTACAGACCTCAAAGTATACTTTAAAAGACAAATATGTTGACTGTTCATTATCTCTTTCGACGAAACTTAATTGTGGTGGAATGTATCTTTACTAGAAGCATTATGCTTTTGTACTCATGGTGATAATGTCTACACAGAAAGTGGGATAATATTTCTTAAATTGGGGTCCATTCCACTTTTCTCCAAAGAGAAATCTGATTAGTCTGTTCCTTTAATGAAGAAATGGTTAAACACTTATAAATCACACCATCACTGAGTCTTTTTTCTTTTAGATGTACCCATTGGTTCAAGTCCTGGAACTTAACAAGAAATAGTGCAATATTATGTACTAATTGCCATCAACCTTCTGGTTTTCTTATTAAATATTACTATTTCATGGCTGTAGGTGTTAATGGTTAATAGATGTATATTTTTTGGCTGTCACCATGAAACATAGTTTATGAACCAGCTAGAAAGTCCCTGTAAGTCACGTTCCATTAGCTGTCTCTCCAACTTTGCAGATCATTATGTTAACTGAAGAGTCCTAATTTCTGACTGTTGAAATCTATTACTTAGTGATATGGAGATCCATATGGATATTAATGAGCCATTTCTATTACCATGCCTTTTATATCAACCCAATCTGGCATAAGAAAGTACTCATCAGATTCCAGGTGAGTCCAATGCTTTTCTCCTCTATATATCTCACATTCTTTTGCTGTTTTTGCATGAGACAGAGTCTTATATAGACCAGGTTGGCAACAAATGTGATACATAGCCAACACTGGTCCTGAACTGCTGATTCTACATCATCTACCTTTCATATACTGGGGGGTAACAGACTTGAGCCACCATCATCAACATTGTCTGCACAATCTTAATATAGACATATTTTTAAACTTAATCTTTGAAACTTTCATATAACATAGTTTGAACATATTTACCACCTTCCTACAAAATCTTTAACAGCCACGCTCTGTTCTTCTACCCTTCACACTCAACTTTATGAAGCTGAGATTCTTTCTCTCAAGGTCTGAAAAGAATTGTGTTGGTATTTTGATGGGAATTGCATTGAATCTGTAGATTGCTTTTGGCAAGATGGCCATTTTCACTATGTTAATCCTACCAATCCATGAGCACGGGAGATCTTTCCATCTTCTGATATCTTCTTCAATTTCTTTCTTCAAAGACTTGAAGTTTTTTTTTTTGTTTTATTTTATTTTATTGTATTTTATTTTTATTTTTAGTTACAATTTGTTAACTCTGTGTCCCAGCTGTATCCCGCTCCCTCATTCCCTCCCCAACCCCACACTCCCTCCCTGGTCTCCTCCCTGCCCCTTTCCAAGTCCACTGATAGGAGAGGACCTCCTCCCCTTTCATTTGACCCTGTTTTATCAGGTATCTTCAAGGCTGGCTGCAAAGTCCTCCTCTGTGGCCTAACAGGACTGCTCCTCCCCTGGGGGTGGGGGAGGACAAAGAGCCTGCCCTTGAGATCCTGTTAGAAATAGTCCTTAATCCCCTTGCTTTGGAAAACTACTTGGTTACTGAGCTACCACGGGCCACATCCCAGCAGAAGTTCTATGTTATATCCATAGATGGTCCTTGGATCAAGAACCTCAATATAAAACCAGATACTCTAAATCAGCTGGAAAAAAAAAGTGGGGAACAGCCTAGAACTCATTGGCACAGGAGACAACTTCCTGAACAGAACACCAACAGAACAGGCTCTAAGAGCAACAATCAATAAATGGGACCTCATGAAACTGAAAAGCTTCTGTAAAGCAAAAGACACCGTCATCAAAACAAAACGACTGCCTACAGATTGGGAAAGAATCTTCACCAACCTTTTATCTTACAGAGGGTTAATATCCAGTATATATAAAGAACTAAAGAAGCAGAAAAGCAACAAACCAAGTAATCCCATTAAAAAATGGGGAATCTAGCTAAACAGAGAATTCTCGAAAGAGGAACATCAAATGGCAGAGAAACACTTAAAGAAATGCTCAACCTCATTAGCCATTAGGGAAATGCAAATCAAAACAACCCTGAGATTTCACCTTACACCCATCAGATTGGCCAAGAAGTTTTTTTTCAAACAGGTCTTTAACTTGCTTGGTTAGAATCACCCCAAAGTACTTTATGCTATTAATGGCTATTGTGAAGGGTATTGTCGGCCCTTTTGTCTTTGGTATACAGGAGGCCTTCTGATTTTTTTGAGTTGATTTTGTATCCTGCCACTTTGCTGAAGGTGTTTATCAGCTGGAGGAGTTCTCTGGTTGAATTTTTTGGGTCGCTCATGTATACTATCATATCATCTGCGAATAGTGACACTTTGACCTCTTCCTTTCTGATTTGTATTCCCTTGATCTCCTTTAATTGTCTTAATGCTTTAGCTAGGACTTCAAGTACTATGTTGAAGAGATATGGAGAGAATGGGCAGCCTTGCCTTGTCCCTGATTTCAGTGGGATTGATTTAAGTTTCTCTCCATTGAGATTGATGTTGGCTATAGGCTTGCTGTATATTACCTTTACTGTGTTTAGGTATGTGTATTGTATCCCTTATCTCTCTAAGACTTTAAACATGAATGAGTGTTGGACTTTGTCAAATGCTTTTTCAGCATGTAAGGAGATGATCATGTGGTTTTTCTCCTTCAGTTTGTTAATGTGGTAGATTACATTGATGGATTTCTGTATGTTGAACCACCCTTGCATGCCTAGGATGAAGCCTACTAGGTCATGGTGAATGATATCTTTGATGTGTTCTTGGATTCGGTTTGCAAGTATTTTTGTTGTAAATAAGATTAATATTTACTAATAATTATCTTTTAGTAATGCCGCTGTTAATCCTAAGCAGCTGTATAACCAAATCACCACACAGACACTGGGTTTATTTAGTTAACCTAGAACACAATGCTGGGCAATAGTTACTCCATCCTAAACCTCCAAGCCCTCATAGTTTCTTATTATTTAGATTTCCCACATTACACTTGCTTTTAGTGATATCTTAGGTCCAGTCCATCTCTCCACTTAGTTCCAAGTTCTCTCCTCCAGCTCTCTCTTCTAGCACTACTCTCGCCCTTTTTCTTCCCACTCATTTCCTGTCCTTTGGCTCCTCCCAGCTCAAAATTGTGTCTAGTTGCTTATTTGGAAGTTTACACCAAGTAGAGACAGGATGCTTAGAATGAGTATCACCATGCAATATCCGGATTGAAACCAGAGAATTGGGGGTAGAAACCAGCATTCGAATGAACAAGGGTAAGGTGTATACATTTTAAAAGAATATTATACTAACATATTTTATTGAGTATTTTTGCATCAATATTCATAAGAGAGATAGGTCTGAAGTTCTCTTTTGTTTGTTGGGTCTTTGTATGATTTAGGTATCAAGGTGACTGTGGCTTCATAGAATGAGTTTGGTAATGTTCCTTCTGTTTCTATTTTGTGGAATAGTTTGGAGAGAATTGGAGTTAGCATTTCTTTGAAGGTCTGGTAGAATTCTGCACTTAATCCACCTGACCCTGGGCATTTTTTGGAAGGGAGACTATTGATGACTGCTTCTATTTTCTTGGGGGATATAGGACTATTCAATCATTCTACTTGATCTTGACTTAATTTTGGTAAATGGAATCTATCAAGAAAATTGTCCATTTCTTTTAGATTTTCAAATTCCGTGGCATATAGGCTTTTGTAGTACAACTTAATGATTGTTTGGATTTCCTCAGTGTCTGTAGTTATGTCCCCATTTTCATTTTTGATTTTGCTGATTTGGATAGTTTCTCTCTGCCTTTCAGTTAGTTTGGCTAAAGGTTTGTCTATCTTGTTGATTTTCTCAAAGAATCAGCTCTTGATTTCATTGATTCTTTCAATAGTTTTATTTGTTTCTAGTTGATTGATTTCTGCTCTGAGTTTGATTATTTCCAGCTGTCCGCTCCTCTTGGGTGCATTTGCTTCTTTTTTCCCCCCTAGGGCTTTCAGTTGGGCCATTAAGTTGCTTGTGTGAGATGTCACAAATTTCTCCTTGAAGGCACTTAGTGCTATGAATTTTTCTCTGAGCACTGCTTTCATTGCATCCCATAAATTATGGTATGTTGTACCTTCATTTTCATTGAATTCTAGAAAGTCTAATTTTTTTCTTTATTTCTTCCTTAACCCAGCTGTCATTAAGTAGCAAGTTGTTCAGTTTCCATGTGCTTGTAGGCTCTTCCTAATTCCATTGTTGTTGAAGTCCAGCTTTAGTCCATGGTGGTCAGATAGAATACAGGGGATTATTTCAATCTTCCCGTATCTGTTGAGGCTTGCTTTGTGACCAACTATATGATCTATTTTGGAGACGGTTCTATGAGGTGCTGAAAAGAATGTAGACTCTTTTGAGTTTGGGTGAAAAGTTCTGTAGACATTTATTAGGTCCATTTGATTTAGGACCTCTGTAAACTGCCTTTGTTTCCCTATTTGGCTGCTGTCTAGGTGAGTTGTCCCTTGGTGAAAGTGGGGTGTTGAAGTCTCCCACTATTAAGGTGTTGGGATCTGTGTGTGATTTAAGTTTTAATAATGTTTTATTTATGAATGTAGGCGCTCTTGTATTTGTGAAATAGATGTTCAGAATTGTGATGTCCTCTTGGTGGATTTTTCCTTTGATGAGAATGTAGTGTTCCTCCTCATCCTTTTTGATGAATTTTGGTTGAAAGCCTATTTTATTAGATATTAGGATAGCTACCCCAGCTTGTTTTCTGGGTCCATTTGCTTGAAAAACAATTTTCCAGCCCTTTACTCTGAGGTAATGTTTATCTTTGTTGCAAAGGTGCATCTTTTGAATGCAGCAAGAGTGTTGGATCCTGTTTCTGCACCCATTCTGTTAGTCTGTGTCTTGTTATTGGATCGTTGAGTCCATTGATATTGATAGATAATAACAATGAGCTTTATTTCCTTTTATTGTGGAGTTGGTGGTCTTACTGTGATTCATTGCTTGTTTTCTTTTAATTTTTGTTGTTATATTATCTGTATGTTATGTTTTCTTGGGTGAAGTTGTTTTCATCAGGTTGGAGTTTTCCTTCTAGTATCTTCTGTAGGGCTGGTTTGCTGTGTATATATTGTATAAATTTAATTTTATCATGGAATGTTTTGTTTTCTCCAGCTATGTTGATTGAAAGCTTTGCTGGGTATAGTAGTCTGGATTGGTATCTGTGCTCTCTTAGAGTCTGCATGATACTTGCCCAGGCCCTTTTGGATTTCATAGTTTCTGATGAAAAGTCTGGTGTGATTCTGATAGGTCTACCTTTATATGTTACTTGGCCTTTTTCCCTTTTTGATTTTAATATCTTTTTTTGTTCTGTAGATTTAGTATTTTGACTATGATGTGACGTGATGTGTTTCTTTTCTGGTCTAGTCTATTTGGTGTTCTGTAGGCCTCTTGTATATTTATGGACATCTCTTTCTTTAAGTTGGGAAATTTTTCTTCTATAATTATCTTGAAAATATTTTCTGAGCTTTGGAGCCTGGAGTCTTCTTTTTCATCCATTCCTAGTATTCTTAGATTTTGTCTTTTCATGGCGTCCTTGATTTCTTGGATATTTTGTGTTTGGAATTTTCTTAATTTTACTTTTTATTTGAGAGAAGTATCAATTTCTGCAAGCGTATCTTCAGCACCAGAGATTCTGTCTTCCACCTCTTGTATTCTGTTCGGGATGTTTACCTTTGTGGTTTCTTATCTTTTCTCTAAGTTCTCCAGCTCCAGGGTTTTCTCTCTTTGTGTTTTCTTTATTGATTCTAATTCTGTTTTCATGCCTTGCACCATTTCCTTCATTTGTTTGAAGTGAATTGCTCTCTCTCTATGATGGTCTCTATTTTTGTTGTTGTTGTTGTTGTTGTTGTTCATTTATTCTCTCTATGCCACTAATTGTATCTACTTGTGCGTCTGTTTGTTTGGCTATATTTACCTGTGTTTCTTTAAGAATTTTGTTCATTTCCTCTTTCTTTGTGCTCAATTGACTGGCCAAATCTTTGATAGATTTGTTAATTTCCTCTTTAACTCTGAATTTGCATTGCTATTGCTCTGAGAGATTTATTTGTTTCCTCTGTTAGTCTCAAATAATTGAAGTCATTTTCCTGTGCTTCTGATGAATTGGAGTATCCATCAATTTTGGGGGTTACTGGTGAAGTCATGATGTCCTGATTTATGTTGGATGTGTTCTTTCACCTACCCCTGGCCATTGGCTTATCTGAAACCTTCCCTGTTTGTTTCTGGATTCTGCAGTTCAGACTGGTACGGTCTCTCTCTGGAGTCTGGAGAGTTCTTCAGGAACCTGAGAGAGGTCCTGTGGCCTCACTGTGTACGTTGGTGTACTAGCTGTACCTGTGGGAGCAAAGTACGTGGGGGCAAAAGGGCAAATGCAGGGGTGTGTGTGTGTGTGTAAGTGTGCCTGGAAGTGTGCTTCAAAGGACAGAGTGATAGATAATGTTGAACCCTTGAGTGTGTGGGAGGGGCTCTTCCTTGCAGGCTTACTCCTACTTAGGGGGTTACTCCTGCATGCACTGTATATGTAGCAGGCGCTGTTGATGGTTGCGGCACAACTTCTGGTGTTATCTGTCTTAACTCCTCTGTTGGACCCACAGAGCAGGGTCTTTAATGTACCAAGAAACCCTCTGTTTCCCACAGTGGGGATGTGGGTGGGAGGGGTTCGATGCCTGGCTTCTATTTTAGAAGGACCCAGGATCTGGGGCTCTGAAGACACTCAAGGGCACACTCACTCTCAAGCAGGTCACATCAGCAGGGATCGGGGTATCCAGACTCTATGCTCTCTGGTTTGGCCCTGCTTGGTCTTATGCAGGAGGATTGATGTGTTCCGCCAACTCAGTGCTGCTGCAGCCTCCAGGTTAGGAAGTCCAACTGTAGCTGGAGACTGGGTTGCCAGCCCAGATGCCTTCTGGGAAGTCCTGGGGACCCTCCTCTGTGCTCTCCAGGCCTGGGAAGCCCAGCGCCTGGTGTGTCTAGCTTGTATGGTGTGTTGGCTGGGCTTTGTGGGTATATAGTGTATTATCAGTCACCGAGGGTTTGGGTGGCCCTTACAGTCAGTGGCTGAGAGACCCTGCAGAGCCAATATAGTAGACAGCAGACCTGGGACCTTGGGAGGATGGTGCGGCAGATCTGGGACTCTGAGACAGGTACAGCTGGCAGGTGTGCTGAAGGTCTAAGAGCCCTGCCTCAGCTGCTGCTGTCCAGGCAGTGAGCTCTGAGATGAGAATCTCAGTGAGCCAGCTCTGCAGATTAGGAGGGAGGTCCAGGAAAGGGGAGTGCCAGGAGATCAAAGGATCTTTTCTCTCCTTCCCCAAACAAGTCCACGGGTGACCTGAAATCAAAGTTCTCACTTCGTGCTATGTTCCCTGTCGTTGAGAAAGCCTCACCGTTGTTTTCCTGGCTTCAGAAGTACTTCCACCCACCAATTCGGGCATACAGCTCTTCTTCAGCTAAGAAACTGTGTGCTACTTTTCAGCTTCTTTAGTTCTTTGTATATACTAGATATTAGTCCTCTGTCAGATAAAGGGTTAGTGAAGATTCTTTCCCAATCTGTATGCAGTCGTTTTGTTTTGATGACGGTGTCCTTTGCTTTACAGAAGCTTTTTAGTTTCATGAGGTCCCATTTATTGATTGTTGTCCTTAGAGCCTGTGCTGTTGGTGTTCTGTTCAGGAAGTTGTCTCCTGTGCCAATGAGTTCTAGGCTGTTCCCCACTTTTTCTTCTAAAAGATTTAGAGTATCTGGTTTTATGTTGAGGTCTTTGATCCACTTGGACTTCAGTTTTGTGCAGGGTGATAAATATGGATCTATTTTCATTTTTCTGCATGTAGACATCCAGTTGGACCAGCACCATTTGTTGAATATAGTGTCTTTTTTCCATTGAATGGATTTGGCTTCTTTGTCAAATACCAAGTATCTATAGGTGTGTGGGTTTATTTCTGGGTCTTCTATGCGGTTCCATTGATCCTCCTTTCTGTTTCTATGTCAATACCATGCAGTTTTTATTACTGTTGCCCTGATATTCAACCAAGGACCATGTATGGATATAACCTAGAACCTCTGCTCGGATGTAGCCCGTGGTAGCTCAGTAACCAATTGGTTTCCCATAGTAAGGGGAACAAGGACTATTTCTAACAGGAACTCAATGGCTGGCTCTTTGACCTCCCCACCCCCCAAGGGAGGAGCAGTCCTATTAGGCCACAGAGGAGGACCTTGCCACCAGTCCTGAAGATACCTGATTAAACAGGATCAGATGATCGGGGAGGAGGTCCCCCCTATCAGTGGACTTAGAAAGGGGCAGGGTAGAGATGAGAGAGGAAGGGTGAGATTGGGAGGGAATGAGGGAGCAAGATACAGCTGGGATACAGAGTTAATAAAATGTAACTGATAAGAAAAGATAAAATTATATATATATAAAAAAAAGAAACTGCGTGTTAGTCGCTATCTTGCCCCATTTGTCTTTCTAAGTGAGGACTGGTCATCTTACCCCGGGTCCTCCTTCTTCTTTAGATGTACAGATTTTAGTATGTTTGTCTTATCTCATAGGTCTAGTATCCACTTATAAGTGAGTATATACTATGTGTGTCTTTCTGCTTCTGGGATACCTCACTCAGGATTGTCTACAGCAAATATACAGCTGAGGTACGGAACTCAGGAAGTTCAGTCTGGATTAGAGTGAGATTAAAGTTGGTCTAATAGTTTAAAGTAGAAAAAGGTATCTTTTTGAATTGTGTTTTACTAAACTGTGCATCAAAATCAAACACTTTAGAAAGAGACAATAAAATCAAGCAAACACATGTAAAATCTACAGTGTTCGGGATTTAGTGAAAAACATGACAGTGCTTTTCCATAAACAGAAAAAAGAACTGAATCAGAAGAATAATTAATAGAAAAATAACAAAATAATAACAGAAGATATAGCATAGTAAAGAATTTAAGCAGCTGTTTTATGTGTGCTACATACATTTAATATGTAAATAAAAGGTAAGTATTAAGATAAAAGATCTAAAAAAAGATCTAAAAGTTAGAAAATACCAATGTATTACCTAAAATTAATATAATAATTAAAAGAAAAATATACTACATTTCCTCTTATGTTAAGACTGAAAATATCACACATACTATAAATATGTATATATGTATATATACATATACATTAAAAAGAGAAAAAATGACAAGAACAATTAAAAACACTTTAAAGAGCATTATTAACACACATGCAAACATTGTCAAAGAAATTTTAGCAAACTGAATCTATCAGCAAGATAAATAATATTAATAATTCAAAATTTATTCAAGGGCTTCAGCAATGACTGTGTCTTGAGACATAAAACTGGGACTTAATTTTAGTTTGTCAAATATGAAACAAAAGATATATTTTCAGTAATAAACAACAGGCACACAAATACAGGTCATTACATGTCAGAAAGTTAATTTCATGGCTGGCAACTTAATATATTAGAAGAAAGGATGTATTTTTAATTATTTACATTATATTTTTGAAGAGTGATCTATCTATTCAGAAAGAGAAACATTCTGTTTTGTTAGTTTTACTTTTTTTTTTTCCTCAGTGTAACAAAGCAGAAGCTAAGACTCATAGCCAAATTTGGGTAGAATGCATGGAATTTTATGATTTTTTTAACATTTAAATTGGTTTTACATCCTGGCTGTGGCCCCCATCCTTTCTTGCTTCCCAGCCCCATCTTCATTCCCTCATTCCCTCCCTCTTCTCCTGGTCCTCAGGAAAAAAAAAAAAAAAAAAAAAAACAGAGTCCCCCTTTCCCATCCACCCCAGCTCATCAAGAGGACTGAGCCTGTCCTCTTTCCCTGTTGCCTGGCAGGGCTGCCCCACTAGGGGAGAGTGTGCAAAAAGCTGGCAAGAGAGTCCTTTTAAAATGCAACCCCTGCTTCCCTTACTAAAGGACCATATGAAGCTTGAGCTGCCCATAGGCTACATCTTTGTAGGGGGTTTTTGCAAATCAGAACATAGGTCCTTAGAGTTGTGGGAAAACATTTTATACACTTTTTATATACTCTCCCCAGCCTTCCTGTTCACTTTAATCCTGAGCGTGACTGCTGTGTGTGCATGTACATAGGACTGTTGATTTAAAAAAACTGGATACAGGACTTTGTGATGATTCACATCCTCATACAGAAGTGTGGCACTACACAACATGGTTGTAATGATTGTGAGGTTGAGCAAGAAAAAGGTGGTATTAGGTAGAAAGGATAAAGTCAAAAGGAAGGAAGTTTTTTTTTGTTTTTTTTTTTTTTAACAGAACAAAGCACTGGTAGTAATTACATGTATATGGTAAAATGGCATTTCTTTCCTTCTTTGTTGAAACTGGAAGGGCATCTACAGTTAAGAAACAACATCTACCAGGGACTTATCACTGTCTTCTTTTCTTTAATTTTAAGTATATGATTTTAATTCACAGTTTTCTTCAAAATGTATTTTCAGGCACACACATTTTATTTAATGAGTGATATCAAATACTTACAACAGGAAAATTCCTGATCCATACTTTTTCTTTCAGGACATAACAAAAAATTCTCTAAAGTTTTTTTTTTTTTTTTTGAGATAATATCTAAAGCTTGAAGCTAATACCAGAATAAATAGATTAAAATGAGAAACACTAATGTTTTATATGAAGACAGATACAAAAAATAACTGTTATTAAAATGTAACCAATAAGGTAGACAGTTAGTCATAGTATTTTTTTTCTGAAGAGATATGAGCAAAATATTACTAAGAAAAGATTTTTAAAAAGTTAATGACAGAAAAAAAAATTATTACACCACAGTTTAGCTTGGTTAACCAATGAATTTACTGATTTTACTTAGGGACATAAGTGACTCCATGGCAGCTGCACTACAAAAAGGCCACCCATAACATAAGCAGTAACTTATGAAAACTGCATAATTGGAACCCTTCCTTACACTACGTCTTCAAGAGACTTCTCAGCGAGATTATTTACTGCTGAAAAAAAGTTATCACTTTCATTGCTGGCAGACAAATGAAGACATTTTACCTTGAGGTACCCTATGAGAGAAGTTTTGCAATCATGTTCCTTAAATAATATCAGTTTACCTGAAAGGGGATAGTAATAGGACAAAAAACTATGTTAGAGATCAGAAGGAGAAAGTAATCATAAAATTTAACATGTAGCTTCACTAATGTGTGCAGATTTCTAGAATGCTTGTAAGATATGCCAAAAAGAATAAAAATGATTTAGGAATATAAGTTAAATGCAGTGTTTCAGATTAAACTTAAGCAAATAGAATACAAATAAAATCTATGTTTATTGCAGGAAACCCAGGAATAACACTTGCTCCACATTGGCACTGACCATGGAATATATCATTGTTATATGACATCATCCAAAGAAGTACAGATTATTGGATTATCATTTCTTAACATGGTACAAGCTACTTATTTATTTTAATTTTTCACGTCAGACCTACTTTCCTTTTCTTTGATGGAAAGTATAGAAAATAATAGATCTCTTAAATTAGAAAATAGACTCATTCTCCAAGGGGTTCCCTAGCAAGGGGAACAAGGGTTGTTTCTGGCATGAACTCAGTGGCAGTTTTTCTGATCACCTCCCCCTTGCCAGGCCACAGAGGAAGACAATGCAGCCAGTCCTGATGAGACCTCCATAGGCTAGGGTCAGATGGAAGGGGAGGAGGACCTCTCTTATTAGTGGAATAGGGGAGGGACATAGGGAGAAGAAGGAGGGAGTGCAGGCTTTGGAGGAGATGAGGGAGGGGGCCACAGCAAGGATACAAAGTGAATAAATTGTAAAAAGCAAAAATAAACCAATATCATTGCATGAATTTAAATTTTACTCATCACTGACACAATTGTATCAGTTTATATTGCCTGTGATACAATTTGAATGGGCTTAGTTTCTGACTTATAGTACATTTGTTAAAATCAGGAAAAACTTAAGAAATTCTCATTAATAACATTTGAAAATTTAAATTATAATTGTTACTTAAGAGTCTGTGCTAGGATTCTCTGAACAGAACTGGTAAAATTATATATATGTATATGTGTATATATATGTATATGGTGTATATATATATCACATATATATATATATATATATATATATATATATATACAATTTACACAAAGTTTAGGAGAACAAAGAGACAAAGAGTTCAGTTTTGACATGGGCTATCTACAGCAGCTCTTCAATGAATATGACATTCATAAAAACTAGTTTACAAACGAGATAGATGATTTTTCCTTTTTCTTTTATTTTGCCTCCATAGCCAAACCCAGTAAGTTGACTGTCAACCTTGTTGTTTTAAATATTTCTATAACCATAACATCTTGTACATAAAGCATAAACATTATTTTGGAATACCAGATTTTGATAATGTTTCGAATATATCTTAATAAAGCATGAGAAAAAAATTTTGTCATTGTTAGCTTCAGTTTTTCTACCTGACACACCTGGGAAGAGGGATCCTCAGCTGAGGAACTGTCTCCATTGGGTTGTCCAGCATGAATATCTTTGGTATATGTTTTAGGTTAATGAAGAGAGGAGGCCCCAGCATACTGTGTGGGGTGTTATGAACAAGGTAAATGAGCAGCCCTCTAAACAACATTTCGTCAATGTCTTTGCTAAAATTCATGACTCTATATTTCTGTATTGAGTTCTTGCCTAGGCCTCCTTAAATGAACATGGTTTATGACTTATAAACTAAAAACCAAATTTACAAAGATATGACATATATCTGTGTAAAAGAAGTGTTTAGAATTACCACATTCTTTGTTTAATCACTTTCTTTCTAATTAGAGTGACATATTTGTGAGCAATCATATTAAAAAAGTATTACTGAAGAACTCACTGTTGGCTAGTTTTAAAAGTTGGAGGCACAAATTTTCCATTTAGTATATTTCTGTTTTTAAAAAATAAAGTTGGGTATGTCTATTTTGAGTGTTCCCAGGGAAGATGGAGAGAGAAATATTTTCTTCTAGACTTTAGGTAGTAGTAAGGACATTTATTTGCTTCTGTCCAAGGAGGCCAATGTGATAGGATGTAGAAGCCACCATCTCATAATAATGTAATCTTCACTTTCAACAATAATTTTTTTTCTTTTTTTTTTATTAATTACACTTTGTTCATTTTGTATCCCCCCATAAGCCCCTCCCTCCTCCCCTGCTGATCCCACCCTCCCTCCCCTTTCTGCATGCATGCCACTCCCCAAGTCCACTGATAGGGGAGGTTCTCCTCTCCTTTCTGATCTTAGTCTATCAGTTCTCATCAAAAGTGGCTGCATTGTCCTCTACTGTGGCCTGGTAAGGCTGCTCCCCCTTCAGGGGGAAGTGATCAATGAGCAGGCCAATCAAATTATGTCAGAGGCAGTCCCTCTTCCCATTACTATGTAACCCACTTGGACACTGAACTGCCATGGGCTACACCTGTGCAGGGGTTCCAGGTCATCTCCACGTATAGTCCTTGGTTGGAGTATGAGTCTCTGGGAAGTTCCCTGTGTTCAAATTATCTTGTTCTGTTGCTCTGCTTGTGGAGTTCCCATTCCCTCCAGCTCTTACTATTTCCCACTTCTTACATAAAATTCCATTCACTCTGCCCATCAGTTGGCCATCAGGCTCAGCATCTGCTTTGACAGTCTATACTGCAGAAGCTTTCAGAGGCCCTCTGTGGCAGGTTTCAAGGTTGTTTCCTGTTTTCTTCTGGCTTTCAGAGGCCCTCTGTAGCAGGTTCCGAGGTAGTTTCCTATTTTCGTTTTCTTCTGATGTCCATCCTCTTTGCCTTTCAGGATGGGGATTGAACATTTTAGTTAGGATCCTCTCTTTTGCTTAGTTTGTTTAGATGTACAGCTTTTAGTGGGTTTATTCTATATTGTATGTTTATATGAGTGAGTATATACCGTGAGTGTCTTTTTGCTTCTGGGACAACTCACTCAGGATGATCCTTTCCAGGTCCCACCATTTACCTGCAAATTTCATGATTTCCTTATTTTTCATTGCTGAGTAATACTCCATTGTATAGATGTACCACAGTTTCTGCATCCATTCTTCAGTTGAGGGGCATCTGGGTTGTTTCCAGCTTCTGGCTATTACAAATAAAGCTGCTACAAACATGGTTGAGCAAATGTCCTTTTTGTGTACTTGAGCCTCTTTTGGGTATATGCCTAGGAGTGGTATGGCTGGATCTTGAGGAAGCGCTATTCCTAGTTGTCTGAGAAAGCGTCAGATTGATTTCCAGAGTGGTTGTACCAGTTTACATTCCCACCAGCAGTGGAGAAGGGTTCCCCTTTCTCCACAACCTCTCCAGCATGTGTTGTCCCTTGAGATTTTCATCTTGGCCATTCTGATGGGTGTAAGGTGAAATCTCAGGGTTGTTTTGATTTGCATTTCCCTAGTGGCTAATGAGGTTGAGCATTTCTGTAAGTGCTTCTCTGCCATTCGATATTCCTCTGCAGAGAATTCTCTCTTTAGCTCTGTTCCCCATTTTTTAAGTGGATTACTTGGTTTGCTGCTTTTCAGCTTGTTTAGTTCTTTATATATATTGGATATGAGTCCTCTGTCAGATAAAGGGTTGGTGATGATTCTTTCCCAATCTGTAGGCAGTCACTTTGTTTTGATGACTGTGTCCTTTGATTTACAGAAGCTTTTCAATTTCATGAGGTCCCATTTATTGATTGTTGCTCTTAGAGCCTGAGCTGTTGGTGTTCTGTTCAGGAAGTTTTCTCCTGTACCAATGAGTTCTAGGGTATTCCCCACTTTTTTTTCTAGCCAATTTAATGTGTCTGGTTTTATGTTGAGGTCTTTGATCCACTTGGACTTCAGTTTTGTGTAGGGTGATAAGTATGGATCTATTTTCATTTTTCTACATGTAGACATCCAGTTGGACCAGCACCATTTGTTAAAGATGCTATCTTTTTTTCCATTGTATGGTTTTGGCATCTTTGTCAAAAATAAGGTGTCCGTAAGTGTGTGGGTTTATTTCTGGGTCTTCTGTTCGGTTCCATTGATCCACCATTCTGTTTCTATGCCAGTACCATGCAGTTTTTATAACTGTTGCTCTATAGTACAGCTTGAGATCAGGGATGGAGATACCTCCAGAAGATCTTTTATTGTAGAGGATTGTTTTAGCAATTCTCGGTTTCTTGTTATTCCATACGAAGTTGAGAATTTTTCTTTCCAGGTCTGTAAAGAATTGTGTTGGCAATTTGATGGGAATTGCATTAAATCTGTAGATTGCTTTTGGTAAGATGGCCATTTTTACTATGTCAACAATAATTTTTTGAAAAATGGAAATAAAACTTTGTGAAGCCAGGATCTTTACAGTCTTCTTTATGAACGAGGAGATAATTTTAAAGACAAAATTATTCCTCTCTAGTAGATTCCCTAGATCATGAACGTTTACTCCTGACACCCTCATTTGGTTGGAGATCGTAGGTTTCACTGCATGGTACATGTATAAGGATGTATAGGGAGAGATGCAAGTTTATCCAATGGAAAATAAGAAGCAAGGCAGTGACAGAGGAAACGTGTGCTTAAGAGGCGCAATCAAAAAGCACAGGGAGTAAGCTGTGGAAGTTGAAGTGAAATAAACTTTCAGACTGACAGCTAGAGTGACAGCTAGAGCATTTCTTTCCTAAATATTCCTGATCCTGGCAAAAAACTCAAACTCAAGCTATAAAGAGATAAATACAGATCCTTTGTACTGAACTTGGGATTGTTACCTTGAAACTGAAAAATGATAACAACTTACAGCATTTCCACTACCTATACTGGAATGACAGTCAGGCCGTATGTCCATGACAAAAAAGAAATAGACTATTGATTTCATTTTGCGAGCCCTCTAAACAAGAGGATTAGATCACCACAGAGATGATTTTGAAGATGGCTTGCCTGGAGATCCATCCTGTAGTGTACTGGAACAGTAAGATGAAGAGAATGATGACTGTTGGCAGCGAATAAAAGGGAGATAAAGGATGCATAATGTTCAGGACAGCCTATTAATGTGAAGCCTATGGTTTGCGCTCTGTTAAATGAAGTATAAAAACATTCACATTGAGAACTTGTTTATTTATTTATTTTTGCTTCAAGGTACAAACTGTTGTATCAGCTTTCTGTGCCTAGCTCATACACATGATTTTCCACAGAGGAGAAGATTAATTTCTGGGGTACAATTCAGAATGAATGAATTTCTTGGCAGAAAATGAACCCTAACACAGAAAGTACCAGAAACCTGATACCAGTGTCTGTTTTGAGTTAACCCATAGAGCTGGCATTGTAAAATGTGAATTTTCAGCTTCTTTATTTCCACCTCAAGCATTTTGTTCTCAGTTCGGTTTCTGTACAAACCCTCTGTGTTAGGAAAAA
This sequence comes from Psammomys obesus, assembly GCF_907164565.1. Lineage (NCBI taxonomy): Eukaryota > Metazoa > Chordata > Mammalia > Rodentia > Muridae > Psammomys > Psammomys obesus. The sequence continues at coordinate 5,447,913 of NW_026596100.1, read as the reverse complement.
CTTCATACTGTGAGTCATCAGTCATTTTGATTACTGACAATAATTACCCATTACCCTAAAGTGAGAAAAATAATACATCACACATGACAAATTCAAATCCTAACTAGCTGAAAGAAATATAACAATAGTTCAATTAACTTGTGGATGCTTATGGCAGGCATGTGCTTTTCTTAGGTGAGGCATATAAACCACAGTATTTCAGGAAAAGAGTAATTTAAAACAGATCAATGTAAAGCAGCTTTGCTGAAAGGCATTGATTGTTTTCTTTTAGTGCTGAATTGCCACAATATTTCCCCCATTAATTTTAAGCACCTCTGTATCATATGTTATTTTCAGGAAAAGAATATTTTTTAATTGTTTAATTAAAGACCCAAGGGGATGAATTCACGCTCCTGAAAATTAAGTGTTTACAGTAAGATATTAATTCTATGAAGTACTTTGAATTTCGCCAATTTCTCTGTTAAGGTTTAGCGTGCTGCATATGTAAAGGCATCGTCAGTTCATCCTGAGCTGATGTAGTTCTTGGAATCCCGGACCGTGTTCACAAAGTCTTATGTAAAATCAACAATAGAAACTGAAATGTAAATTTATACAAAAACACTATTTCAGACATCTCAGAGTACATATACTATATTATTTTCTCTATCAGGACATCATCTTTAAAATCTCCTTCAAAAATAAAATTCTCGTTTCACTCATGATGAATGTGTTATCAGCTAAGTGCTCTACCATGCATATCAACAAATTAAAATGACTCCAGCTCTCATCCTTCTGCAAAGGAATATGCTTACCATGAACAGAAGGTGTGTGTGTGCACATGTGTGTGTTTATTAGTATAATAAACACTCTTTAAAAGTCTTTTGTCCTGTTACTTGTTTTCTCCTACTTCCAATCTCCATCCCATTTCTCTTTCTAATTGAGGATTGATCATCTTACCCCAGGTCCTCTTTTGTGTTTATCTTTTTTAGGTGTACAGATTTTTGTTTGTTTATCCTATCTTATAGGTCTAGTTGTCCACTTACAAGTGAGTATATATTGAGTGTGTCTTTCTCCAACCAAGGACCATGCATGGATATACCCTAAAACCCCTGCTCGAATGTACCCCAGGGCAGCTCAGTATCTAAATGTGTTTTCTAGCAAGGGCAACAGGGACTGTTTCTGATATGAGCTCAATGGCTGGCTCTTTGATACCCCACCCAAAGGAGAAGCAGCCTTGCTAGGCCACAGAGGAGTACATTGCAGCCAGTCCTGATGAGACCTGATAAACTAGGGTCAGATGGAAAGGAAGGAGGACCTCCCCTATCAGTGGACTTAGAGAAGGGCAGGAAGGAGATGAGGGAGTGAGGGTGGGATTGGGAGAGAATGAGGGAGAGGGCTTCAGCTGGGATACAAAGTAAATAAATTGTAATTAATAAAAAAAAAATAAAAATTCAATTAAAAAATAAAATAACAAAGAAAAAAAGTCTTTTGGACAAGAATAAAGTCCCAGTTATTAGCTTAGAAGTGAACATCTGAAACTCTGGTGCTGTGTTCAGACAAAGGTAGTTGTATTCCTAGTGCTCACTGACCAGCCAGTAGAGTTGAATCAACAAACTTAAAGTTCAGAGATCTTTGCAGTCAAGTACACAACACCAATACAACTAAAAATAACACAACTTTTAAAGTTGTTAAACACCATGTGAAGCTTTGGATTTTATTATTTTTCTAATACCTAGAAAAAGATTCTGAATCCACTGTTTTGTAATTCCACTACACATACACATTACCAAGTTGGTCATCCAATTGGTGTTTGTGGGTAAATACTAAGGCACTAATACTATACATTACTATCTAAACACTGCATATAATTTGTTAATTATTTGAGATAACAATTTCAAAAATGTCTCTTATCCTTCACTTTGTTTTAAATAATTATTAATTATGCTTCAAGCCAATTTCCTTTAATTATGTTCTTTATAGACTCAATGATCACAGTGAGACTGACCATCAACTTTGAGACTAAAATATAAATTGGAAGATAATTTCATAATCGAGTAGAAATTTACAAGTGTTATAAAAATCAAGTTACAGTTCTGATAATAGCTAATGAAGGTTGGAAAATTCAACTTTTCTATTATTAATGTCCATATACCCAAAATCTGTTCTTATAGTCCTTTCAGGTACAAAATTTATATTCCATAAAATAAGTTTCTAATAAAGTCCATGATATAGCTCCTTTAGCAATAATCTGTGTACCATGAACTATGTTCTTAAACACAGTTTCTATACCTTTTATCTCAATAAATGGGATTTCAATGCATTCCAAAATGAATATCTTAATCATGTTTGGTTATGAATTTTTCTCCAAATTCTTAATAATAATAGATCAAAAATTACTGATTTTTTATGGAGATGAGGTGATATGCTTAGGAAAGTTTCTGATCTACAATACTCTACATTTCTACTGGTATTAGAATGGAACTCTGGTATAATATTCTCTTTATCCAGAAGGGGTGGGCAACTAATTGATACCATTAGGTTAGGATCCTAACTTTGGATAAGCCACTTTATTCATAAATTTAATTAGGCTGATAATTTTCCAAACTCAAATTTTCTTTTACAGCCCTTATAATTTTCAAGAATCACATAAATTACTCATCATTTCATATACTTGATATTTAATTAACTTATTTGATTATATGTCTTTAAAATAGAATCATAATGGCCTACCACAAGTAGAATGTCAATTCAAACTGTAATTACTATAGAGCAACTGAAAATGTTATTTATAATAGACCTGGATAATTTCATATAGGCAAGACAGATTCTTCTGTTTGATCTCTCTTTGTTGTAAGGGGATTATGGGTTCTTGTTACAATAGTGTCAAAGTCAATTTGAATCAAGTCATACATTTCTTTAACATAGTCCAAATATTTGTTCAAAGTGCTGATAAAAGAATATCCTCCTTCCTGATATTGATTCAAGGGCGTGTCAGAGGCAGGCTTCTGATTGGCTCTGCATAGTTAGTGCTTCCAAGGATTTGAATCACAGAGAAATTTAAGTAAATTAATTACAATTGTGTTATTAGACATATTAAATATATTCAACTTATCACACAGTGAATTATTACTGACAGGAAATTGCCAGTTGGCGGTTGCTTTTTTTTTTTCTGTTTAATCCTCAGGAAGACTCTGAGACTGAAGCTACAGACATACTCTTTAATAAAAAATAAGAAACATACAAGGAAGTAAAGATACAAGTGGAGAGATGGAGGCAGACAGAATGATAGGATGAAAAGAAAGAAAATTATAAGTAAGAGTATAGATAATACCAGTTAAAAATGAAAAGTAAATAAATACCTTAATAGAAATAGTTCACCATTCTATACTCATATAAATAGGAAGAATCTTAAATTTTGATTTGAAAAATTTTTAGTATGTTAATAAGTAAGATTTTGAAAGCAAAAAGTAAATTTCATAAACACGTTTCTGAGACATTCACATGACCCTTTATTTAAGATTTTGTACTACTAATGGTTTTCAAATATAATTTCTCCCATTTCTAGTTAACTTTTTAATCCAGGCTAATAATAAGTGGAAAGGAAGAATGAAATAAAATCAGAAGACAAAGTGCAGAACACAACCTAGAGGATTGACTAAGAGGTTCATAGGGGCTCAGAGAGACTGAGAGGCAATTATGGAGGCTGCCTACTCTGCTCTTTGCTCTAGGTCCTCTGCTTATATATTATATATTATGTATTATGTATTATATATTATGTATTATATTATATATTATGTATTATGTATTATGTATTATATATTATATATTATATATTATATATTATATATTATGGCTGTATAGCTTGATGTTTTGGGGGGCTCCTAACAGTGGGAGAGGTGATTGTCTCTGACTCTTTTTCGTATTCTTGGGACTCTTGCCCTCCTACTGTGTAGCTTTGATATGAGGCCTTTGCCTAAGCTTACTGAAATTTATTATGTTGTGTTAGGTTGATGTCCATGGAAGTCCCGCTCATTTCTCAAGGAAAATGCAGGAATCGATCTCAGGGAGAAGGGGATGGGGGGGGGAGTGGAGGAGGGGAAACTGGTCTGGATGCATTGTGTGAGAGTAGTATGGTTTTTAATCAATTTTTTATTTTTTTATATTAGTTACAGTTTATTTACTTTGTATCCCAACTGTAGCCCCTCCTTCATTCCTTCCCAATGCCACCATCCCTCCCTCAACTCCTCCTATTCCTCTCTAAGTCCACTGATAGGGGAGGTGCTCTTCCCCTTCCATCTGACCCTAGCTTATCATGTCTCTTCAGGACTGCTGCAATGTCCTCCTCTGTAGCCTAGCAAGGCTGCTCCTCTCTCGGGGGAGGGGACCTCAAAGTGCCAACCATTGAGTTCCAGTCAGAGACAGCTCCTGTTCCCCTTGCTAGGAAACCCACTTGGATACTGAGCCGCCAAGGGCTATGTCTGAGCAGAGGTTCTAGGTTATATCCATGTATGGTCCTTGCTTGGAGAATCGGTCTCAGAAGAAAGAAAATAAAGGCATAAGAAAAATTATTTTAACAATATACATATAAAGGTAGACTTCATAGAACCCAAAGCTAGAACCCTTTGAACGATCTCTTAGATGCTAAGATTTTTTTAGTTGCTAAGACCCTTTAAATGTTATTCAAACTATCAGGTCAGCTAAGCCAGGGGAAGCTTCTTTACTCATAATGGACACTGAATAGTGCTGGATAGCATGTTCCCATCAGCAACCTACAAGAATATTTTATTCACTAATAAGTATCTACTGTCATCTCTTCACTGGAATAAATTGTACTTTGGATTTATATCTTTGTGGGTGAATTGTGAACATGAGCTTTAGATGAGTTGGATTTAATTTGCCTGGAATATGAATGTTATAACAACAATGGAAATAGGGCTACTGGACCTTGGCCAAACAATAAAACAACCTGATTGAAATTTATTTTTCATTATGTTTTAGTTCATTTATATTGACATGGCCGTTGATACAGATCTCCATGAATAGACTAACCACAACTCAGCACAAGGCTATTTGATCCAAGAATAAAAATTAAAATATAGATGAGCTTTGTCATTGTAACATAGATTTTTATCTTAAGCCTGTAGAACTCTGTTTTCAGTGTATTGACAGTGTAATGTGATGTTACTCACAGAATTTTACAATATTCCATGAAAACAGAAGACTGACAGTTCTTCAACTTTGCATCACAAGTCACCAAGCTCATGATAAAATAAAATACACTCCCAACATTTTAATTACATGGATTTATTGCTAAGCTTTATTAAGTAATATTACATTAAAATTAGAAAGACACATTTTCTAAATGTATCATTATATGTAGGTATACAAACATAAGACACACTTTTTCAGATGAGCATATCTTGTGTAAAGTTGATAAAAAAATCTACAGAACACATTCATAAATAGAATGGTATTTATTTTATATCACCAACAGCAAAAATTCACTAGAGATAACAATAAAAGTATTTGCTGTATTAATAGTTGAAATAACAACAACAAAACAGCAGCTAAAAAATTTAAGTGAAATCGGAGGAATGCTGTCCAAGTTTGACAGCCTGGGCTAATTATTGAACTCTATGTCTCATACCTTGCACATGTAAAGAAAGCTGGTATGTCTCAATTGATAACATTAGATATTTTAGCACAGTGGGACTCAGAATGTATATTTCTACGTAGTTTTACTCTCTAGTCTCAGTGATAACAACACTGAAATCCATTTCAGAAATATGATCAGCTCTAGACCATTAATCTTAAGGGTGACAAATTGAGGACATTTTTTCTAATGAAAAATACCATTCAAAGACATTGAAGCCTTATTTATATGGAACAAAAAACAAAAACAAAAATACCCATATGGGTTTCATATATGACATTTCTTATTGCATATTTAAATTTGAGAAAATACTGTAGAAAATTTAGCGAGGAGAATACTAGAGTTGAGCTGTTGATAAATCTTCACAGTTTCAGGGGTTGGAAGCAAATGGTACATGAGTACAGATATGTGCATTACTTAATATTGACTTTGGATTTTTAAGTAGGGAGGCTGAGGTTTGTTTTCTGTACATAGCAGGTGGGACTTGTAGGCCATGTTGACATACAGTGTGGGCCCTTTTCTCAAAGTCAAACAAAAACAGTGCAGCTAACCAACCGATATTCTCTCAGTACAAAAATAGTTAGTTCATGGAATTTTTAAATATTCTTTTGTTTTGTATTTATTTTTTATTATTAGCTACATTTTATTAACTTTGTATCTCAGTTGTATCCCACTCAGTCATTCCCTCCCAATCCACAGTCCCTCCCTCATCTCCTCCCTGACTCTTTTCAAGTCCATGGATTTTTGAATCTACATTTTTGTCTATCTGATATAATGATATAACTATCATGAAACGCTTTGCAAAAAATACTATTAAATTATCAAAGCATATATATATATATATATGTATAATTCAACTTTTATAGCTTACATATAATTTCAGTGAGAGTCCTTAGTGCTTGCCTTTCGGCTGATTCTCTACTAGATCCTCAGAAATTAAGCAAGATTATTAGACACACAACCTGATTATGTCTTTTCTTCCAATGTGCTGAAGATGCAGTTTTTCCTTCTCTTAAGAGGAGTAAGGTTATTCACCAAAAAGTAACTTGGAAGATAATACAAAGTAAAGTATTCTTTTCCTATTATCTTAGAAAACATCTTTGTTGTCTATCCCAGAGTTTTAACATGCAAGTGCACAAAATGAGCATCTCATGTGTAAAGATTAGAGAAGATAGGAGGCATACACTAGTTCTATAATCAGCAAGTGTTATAGTATATAAACATTATGAAATTTTATGTAAAACATTATATAAATTACATAAATAATATATTATAAATAATATTTTACCACACTATATTTTAATATATTTAAAGTTGCACCATAAACACCAGCATACAGGAATCATGTCTAATATACTATATAGTCTTTTAAAATTTCAAGCTTCAAGCTTCCATTTAGATATCTTCTCTGCAATTATGTTCCACGAATGGTTAAATAGTAATTATTAAATTGCACTTCTCATTAAGAGTGCACTAATTTCCATTGAGATGTAGTTTAGATTTGGTCTCACTTGATAAGATTTAATTCAAAAACACTGATTGGTAATTAAGGACATTGCTCTCTATGTGCAGCAGAACACTGTGATTGAAGACTTTCTGAGCACTTTCAGTTTCCAATAACCTTTTCCTGTCCATACAGGAAACTGTGTTGTTTTTGTCTCCTATAGACCACATTAAAATGTTTATAGATTTCAGTGAAAATATGGCTGCCCTGCACAGGAAAATGAATGTACTGGATAACATTTGTATTCATCCAAAACCCAACTGAGGCCACATTTTCTACTAAATTAATATTTGCTCTTTTCTTTATAGCACCATTGTGATTCTGAGTGTGAAGTGCCCAAGTGTTTGAAAAACATTATTGAAAGAATAGGTAGCATTAAGAAGTCTATGCCACTGCTGACTGATTTTTAACTTTATAACCTTTACATTCTTGTAATTCATAGTTGAGTAAAGAACTTTCAAGAGAGTAGGTATCTATGACTAAAGTGCTTTATCCTGGTGTTAAACCATCCACTGAATCATATTTAACAGTTATCAGGAGTGCACTTAAAAGACTAAAATGCCTTATGACAAGAGTAGTCTACAGAATACACCAAGATAAGAAGTGATGGTCTTTCTCAGAGCCAGTAAATAACTTTTGGTCATTGAAACACATAGAAAATTTAAAAATGTAATCTTACACTAAAAAGTGTTTTCACCAATTATAGGGAACTAACATGTTTAAGAAACTTAATTACAGAAAAACCAAACTGCTTGGGAGAGCATACTCTACATTTCACTCACATACTCACAGAATTCACCATCTTCTACAGGCATTTATTCAAACTTCTCTTGAAGAGTGTCTCACTTCTAGATTGCTAGAGAGGCAATATCAACCTTCCTTAGCCTTGTCTTTTAAACTTCTTTGTTTCATTCATGAGTGTATATGTGTCATTTTCATGTTTCCCATCACTAGGATGTCGATGTGTGTGTCAATTGTTGACTGCTATGATGCTACTGCCAAAGAAGAGTGTATACAACAAACATAACAGCTCTTGCAAGGTTTGACCTGGTTGGTTCTGTTTCTTCTGACAAAATGATATTACTCTGCATTGTTATTTGGATACTGACAGTCATAAAACTACTTCTTAAAGACATCTCATTACAAAATGCCAAGCAGGTGAGTAAGAAGAATAAAATTATCCTATCTATATTAATAAAACACAAAACATACGGTAAGAGATATACCCTTGAGTTACATAAAAAAGTAAAAATAAATAGACTACAAATGGTACATGAAATGCAGATTTTTCTCATTTACATAATCAAACTTTGAATACAAAATAAATTTGTGTGTGAGGTAAGTGACAATAGCAAACTTTCACCCTTCATTATTTAGACACAATTTGGAAAACTTACTCAATTTCAATATGAAGAAAACTATAGAAAATATCCTCAGTAGGTACAAAATCGAAAAATATGTTTGCATATTAAAAAATCTAGACAATTTCAGAGTATGTTTTGTAAAGCATTTCTTATACATAATCCAGACTTTCCATGAATGAACTTGCTTTGAACAGTAAATTTTGTTACATAATTTTTGCTGGAACCACTTATAGAAAATTAATATGAAGAGTTAATAGGTTTTTGGCTGCATATATACCACTTTCTCTATATAAGATCATGATGCCTATATACAAGGGAAATAAGAACCCTTTCTTTTCACAGTTTGGTAGCACTTTATTTAGCTCACTCTCTAAAGGCTTAAGCTAAGACTCTTTTAATATGTGAAAATAAATAGTGAATTCACGTAGTTTTAAAAATTAAGTTTTCTCACTTTATGTGATATCTCTGCATTTGTTGTACATGAGCTTCATTTTGTTAGGATATGTTTTTTTTATTGAGTCATGATCATCCATACCTTTAATTTCATTACATGGGAGATGCTGGTACTGAGAGATTGTCACAAGAACGATGGTTTTCAAGTCTACAGTGAGGCCATGACAAAAAATGTGGTCAAGGTTAAGAAAAGAAAGAAGGAAGGAAGAAAGAGAGGAAAAAAGTTAAGTAACATAACAAGTGAATATTATTTCTATATATAATTTGTGAACTTTTTATCATAAAGAAATAACAAAAAATAAGGAAGTTTTTTTATATCATGCATGTGATATTGAAATCATATGAAAGCTTAAAAATAAATTATACAAATAAAGCTGCTACAAACATGGTTGAGCAAATGTCCTTTTTGTGTACTTGAGCATCTTTTGGATATATGCCTAGGAGTGGTATGGCTGGATCTTGTCCTAGTTGTCTGAGAAAGCGCCAGATTGATTTCCAGAGTAGTTGTAGTTTACTTTACCACCAGCAGTGGAGGAGGGTTCCCCTCTCTCCACAACCTCTCCAGCATGTGTTGTCACTTGAGTTTTTCATCTTGGCCATTCTGATGGGTGTAAGGTGAAATCTCGGGGTTGTTTTGATGTGCATTTCCCTGATGGCTAATGAGGTTGAGTATTTCTTTAAATGTTTATCTGCCATTCGATATTCCTCTGCAGAGAATTCTCTGTTTAGCGCTGTCCCCCTTTTTTTTCTTTTTCTTAGTTACATTTTGTTAACTCTGTATCTCAGTTGTATCCGGCTCCTCCATTCCCTCCCTCCCAATCGCACCATCCCTCTCTCATCTCTTCCCTGCCCCTTTCCAAGTCCACTGATTGGGGAGGACCTCCTCCCCATTCATCTGACCCTGTTTTATCAGGTATCTTCAGGGCTGGCTGCAAAGTCCTCCTCTGTGGCCTAACAGGACTGCTCCTCCCTTGAGGGGTGGGGAGGTCAAAGAGCCTGCCATTGAGTTCCTGTCAGAAATACACTGTGTTCCCTTTACTATGGGAAACCAATTAGCTACTGAGCTACCAGGGACTACATCCAAGCAGAGGTTCTAGGTTATATCTGTACATGGTCCTTGGTGGAGTGTCAGTCTCAGAAAAGACCCTGTGCCCAGATATATTTGGTCCTTGTGGAGCTCCTATTCTTTCCACTTCATACTAGCTCCCCTTCTTTGATATGATTTCCTGTACTCTGTTGAAGGTTTGGTTATGAGTCTAAATATTTGGAACTTGGTTTGTAGCTTTTCAGCTTCTTTAGTTCATTATATAATACTTTATAATACTGGATATTAGCCCTCTGTAAGAAAAAGGGTTAGTGAAGATTTTTTCGCATTTTTTTTTTTTTTGGTTTTTATGACAGTGTCCTTTGCTTTACAGAAGATTTTCAGTTTCATGAGGTCCCATTTATTGATTGTTGATCTTAGAACCTGTGCTGTTGGTGTTCTCTTCAGGAAGTTGTCTCCTATGCCAATGAGTTCAAGGCTCTTCTCCACTTTTTCTTCTAACAGGTTTAGTGTGTCTGGTTTTATTTTGAGGTCTTTGGTCCACTTGGACTTTAGTTTGGTGCAGGGTGATAAATATGTATCTATTTGCCTTTTCTATATGTAAATATCCAGTTAGACCATCACCATTTGTAAAGATCATCCTGAGTGAGGTGACCCAGAAGCAGAAAGACACACACAAGGTAGAAACTCACATTTAAGTGGTTATTGAAGTGGTTATAATATAGGATAAACATACTAAAACCTGTACACCTAAAGAAGCCAAACAAGAAGGAGGACCCTAAGGAAGTTGCTCAATCCTCACTCAGAAAACAAATGGGTTGACATGTGAAGAGGGGGAAAACAAGGAACAGGAGCTTAGCATAGAGAGCCTTCACAAGACTATACACAGCAAATTATCTAAGCAGATGCTGTGACTCAGCCAACTTTGGGCAGAGTGCAGTGAATCTTTTGAAAAAAGGGAAAGAGAGAAAGATCTGGACGGGACAGGAGCTCCACAAGGAGACCCAGGGCTCAGGGGTCTTCGCAAAGATCAATACTCCAACCAAGGACCATACATGCAGATAAACTAGGACCTTGGCTCAGATGTGGCCCATGGCAGCTCAGTCTCCAAGTAGGGTCCCTCGTAAGGGGAGCAGGGCCTGGCTCTGACATCATCTAAGTTCTGGTTCTTTAATCACCTCTCCCTGGCTGGAGTGCAGGTGTACCAGACCTCAGAAGTCAATGCAGCCAGTCCTGATGACACATGATAGGCTAGGGTCACATAGAAGTGTCGGAGGACCTCCCCTATCAGTGGACTTGGAAAAGGCCATGGGAGGAGAAGAGGGAGGGAGCTATAGCTGGGATACAGAGTGAATAAATTGTAATAATAAAAAAATTAAAAATATCCAAATAGACAACATGTAATTGAAGTAAATATTCAGCATTACAAATCACCAGGAAAATGAAAATAAAATGGGCAATATAATATTATCTCACCTCTGTCAGATGCCCAGTAATGATAAGCTGGAGTACAGTGGACAAACCACAAATATTTATGACATTGTGAGAAAAGGAACACTAATATACACTTGTCAGAGTCATTCTGGGAAAGAGTAGGGACAATTCCTAAGACAATTTCAAAGTAAACTACAATATGAAACAGCAATTGCAACACCAGCTTTATTTACAAAAGACATTTGTATGTCGAGGAAGCACTTCCACTCTTTGGCATTGCATCACAATTCATTGTGCTCAAGAAACAACCAGCAAATGATACATGGGAATAAATGTGGTATGTATCCTTAAAGAAATGAAATTCTACCATAAACAACTAAACATTTGACGAGGAAGATGAGTATGAACAAAAATAGAAGAAGGCAGGCACAGAAAGACAGACACCATGAAATCTCACATATATGTAGAACCTAAAAAGGTTGGCAATTTAGAGCAGAGAGTGTGAGAGTGGCTAGCAGGATCTGGAGAAATGAAAGGCTATGGGAAGCTTGCTGAATTTGTAACTTACAGTAATATTAAAACGTATTTTGTACTGAATATTTAACAGAACGGTGACAGGAATTCGTTCTGTATTTCAAAACAGCTGTAAGAAGAGATTCAAGTATTCTCAGGACAAAGAAAAACTAAATACTGGAAGTCCTGGTTATGTAAATTGCCTTTAGCTAGTCTTTGTATAATAAATGTATGAATTACAATATCAAACAATATCTGACAAGTCATAAAATAATGATGTCAATGAAAGTGAAAACAAAACATAAACTTCAAGGATGCCAAAAACACAGAATTTATAAACTTTTGTTGGAAAATAGTTTTGCTTGTGAACTTCTTCCAAACCCAAATGTGTATCATAAATATAGAAAAAAAATCACTGTATAAGTACTAAGAATAGTTTCACACACTGTTTAAATAAATATAAAAGTTCCAACACAATAAAATTATAAATTGCCATGAGAGATGATAAAAGTATAATGCAAGCACTCAGGGAGACAGGGACAGATGAATTTAGCTGAGTTTGAGGTCAGCCTTGTCCACAAAGTGGGTCCAGGACAGTCAGAGCCACACAGAAAAGAAAAGAAAAAATACATATAACATATACATATTACACATATGTATACTTAATATATACATATACTATTATATATACTGTATACGTAACATATACATATATTTTTATACATATGTATACATAACATATACATATAACATACATATTATTTAAGCAAACTGATTACAGCAATTTTTAGAAGTGGACAAGTAGCCAAAAGGTAGAAAATGTTCAAAGTTATTAATCTTAAATGAACACTTATCAGAAAATCTTGATAAATGAACAGTTAATAAATTTAGATGTAAATAACAGAAATAGAATTATCTCCCTAAAGTTACTGATATAAGTATCCTAAAAATTAAAACAAACTGTGACCTCTATCATTAGCCTTTTCAACTGTTTACAGTACGCCAGCTCTGATGTGCAATAGCAAAATGTAATTTTGTTAACATTAATCATAACTGTCTCCCCCAGACTGTTTCATTGAAAATAGCATGTTTTTGCTCAAGTGTGATGTCACCGATCGGTAGCCATAGCATGGCTGATTAGGACTGAGAAAATGACATAGAAAATACAAATTTATTAACTATAAGAAATAAGCATTCAAATACATAATTACATGACCCACAGGGCTCTGTCAAACACTGTATACCACATCAAATTTAAATGAATACTGACATTTAAGGCATTATTATTAAAAATGTATATAAATGTAATGTGGACAGATTTCTATGGTTAATCATTAAATTAAAAGACAAATAAACAAAGCAAGGAAAAAGAGGCAAAGACAAATGTAGGAGAAAGAAAAGCAAGTAAATAAAATAAAAAGCAATGAAAACATTTTTAAAAAGCTGTCACTAATGTACATTTCTAAGTTGTGAAAATTGAGGCAAATATTTTCCTCCCTTTCTCATGGCCTGTCATCTTTTCTCTATTATTTCTTTTTCTTTGTCATGTATGCTCCCACCTTTAATATTGATGGAAAAAAAAGTCCTTTCTCACTGATGGTGAATCAATTAATATGCATTAATCTAAGCTGCAAAAGTAAACAGATTAATTAAAAGTAAAGATAATTATAAAATAGATCAAAATAAATTTTAGATGATCATCATCATAACCAAATAATGTTTTGTTTTTAAACACCAAATTATGTGTACTAGTTTGAATACTAATATTTTTGAAATTCATAAAAAAGACATTGAAATACTGTTTAATACTTTAGTAGAAATCAGAGGTATACATATTTTAACATAGTTTATTTATTTATTTATTACAATTTATTCACTTTGTATTCCAACTATAACCTTCCCTCCCCCCATCTCCTTCCAGTCCCACCCTCTTTTTTCCCTATGTTCCTTCCTTAGTCCACTGATAAGGGAGGTCCTCCTCCCCTTCTATCTGACCCTAGCTTATCATGTCTCATCAGGACTATCTGCATTGTCTTCCTCTGTGGATGGACAAGGCTGTACTCCTCAGAAGGAGAATATCAAAGAGCCAGTCACTGAGTTCATGTCAGAGAAGGTCCCTGTACCCCTTTATAGGGAACCCACTGACTGAGATGCCTATGGGCTTCCTCTGAGCAGGCAGTCTAGGTCTTCTCCATGCATGGTCCTTGGTTGATTCATCAGTCTCTGCAGAACCCCATCAGCACAGATCTTTTTTTCTCTGTTGAGATTGAAAAAATAAAAATTAGCTTGTTGCTCTCCTTGTGGAGCTCCTGTTCCATCCATGTCTTTCTATCTCCTCCTTTTTTTTTTTTCATAAATTTCCCTGTACTCTGCTCAAAGGTTAGCTATGAGTTTCAGTTTCAATCAGTAGAGTCTTTCAGAGGCTTTCTATAGTAGGCTCTTATCCTGTTCCCTGTCTTCTCCCTCTTCCTATGTTTGTGCCCTTCTGAATGAGAATTGAGCATCTTAGCTAGGGTATTCCTTCTTGTTTAGATTCTTTAGGAGTATAGATTTTAGTATGTTTATCCTATCTAATAACTATTGATGAGTGAACACTGCAGAGACTGACAACCCAACCAAAGAGCATGAATGGAGAGGATCTAAAAACCCTGCACAAATGTAGCCCATGGCAGTTCAGTGTCTAAGTGGGTTCACTAGTAAGAGGTGCAAGGGCTCTCTCTGGCATGAACTCAGTGGTTGGTTCTCTGAAAACCTCCTCTTGGGAAGTTCAGCTTTACCAGGCCACAGAAGAAGACAATGCAGCCCGTCCTGATGAAACCTTATAGGTTAGGTTCAAATGGAAGGGAAGAAGGACCACTCCTATCAGTGGAATGGGGGAAAGGCATGGGAGGAGAAGAGTGAGGGAGTGTGGGATTGGGAGGAGAAGAGGGATGAGACCACAGTCAGGATACAAAGTGAATAAATAATAACTAAACAAAAATAAACAAAATTAAACTCTCTTTCCATTTATATAGCCATGTTATCACTGAGATGTTTTCCTTCTCATTTCTTAATTACTCACTGGAAAGACTTTCCTTCCTTTTCCTTTTACAAATAACTTTATTGTTACTTTAAGAATGGATAGTTGGTATATGTAAATTCTCTGTGTGTGTGTCTTTCTTTCCCTTTTTCTCTTTGTCTCTGTCTTTCCCTTTCTTCCTCTCCCTTCTTTTATTCTCTCTCTCCCTGTCCCTCTCTGAATCTCTCCTTGCATGTTTGGTAGGGGTTACTGGAGAGACAGCTCAGTACCTAATACATATTAACAATCTACTTAGGAACTTTACAATTTTACAAGCCAAGGAATTACATGAAATTTTTTCCACTTAATTATGTGCAGGTGTTGGCTGTAAAATATTGAAACTCCAGCAACATATTTATTGTTATTGAATGAAGTGGCTTCTTTATTATCATTTATAGATATAGAAATGTGTATTTTCCATTCTTTTAGCTTTTGGTGCTTTAGTTATAGTTATAAAATATTTTGTAAACATTTAATGTATCATAAATTAAACCCATTTTCTCTTGAACTATTTAGATTTTTTAATAGCAACATGTTTGATGCCTTTATTAGTTGGTCCATACCTAATATAGCAAAATAATTTGCATAATGAAGGTGCTAAAATTACCTCATTTACTTTTAAAATTGACTAGAAAAGCTTTTAAAAATGTGTGTATGTATGTACCTGTATGCCAGTTTGTGCATGGGTGAGTGCAGTTGTCCTGGAGTTCAGAAGAAGGCATTCCATGCCCTTGACGCTGAAGTTATGGAATACCTGATGTAGTTTCTAGAAACTGAACTCAGGTCTTCTTCAAGAGAAATATGTGGTCTTAACCACTGAAACATCTTTGTGGCTCTCCAATGATACTCTATCATTTATCACTACCACAGTGTGGCTAAGGAAACAAATATTTAAGTTCCAATTCTTGGGGTGGAAATAAAAATTAAACTGTTGTATGCAGTCTTAGGATTGGCACATTTGAGAATGAAAAAATTGTAACAACTATATTTAAAGTACTATGAAAGAACTGCATGGTGGAAAATAGTATAGGAGGAGAAATTTTAAAATCCAGTGGCATGGCCTAAAATTGATAAATTCATCAAGATAAAAAATGAGGATGTCAGGAAGGTCCTTTTATATGGAAAGTAAGCAGTATGGAAACATTAGCCAAAGGGGATTGGAAATAAATTTGTCTAAGTGTTGCAGGTGAAGTGGAGGAAAACAGCATAGCACTGGTATAAGCAAGCAGGGAGAAGGAAGAGATGGAGCCAACACGCCTGAAGCTTGATGACTTGTTTCCTTTTCTGCAGGAATACCGTATGTTCCAGTAAGGGAATGCTGACAGAGCAAGCCTGCTTATAAGCACATACCTTAAGAAAGATATGAAAATTTCCAGTCTAGGTCATCATGATCTGTAGAGTTATCCAGGACAAACCTTGGGCAGAGTGCAGGGAATCATATGAAAGAAGGGGAAGTTAGTAAGACCTGGAGAGGACAGGAGCTCCAAAAGGACCAAATATTCCTGGGCACAGGGATCTTTTTCTGAGACTGATCCTCCAAACAAGGACCATACATGGATATAACCTAGAATCTCAGCTCAGTCTCCAAGTGGATACCCTAGTAAGGGGAACAGGGACTGTCTCCAACATGAACTCAGTGGTTGGCTCTTTGACCTCCCCTCCCTTGCTAGGCCACAGAGGAGGATATTGCAGCCAAGCCTGATGAGACATGATAAGTTAGGATCAGATGGAAGGGAGAAGGTCCTCCCTTATCTGTGGACTAAGAGAGGGGCATAGGAGGAGATGAGGGAAGGAAGGGGAGATTGGGACGGAATGTGTGAGGGGGCTACAGCTGGGATGCAAACATAAAAAAAATAAAAATTTAATTTAAAAAAGACAGAAAAGATATTTATATTTTGAAAATTGGTTCCAGCATTCTTAACAGAATGCAACTTATCCTCAGTGGTAATGAAAGATGTAGATTAAAGGTACTACACTGAGAGACCATTTTCAGCCATCAGTCTTCCAAAGTAGGAGCAACAGTCTCCGTATGGCTAATGGCACCTAGAATTTTTGATATGACTAAGATATGAAAAAAAAAACCATGAAGATAATTTGGGAAATGTTCATTAAAGTAACAACTGTATATAATCTTCAGTCACTTCTTTTACTTCTGGAAATGTATTGATAAATATAATTGCATTTTCAAAAGTTAAAAAAAAGAACAGTGCAGAGACATATCACCTGAGTGTAAGCTATCAGCAGAGACTGGGATAATGTAGTTTCCTTTCCAAGCTCTCCAAATAAACTCTGGAATCCCAACACTGTCCTAAATTTACATGCCACCTTAGTGACTTTAACAGATGAGAATAGAGAAGCTTTCCAAGAAAGTCATACAAAGGAGACAAAATCAACATAGTCAGAAAGTGGAGAAATTAACGGACAAATAATTAAACTGAAAACAAGCAATTTTAGCTCTGAATAATCAAGAAACTTTTTTTTCTTTTTTTTTTGGTTACAAAAAAGGACCTCAGGAAACTAGTTTGGCTATCTGCATAGATGTAGGACAGTCACATTTCTGTCTCCATTATTCCTCCTAGGGTTCAGTTCAATGAGGAAACAGTCCATAGACATGGAAAGCTAAATATCACATAGGAAATGTTAGGTTCAGGAAAATAACGTACCTCACATTTCTATTCTTTCCTTTTCTATAACTATCCATAAGACTACAAGGAGTACAGTATTGATTTCTGATATGCTACCAATATAATGAGGAGCTAACAATTATTTAAATTTCATTATGCTTAGATTAATTTTTAAAGATAATAATGGGACTGATATTTTGAATCTGTCATGCTAGCAGCACATAGTAATACATTGTTATAATTCTCATTCTTGGGAGATTAGGACAGGAACAGTTGTGAACTTGAAGTTAAGACCCTCTTCTATCTTCCCCTACTGAAAAAAGAAATCAACCTTTTCAGTTAAAATATGATGTACAACCTTTCAACCAATATATGGTGACTTTTTCATGTTTCAACAATCTTGTAGATAATTGGATAAAAATATTCAAGGTAAAGTAATCCTTCTGAGACAGCAGATCTCTTAAATGTTATTTTAAATCTTTGGAAAGTACAACTCATTTATATTATTTTTTATTTCCTTATGATTGATCCCAATAGAAGAACTTTAAGACTTTCATAATTTCAACTAAGGAGCTATTAATGCTTCAGAATAATTTAATCATTAATCAAATCAACACCTCCTGAAACACATAAAACAATTCCAGTTTTACTAGTGGGATTTCTGAGTTAAAGGAAGGGCCAAGTCTTTGCAGGAATTTTTACTCCATTATTATTAATCTTGAAAATGTTCTTGTTAGCAGATGAACTGCGTAAAAGACTTTCTAATTGCCCTAAGTTCCATTAACGTATTTTAATGCTTCATTAAAGCTGACGGATGGTACACACCTTTGATTATTCAGGTGCTGATTAGTTGTAAAAAACACTTACACCATGGAAGTGTCAGCTAAATAGAGTTCACATCTTATGATATGTTAAGTCTGTGCCTGCAAAGAATAGATAAAGACATTCTGAGAGCTCTCTAGGGCATTATTTAAGAACCATTTTTATTATCATATTTTGTTTTAGTATTTCCTTTAATGTGTGGAAATTTAAACTAGTAAAACTATGAAAGGCCAGTCTTTTACTGAAAAAAAACTAAAATGTATGAATAATAAAAGACAAAAAATAAAATATTGTATGGCAATATTTATACTGTTATAAGCATTCTAAAACACGTATTTGAAGTCAGTTCTGAAAACCTGCTTCATAATTAGGAAGAAAAAAACTTTCTCCTTTTTATGGTAACTGGCTTCATGACCAAAAATAAATAGGAATAGGGCCAAAAAAAAGTCATGGTTATGAAGCACATTTTTACAATATCATTGTTTTCCCGTGAGTCAGATAATTTGAGATGCTATGGCAACCATAAATCAATAAATAACATTCAATTAATAATGAGAATGATTATTAGAGACTGCCCTTGAAATAGCTAGATCTAGAGTACGGTTTTATTGTCAGCTACTTTGGTTATTGTTGTTGTTTTACTGTTTCTTGAAAAATATGGGTGGCAATTTTGCCTCATATGTTTTTGTATTGTCAACTGAAGTACTAATAATTATTTGCTTATGTTTATTAGAACAATATATATTAGATTAAAATTAGGACTATTTGTTTTAAATATATTACACAGTAAGCAAAGTCTAGATTAGATAAGGGTTGGAGTTGGGAATGGCTGAAACCTTCCTCATATTGTTCAGGAAGGCTAATAATTCCTTCTGTCTTGATTTAAGCCTATTGGTATTTTGATATCTTTGCAGTATTTATGAAGTCTGCTTCACCACAGGGGTCTTTAAAATTAGTTCACTATGAGGAGCTTAGTGGACACTAGTACATTGAGAGTAGATTCAGCTAAGTTTACATGATTGCTCAAGTGAACTAAGTTGAGCAAATTGTTCTCCCATGGAATTTGAGGGTAAAATGTATGTCCATATGTTATCTATTTCTTCAATGTTTAGGATTTAACTAACTCTCATAAATTATTCTACCAGCATTACATACTATAGAATCATTAAAATTATATTGATGATATAATTTCTAATAATGATCAGTAATTAAAATTGTAGGTTTGGAATACAAGATCTCCATAGGATTGAAATTTGCTAATCCAAGTAGCACTGCAAAATTTCTTAAATTATAATTTTGTAAGGCCACAGAGGAGGACAATGCAGCCAGTTCTGATGAGACCGGAGAAGCTAGGGTCAGATAGAAGGGGAGGAGGACCTCCCCTAACTGTGGACTTGGAAAAGGGCATAGGAGGAGGTGAGGGAGGGAGGGTTGGATTGGGGACAGTTGGGGAGGGTGCTACAGCTGGGATACAAAGTGAATAAACTGTCATTAATATAAAAAAATAAAAATTTAATTAAAAATAAGGACATAATACATAGTGATAGATGAATATTGGTTAAATGAAAGTAAATTGGAAATAATGGTAGGAGAAGAATTAAAACAGCTTATGAAATGATAGGATGAAGAAATAAAGAGACAATGGATGGTTTATGAAAAATGATGCATGCATTAAGAAGCTACTTGGGAACATTTCATATTTCAGTCTGAGTAAAATCTATTAGATAATAGCACACATGTAATATGAAAGAAAAGAATAACGCTGGGACCTGAAGTGTTAAACAAAGATGAGGACAAGATTGTTGGGTAAGTTAAGAAAAAGTGTGATGAATACAGAAGCTTGAGAAAGCCGGTTTGTCTATAAACTAAGTAAATACACAGATGTACATGTATGTATATAGATGTGCACACACATATGTATGTATATACAAACATACATAGAGAGAGACAGAGACAGACAAATTGGTGGAAAGATAGGCATGATAGAGAACTGGAGAGAGAGAGTGAATAGTTTGAATAGATGGATCCACACTAGTGAGCAATGCTGCTCTGAGAATAAGTGAACCATTAAGTGAAAATCTCGGTGCCAAGCATAAATACTCTAGGGGAACCCCCCAAGTGGAGGCTACTGACTTGCTCTTGGTAACCACCAAAGCTAAGTGATAAGATCTTTCTTTTGAATAGTCCACCAACTTTAGTTGCAGAACATAGAGACTTGTGTATTGAAGTAATCAAGAAGTTCTTTCCCTGACAGCAAGCTTTTAGAGTTCTGGAAGCTGCTGTTTTGATGGCTAAGCGTAAAGAAATCAGTTGTTTTAGCAAGCACTTGGCTTGGAGTATAGCAATGATGACCGGCCAAGAAAATTGTGTTTCCTAGTACAACGATGGCAAGACTGCTTCTGGGGTTACCCTCTGCCCTCCCCAACTAGACTTGAGGCCTAGACAAGAGGAAATTAGCTCATGCTTACTATTGTAAATACAGTCAAAACTAATGACTAGGGAATTCATAGGTCCTAGGAGAAGATCCAGTGACGTTGTTAATTAAATGGTCATGTTGTCAAACTATCTTCTAAGTATTTAGGCTTATGAATACACATTTGTGCTGCTCCCAGACTTGATCAGATATATTTCAGTTTGTAACAAGTATTGAATAATACAGAGATGGTTCAAAGTATAAGGATAAAAAACCATACAGCTCAGATATAAGTGGGATAGAACATATATATCAAGTTTGGCCATTGGCAGATTGCAAATGCCCCAGATAATGAAAACCCTATACAGATTCACATTTAGGTAGCTGTAGTTACATTTGAGAAGTTTATATATATATATATATGAACATCCATCATTGGGATGGAGGTGTAATGAGGAATTTTATGGGCGCTTATAGGGGAATTGAGGGGTAGATATATTCAAAGTAAATTATATACATTTATGAGATTTTTCAACGGCTAAATATAAAAGCAAAATAAAGAAAAATATAATGCTTAAATAGCAACTTGTGATAATTATATAATTGATATAACATATATAACAAACTATCAGATCTTTAGTAATTGGTCAAAAATATTAATTAGTATTATTGATATAATTCTTACTGTTCTGTAGTGTTTACGTCAAGGAAAATGTAAGGAAATATCTTGTTATTTCTAAATCCGGGAAACGATTTTAGAAATATGGATGAAGGATACAGTTAACCCTTTAATAAGCTTATCATTGTGATTGGTTATACACTTTTTTGGAAGATAAACGAACGTTAGGCAAGAATATGTGCAAGTGGGCATTCTCCTACATCTTGGGAAAAAGAAAAATGACATGAAACACGATTAGAAAAAAATAGCATTTCCATAGCTTCATTCTCTAAAATAGCCTATTATTTTATAATGGTTATATAGCATATATTTATCATGCAATTTTATTGTTAAAATTTCTAATGTCAAATGCAATGGCAGTGTACTCATAAAAACATAATGAGTTATCTTTACAGAAAATTGTATATTTAATTAGATTGCAATCTACCCTTTGTTCTTTGACTTTTTACTTAATCATTTTATTTTTCTCTTCTGATGAACAAAAAAATATATGTAAGCCAAGTTCAATCATTATAAAGTAGCAGCCATTGGGACTCATAAATATGTTTGAGAACGCTAACAACTACTTCTGAATTCTCTCTGCTACAATATTTTTGGTCAGCTTGTTGGGAACAGAGGATACGTTTTTATTACATCTAACTTTGTCTCATTTTTGAAGGCTGGTCTTTCCTTTCTTATACTTCTATGGCTCTTTTACATTGCAGGAACTGAAAGGTAGAAACATTTCCAAGAATGCTTCCTATCCAGGTTAGATTTCATGAAAGGAGGGTATTGCTTGAAATTCTATAGGAAGGAAGGATACATTTTGACAATGGTTGCCAGCAACTTCCATTTCAGTAGATCACCATGAGACATGGAGCAATATGCAGTCTGTCCTCTCACTTGTTTTCCACCTACATGTTCCAGAAAGGTAAGTGCTGGATCCAGTGAGGCTGGACTCTCTCTCATTTCTTCAACACTTAGTTGTAGATATACATGCACGTGTACTTCCTATCTTGCTAACATCTTCTGAGATTTTATATATCTCTAAAGAACAAAACAAAACCCTTACATCTTGGAAGTGTTCAAATTGGCTTTTTATTTCTCTTCAAAATCTAGACATGAAACTCACAATTATAGAATGCTAGGGACATGACAAGATATATAAACCTCTTAGAAGATGAAATGGGGAAGAACCTTGAACTCAATGGCACAAAAGACAACTTCCTAAACAGAACATCAAAAACACAGGCTCAAAGATCAACAATCAATGAATGGAATCTCATGAAACTGAAAATTTTCTGTAAAACAAAGGACACTGTCTTCAGAACAGAACGAAAGCCTACAAATGAGGAAAGGATCTTCGCCAACCCTGTATCTGACAAAGGGATAATATGCAGAAATATTAATAAATATAATATAAATAAAAAACTCAAGAACTTAAACAGCAACAATCAAGCAATCCAATTAAAACTGGGGTACAGGGCTTAACAGAGAATTCTCAAAAGATGAGTAGACAATGGCAGAGAAACACTTAAAAAACTGTTCAACATTCTTAGTCATCAGGGAAATGCAAATGAAAACAACACTGAGAATGATTTTTTCTAGATCCCACCATTTGCCTGCAAATTTCATGATTTCCTCCTTTTTGATCGCTGAGTAGTATTCCATTGTGTAAAATATCCCAGAAGGAGAAAGACAAACACGGTTTATACTCACTTATATAGACCTAAAGACTCTACCTAGCAGTGTTTCAAAGCAGACACTAAGACTCATAACCAAACCCTTGGCAGAGTGCAGGGAATCATATGAAAGAAGGGAAGTTAGTATGATATGGAAAGGATAGGAGCTCTACAAGGACCAAATATATCTGGGCACAGGGTCTTTTCTGAGACTGACACTTAACCAAGGACCATCTATGGATATAACCTAGAACTTCTGCTCGGATGTGACCTGTGGTAGCTCAGTAACCAAGTAGTTTTCCAAAGTAAGGGGAACATGGACTATTTCTAACAGGATCTCAAGGGCAGGCTGTTTGACACCCCCCCCCCAGGGGAGGAGCAGTCTCTTAGGCCACAGAGGAGGACTTTGCATCCAGCCCTGAAAATACCTGATAAAACAGGGTCAGATGAAAGGGGAGGAGGTCCTCCCCTATCAGTGGACTTGGAAAGGGGCAGGGAGGAGACCAGGGAGGGAGTGTGGGGTTGGGGAGGGAATGAGGGAGCGGGATACAGCTGGGACACAGAGTTAACAAAATGTAACTAAAAAGAAAAATAAAATAAAAAAAAAAGATATGAGAAACATAATGAAATCTATACATGTAAAAAAGATTATCAAGAGAGCGGACATGGGGTAAGATGATCAATCCTTGTTTAGAAAGATGGGAAACCAATTGGTTACTGAGCTACCAAAGGCTATATCTGAGCTCAGTAACCAATTGGTTTCCCATAGTGAGGGGAACAAGGACTATTTTTAACAGGAACTCAATGACTGGCTCTTTGACCTCCCCACCCCCCAAAGGGAGGAGCAGTCCTGTTAGGTCACAGAGGAGAGCTTTGCAGCCAGTCCTGAAGATACCTGATAAAACAGGATTGGATGAATGGGGAGGAGGTCCCCCCCTATCAGTGGACTTGGAAAGGGGCACGGTGGAGATGAGGAAGGGAGGCTGGGATTGGGAGGGAATGAGGGAGCGGGACACGGCTGGGATTCAGAGTTAATAAAATGTAACTGATAAGAAAAAAAAAGAAAACAACACTGAGATTTCACCTTGCACCCATCAGAATGGTTAAGATCAAAAACTCATGTGACAATACATGCTGGAGAAGATGTGGAGAAAGGGGAACCCTCCTCCATTGTTGGTGGGAATGTAAACTTGTACAATCATTTTGGAAATCAATCTGGCGCTTTCTCAAACAGTTAGGAATAGCGCTTCCTCAAGATCCAGCTATACCACTCCTAAGCATATATCCAAAAGATGCTCAAGTACACAAGGACATTTGCTCAACCATGTTCATAGCAGCTTTAGTTATAATAGCCAGAATCTGGAAACAATCCAGATGTCCCTCAACTGAGGAATGGATACAGAAATTGTGTTATATTTACACAATGGAATATTACTCAGCAATAAAAAACAAGGAAATCATGAAATTTGCAGGCAAATAGTGGGTTCTAGGAAAGATCATCCTGAGTGAGGTATCCCAGAAGCAGAAAGACAAACACGGTATATACTCACTTATAAGTGGACAATTAGACATATAATATCGAATAATCATACTAAAATCTGCACACCTAAGGAAGCTAATCAAGAAGGAGGAGCCAGGGTGGGATAGACATGGGAAGAGGGAGAAAACAGGCAATAGGACTGGAACTTACCACAGAGGGCCTCTGAAAGAATACCCAGGAAGGTATCAAAGTAGATGCTAAGACCCACAGCCAAACTTTGGGCAGAGTGTAGGGAATCTTATAAAAGAAGGGGGAGATAGGAAGACATGGAAGTGACAGGAGATCTACAAGGAGAGCAACAGATCCAAAAAATCTGGGCACAGGTACATTTTATGAGATTTATACTCCAAGCAAGGACCATGCATGGAAATAACCTAGAACCCCTGCACAGATATCACCCATGGAAGTTCAGTCTCCAAGTGGGTTTCCTAGCAATGGGAACAGGGACTATCTTTTATGTCAACTCAGTGGCTGGCTCTTTGATCAGATAAGGGGGAACAATCTTACCAGACCACAGCGGAAGGCAATGCAACCAATCCTGATGAGACCTGATAGGCTAGGGTCGGAGGGAAGGGGAGAAGGACTTCCCCTATCAATGGGCTTGGGGAGAGTCATGGGAGAAGATGAAGGAAAGAGGGTATGATTGGGAGTCGCTGAGAGAGGGGGCTACAGTGGGGATAAAAAGTGAATTAACTGTAATTTATAAATAAATAAATAAATAAATTTTAAAAAGAATGTTATGAAGAGTTGGAGACAGTTGAACTCTGCCTGACAAAACAGATGTTTCTTTTTAAAGTAAGTTTATATTCATTAAAAATGACAAAGACTTAAGCTTCATTCACTCTATATAAAAAGCAAGGCAGAACTCTGGCTGAACACTTAAGAGTACTTATTTTTACATTTGACTGAAGTTCAGTTCCCAGCATGCACATAGCAAGTACCTCATAGCCATCAATATCTCCATTTTCAGGGACTGGATGCTTTAAGACCTGCTATGCAAGATGGAGACCATGAATCATATTGAAAACATAGATAACTGTTCTGTTTTGGTAAACATGGGTATTGTAGAAAGTCCTACAAATTCTGATTTACAAAACCATCATAATCCCTAAAATCTGTGTACAAGTATTTGCCTTTATAACCTACAGATAATGTCCTCATCTTTCACCAGGATCATTTTCCTTTGCAGCACAGAGACCATTATTGCAGAAATCACAACCCTCCAGAGTTGCGGAGACCGATTCTAGTCTTCTTTCCTGGTTTCTATAGTTACCACAGATAGAATATCCATGTCTAAGTATTTGGAAGTAGGAGCATCCAATGAGCGAGAACATAGGCATTTTGTCTTTCTGCCTACTCATTCAATATGATCTCTGTTTCTACCCATTTGACTGAAATATTTATGATATCATATTTTTCTTTACCATGGAATGGTATCCTATAGAATATGGAACACAGTTTCACCATCTATTCATCGGTTATAGGAAATACTATTTCATAGCTGGTGTAAACAGAGCAGCAATGAACATGGCTGAGCAAGTGTCTGAAGAGTATGCTGTCAGACCCTTTGGTCTTATGGTAAGGAGTATTATAGCTGATGGCTGCACCAGTCTGCTAGCTCAACAAATAGAATAAAAAATTAAAGAGATTATTTTACTTAAGAGATGGAGTAGAGAATCATAGAGGAGTATCAGTAAATATTGCATATTCATAAATTCTGAGAGAAGACAGTTATATTTTTAGTGATTATGAATACACAGTTCCATTTGAAGTATACTTTCTCAATCTCTTCTAATATTTAATTAGGTATTATGATTATATACCTTGTTCACATTGGTAATAAACATTGTATGAGTTATTTATGTATTTCAGAACATTTTAGAAATTGATGTGATTATGTTATAATCTCTAAAATTAAAAAAAGCAAGGTTAAAAACTGGGTGAAAGCCAATTACTTATGAAAGTTTAACATAAAATATTTCTATATATTTTATTTGAGAAACATCTTTATAGATGACTCAGGGTAATACATTCCTACCTATGTGATAATAGAATGATTTTAAAGAAAATATCTGTGATAAAGAATAATGAAGCTCATGACTAATGTTAGTATTACCATGGAATAGCTATGGTTTTAATTTAAAAATTAATTTCTGATGAAAGAAATATATTGACGAGGAGAAGCCAACATAAAATCTGAATATTCAGGGTCTGTAGCCTAGATACTCTGCAGATACCTGTAATCAATGCAAATAATAAACATGTAATAAAAGTTCCCTGAATGGGTTAAGCATCATAATGACGTATAATGTTCAAGAGATAATGCTTCTGACCTCTTCCTAAAAGTAAAGATAGAAAATATTGAGGAAAAAATGACTATTACATTGGACTGGGATTGTCAGCATAGACAACTGTCAGCGACATGGCTTGTCTACTTGTCCATTGCAGTGATTTTATCATCAGCTAGTCCAAGAAAATGACTGAAGTTTGTGGTCTTCTGCCTGGAGACATATGGGGAAAAAGTAGGTTAGATTTTCTTCAAGGGCCAATGCCATTTCTGAGGTGTTAGTTTGAATTTCTTGCTGATTCTAATTCAAAAGTTACACTGAGTCATGATTTTAAAACAGTTTCCTTGTTTAGTTTGTTTAGATGTACAGATTTTAGTGGGTTAATTTGTATTGTATGTTTATATGAGTGAGTATATACCATGCATGTCTTTTTGCTTCTGGGACAACTCACTCAGGATGATCCTTTCCAAGTCCCACCATTTGCCTGCAAATTTCATGATTTCCTTATTTTTCATTGCTGAGTAATACTCCATTGTAAAAGAGAGGACCCTAACTAAAATGTTCAATCCCCATCCTGAAAGGCAAAGAGGATGGACATCAGAAGAAAAAGAAAATAGGAAACAACCTCGAACCTGCTACAGAGGGCCTCTGAAAGCCAGAAGAAAACAGGAAACAACCTTGAAACCTGCCACAGAGGGCCTCTGAAAGCTTCTGCAGTATAGACTGTCAAAGCAGATGCTGAGCCTGATGGCCAACTGATGGGCAGAGTGAATGGAATTTTATGTAAGAAGTGGGAAATAGTAAGAGCTGGTGGGGACAGGAACTCCACAAGGAGAGCAACAGAACAAGATAATTTGAACACAGGGAACTTCCCAGAAAATCATACTCCAACCAAGGACTATTTGTGGAGATGACCTGGAACCCCTGCACAGGTGTAGCCCATGGCAGTTCAGTGTCTAAGTGGTTTACATAGTAATGGGAAGAGGAACTGCCTCTGACATAATCTGATTGGCCTGCTTTTTGATCACTTCCCCCTGAGGGGGGAGCAGCCTTACCAGGCCACAGTAGAGGACAATGCAGCCACTTTTGATGAGAACTGATAGACTAAGATCAGAAAGAAGAGGAGAACCTCCCCTATCAGTGGACTTGGGGAGTGACATGCATGCAGAAAGGGGAGGGAAGGTGGGATCGGCAGGGGAGGAGGAAGGGGCTTATGGGGGGGGATACAAAATGAATAAAGTGTAATTAATAAAAAAAAACAGTTTCCTTGTTTTTTGGGCCATGTGTTTTTATTGTATTTGTCTCTATGATTCCATAAATATTAGATTTAATTCTATTTTACCCTTTTCAAGTACGTGAAGATCTCATTCTTGATATTTCAAGAAGAAAGAATTTATATGTGTATGTATGCCTTTTGTACTTATTATTTGACAAAAAAATTCAACCCCCATAGATATAGCAGCATTAGTGAAAGGCAGAGAAAATAATCCTTTAGCAAACATTACCACGTGGTAATTGGATAACATAGAGCTAATTATTGATGTCCTGAACCCCTATACATGGAGATATTTGGACTACTGATATAATAAATTTTTGTCTGAGGAGGTCAGATACTTGAGAATTGCTTCCAGCATGGGATATAATATTCTTGGGATGAATTTTGTGTAAAATATCCTCAGCAATAAACCACTGTTTCCTCAATTACCTTAAAGAACATTTGAGGCCTTCTTAGCATAGTTACACAAACAGCAGGCATTACTCAACTTGAAGTATTGCCAATGTATTGCAATGATTTTAAGGAATGTGTTACCACAAGAAAACAACTCTGAGATTCCATCTCATGCCATTCAGAATGGCTAAGATCAAAATCTCAAACAATAGCACATGATGGCGAGGGTGTAGAAAAAGAGAAACACTCCTCCATTGCTGGTGGGACTGTACAGTTTGGAAATCATTCTGCCACTTCTTAGAAAATTGGGAATAACTTTACATCAGGACACAGCTATATCATTTTTAGGCATATACTAAAAAGATGCTCTACTAAACAACAAGGACACTTGCTCAACTATGTTCATAGAAGCTTTATTCATAATAGCCAGAATCTGGAAACAACCTAGATGTCCCTCTACTGAGGAATGGATACAGAAATTGTGGTACATTTATACGATAGAATACTACTCAGCTATTAAAAACAAAGAAATCATGAAATTTGCAGGGAAATGGATGGAACTAGAAAAGATCATCCTGAGTGAGGTAACCAACACCCCGAAAGATGCCCATGGTATGCAGTCACTTCTAAGTGGATTTAGCCATATAGTAAAAAATAAGCATACTATAAGGCACAGACCCAAAGAAAATAAGTAATAAGGACGACCCAAGTAAGGATGCATAAATCTCACTCAAAAGGGGAGATAGACTAGACAGAGGTAATGCATGAAGAGAGGGAACAAGGTAAGAGAAGGGGCACAGAGAGTTAAAAGGTTGCAGATCACACCTGAGGAGAACAAGGGCTTAAGGACAGAAGGCCTGTAGAGAAAAGAGAATCTGCGTGTGTGGACATCTCTGTGAGAAGCTGGAGATCTAAGTCAGGGTAGTCTCCTTGGAGAATATGAGGGGGATTCAAGCAGAGACTCCTAGTAGCAGAGACTGAAGAGGGCATCCTCTAACTAGACTAGTCTTCTAGTAAAGGGCAGGGAACACCAATCAACCCAAAAAAACATTGACCCAAAATTTACCTTTCCCACGAGATGTGCAAGGATAGAGCAAACACTGAGGGAATACTCAACTGATGCCCTGCCCATCCAAATACCCAGTCTATCAGAGACTGCCAACTACTGATACTACGAAATATACTCTGCTAAGCTTGCAGACAGGAATCTGTCGGAATTGTCCTCTAAGAGGATTTACCCAGCAATGACTCAAAATAGGTGAGGAGACTCACAGCTCTATTCTTAGGGAGTCTTGGGGAAGTGTAGGGGAAAAGAGAAAAAGACCTGGAAATGACAGGAGCTAAAAAAAAAAAAACCCACAAGTGCCAACCTGGGCCCAGAGGAGTTTGCTGAGACTGGCACATCAACCAAGTACTATGCATGAACTGGACCTAAGGACTCTACAAAGATGTAGCAAATGGACAGCTTAGGCTTCATTTGCGGACTCTTTTAAGGAAAGTAGGGAATGCATTAGACACAGATCCACTTGCTACCTTTTAGCAGGAATGCCTTGCCTGGTCACAGGGGAAGAGGAGATATTCAGTGATACAACTTGATGATCTGGGGTGAATAGGAAAGGGAGCTCCCCTTTCCTGAAGAAAATGTGAGGGAGAGGAAGATGGAGTAGGGCTGGGACGGAAGGTAGGAAGGGGCTATAAAGATGTAAAGCAAATAAAATAAATAAGAAAACAAAGTTTGATAGACCTCACAGTACTCAACCCCAAAATGGATGTCTCCATCGAATTCTTCCTTTCAGGACTCAGAGAACCCCACAGAACAATCAGCATAGAGTATAAGAGCAAGAAGGGGTGAAAGAGTTCAAGAAACAAAGTCCCCTAAGTCATATGATCATTGCAGCATACAACATCGCAGAGAAACTTAGTCAGTGTACACAAAACCAGCACCAGTCTGTCATAGTTAGGGTCCTAGAGATATAAGCAGAAGTGGGCACATTTTTCCACACATAAGCTAAAAAATACCTCCAATTGATAACGACTTGCAAATGAAAATTTGGTTTCATCCAATGGAGACTCACTGGGGAAACAGCTACTCTTTTTTTTTTCTAATTTATTTATTTTATTCACTTTACATCCTTGTAGTCCCTTCCTTCCTCCCTTCCATGTCCCACCCTCTCTCCCATTGCCCTCCTACACGTACTCTTTTCCTCAGAAAAAGGAAGCTCGCTTTCCCATCCACCCCAGCTCATCAAGTTGCATCAGAACTAAGCCTGTCAAGGCAATCCCACCAGAGGAAAGTGATCTAAAAGGTAGCAACTGAGTCCATGTCTAATACAGTGTCCACTTCCCTTACTAGAGTACACACTTGAATCCTAAGTTTCCCGTCTGCTACATCTTTGTAGGGGGCCTAGGTCCAG
Source organism: Psammomys obesus (assembly GCF_907164565.1). Taxonomy (NCBI): domain Eukaryota; kingdom Metazoa; phylum Chordata; class Mammalia; order Rodentia; family Muridae; genus Psammomys; species Psammomys obesus. The sequence goes on along the minus strand of NW_026596100.1, from coordinate 5,416,800 downwards.
TTCCTAGGTTCAGGACCCTTGGTTGATGCTTCAGTCTCAGCAAACCCCTCTGGACCCTGGTTAGTTGGCCCTGTTTGTTTTCTTGTGGAGCTCCAGTCACTTCCGGATCCTTTTCTCTTTCCTCCCACTTTTCTACAAGACTCCCTTCTCTTAAGGTTAGGTTTCATGCCCAGAAGTAGATGGCCAAGAGAAAATGAACTCAAGGATATATTTAGAGTTTCATTGACTTACACTGTAGTGTCCAGTCTCTTCTTTCTTAACTTTATCTCATTACTTTATTATTATTACTATTATTATTATTAATTACACTTTATTCATTTTGTAACCCCCATAAGCCCCTCCCTTCTCCCCTCCTGATCACACCCTACCTCCCCTTTCTTCATGCATGCTCCTGTCCACGTCCAATGATAGGGGAGGTCCTATTCTCCTTCCTTCTGATCTTAGTCTATCAGATCACATCAGGAATGGCTGCATTGTCTTCTTCTGTGGCCTGGTAAGGCTGCTCCCCCCTCAGGGGGAGGTGATCAAAGAGCAGGCCAATCAGTTTATGTCAGAGGCAGTCCCTCTTCCCATCACTATGTAAGCCACTTGGACACTAAACTGCCATGGGCTACATCTGTGCAGGGGTTCTAGGTTATCTCCATGAATAGTCCTTGGTTGGAGTATGAGTCTTTGGGAAGTTCCCTGTGTTCAAATCTTCTTGTTCTGTTGCTCTCCTTGTGGAGTTCCTGTCCTCTCCAGCTCTTGTTATTTCCCACTTCTTACATAAAATTCCATTCACTCTGCCTGCCAGCTGGCCATCAGGCTCAGGATCTGTTTTGATAGTTTGCAGGGCAGAGGCTTTCAGATGCCCTCTGTGGCAGGTTCCTAGGTTGTTTCCTGTTTTCTTCTTCTTCTGATGTCCATCCTCTTTGCCTTTTGTGATGGGGATTGAGCATTTTAGTTAGGGTCCTCTCTTTTGCTTAGTTTGTTTAGATGTACCGATTTTAGTGGATTTATCCTATGTTGTATGTTTATATGAGTGAGTATATACCGTGTGTGTCTTTTTGCTTCTGGGACAACTCACTCAGGATGATCCTTTCCAGGTCCCACCATTTACCTGCAAATTTCATGATTTCCTTATTTTTCTTTGCTCAGTAATACTCCATTGTATAGATGTACCACAATTTCTGCATCCATTCTTCAGTTGAGAGGCATCTGGGCTGTTTCCAGCTCCTGGCTATTACAAATAAAGCAGCTACAAAAATGGTTGAGCAAATGTCCTTTTTGTGTACTTGATTCTCTTTTGGATATATGCCTAGGAGTGGTATGGCTGGATTTTGAGGAAGCGCTATTCCTAGTTGTCTGAGAAAGTGCCAGATTGATTTCCAGAGTGGTTGTACAAGTTTATATTCCTACCAGGAGTGGAGGAGGGTTCCCCTTTCTACACAACCTCTCCAACATGTGTTGTCTCTTGAGTTTTTCATCTTGGCCATTCTGATGGGTGTAAGGTGAAATCTCAGGGTTGTTTTGATTTGCATTTCCCTAATGGCTAATGAGGTTGAACATTTCTTTAAATGCTTCTCTGCCATTCGATATTCCTCTACAGAGAGTTCTCTGTTTAGCTCTGTTCCCCATTTTTTAAGTGGATTACTTGGTTTGCTGCTTTTCATTACCTTTTATTTTTATTTTATTTATGAATATGTTTCTTTTCTCTTCTTACCCTACATGTCTATTGAGTATACATTATTGCTTCCAATTTAGTATTTTATGTGATTCCTAAATGTGTTAAAGAGTAGGCATCTGTTTCCTCTGCTTCTATTTTGTTCTTTTTCTTATGTTTGTTTTATCGAATACTGAAGTGTTAGTTTTTGTTTTATCTTATTTCATAAAAAAAGAGAGAATAGTAGGGGGAACAAAGACTATATCTGACAGGAACTCAATGGCAGGCTCTTTGACTCCCCACCCCCCAAGGGAGAAGCAGTTCTGCTAGGCCACAGCGGAGGACTTCCCAGTCAGCCCTGAAGATATCTGATAAAACAGGGCCAGATGAAAGGGGAGGATGTCCTCCCCAGTCAGTGGACTTGGAAAGGGGCGGGGAGAAGCTGAGGGAGGGAGGGTGGGATTGGGAGGGAATGGGGGAGTGGGATGCAGCTGGAATGCAGAGTTGCTAAAATGTAAATAATAATAACAAACAATAAAAAAAGAAACACCCCCCCCAAAAAAAGAGAGAAAGAAATGAACATTGGAAGAAAGAGAAAACAGGAAACAGGACAGGAGCCTACTACCGAGGGCCTCTGAAAGACTACCACCCAGGAGTGTACAAAATAGATGCTGAGACTCATAACCAAAATTTGGGCAGAGTGCAAGAATTCTTATGAAGGAAGGAAGGGAGAGACTTGAAGGGGACAGAAGCTCCACAAGGAGAGCAACAGAACCAAAAAATCTGGGCCCAGGGGTCTTTTCTGAGACTGATACTCCAACCAGGGACCATTTATGGATATAACCTAGAACCCCTGCTCAGATGTAGCCCATGGCAGTTCAGTATTCAAGTGGGTTCCCTAGGGAGGGGAATGGGTACTGCCTCTAGCATGAACTCAGTGGCTCGCTCTTTGATCACCTCCTCCTGAGAGGGGAACAGCCTTGTCAGGCCATTCCTGATGAGACCTGTTGGGCTAGGTCAGATGAAAGGGGAGGATGACCTCCTCTATCAGTGGACGTGGGGAGGGGTATGAGAGAGAGACAAGGGAGAGAGGGTGGGATTGAGAGGGAATGTTTGAGGGGGCTACAGCTGAGATACAAAGTGAATAAGCTGTAATTAATATAAAGAATTAAAAATTAATTAAAAATGTGGCAGTAAAAAAACAAAAACAAAAACAAATAAAGCTGTACTGAACATAGTTGAGCAAATGTCCTTGTCATGACTCTTTTGCCTGATACAGAAACTCGTTATTTTTTTTTCTGTTGTGTTGCCTTATCTACTTCAATATGTGCATGTTTGCCTTGTCTTATTTTTTTTTTCTTTTGATGTTTTTGGTTGTTTATTGAAGGACTCCTCCTTTCTAAAGGGAAATAGAGGTATAATAGATACGAGGAAGGGAGGAGGTGGGAGGGACTGGGAGGAATAGACACAGGAAAATTTTGGTCCATATGTACTAGAGAAGAATAGATTTTCAATAAAAAATAAAATTTATTTATATTCATAAGAAAACTTAGAAGTAATAAAGGAATACAAATTCTAAGTGCTTAATCCATTCTTGTTTATCCTTATAAGACAAAATGAGATATTGAAGTTTTCTACAGAACTGAATACTATTCAGTTAGGAAAAATAGTTGTTAATATATTGTTGGACTGAAGATGGGTAAATGTATAGGCTGTATATTAACTGGGAGTTTGAGTGCTTAAGTCAGTTTGTTGCTAAAGATTATTGTGCACGAGTTTGAAAGAATATGAAAATCAGTTCATAAAGCCAGAAAAAAATCTCCATTGATGACATGTGAAGGTACAGAGGAGGTGACCAGTTGCCACTTAAGCAATTGTACAAAATGGTACATTCTTATTTTATTCCTTATTTGAACCAAATCCTACAAATTCCATAAATATGGCAAAACGTCTCTCATACCACCAATATCTAATTGGAGAGAGTGGAATAAAACTAATTTATTTTACAAATAAGTAAAGAAACCTTCCATTCAACTTCAAAGAGCATCAGATATCAGCCAATTCTGAGGAAGGGCAAAGAGTTCCATTGCATTTGCAGGAATGAATTAAATAATGTTTTGAATCCAAGATCCACTAAAAGAACTCAATGTTGCATAGCACAGGCAGAGGTAGACTAGGCTCTGTTGTCCAAAATACATAATAAATATGTTTGTTTTCCATGCGCCAGAGTAGAAACTAAAAGAATGGCCAGACTCCTCTTCAGAAGTACAAAGACCGAGAGGCCCCGATTGTGCAATGTCCAAACAAAGTCTGGTGGAAGCTGACACAAAGGCAGATGCAAATGACAATGAAGACAATGCAAATGACAGTTCTAACAAAGACTGCTTCCTATTAATGGTATCACTACAGTTTTATGCTACATATCAGATGAATAACTTAAAAAGTGCTACTTAGAGCAACACAGCACACACTTATGTTAATGTTTCTGTGAGTCAGAATCCTTGAGTTACTTGGATGCTCTAACAGGACAAAATGAAAGGCCCTGACAATGCTGGATGGTCATTTTGAGGCCCAGATAATAAAGTTATGTGAATAAGAATCTCATTCTTAGATCTATGCATATGGATAAATAGAACATATGTCATCTGTTGACATGTAGGAATATACACAGCAACTTCAATCACTTAGTGAACTGAGGAAATATCCAGAAACGTTCTTTTTTATACTCACTAAAAAGACAACTTACCAAGAAATAGAAGAGATTATTGGCAATTTTAACATCCTGATCATTTATTTTATTTATTTTTATTTTTTTTATTAATTACACTTTATTCACTTTGTATCCTCCCCTCTCTATCCCACCATCCCTCCCCCTTCTTCATGCATGCCCCTCCCCAAGTCCACTTATAGGGGAGGTCGTCTTCTCCTTTCTTCTGATCTTACTCTATCAGATCACACATACTGATCATTTTTAAGCTTTGTACGGACCAATAGATGACAAATACAAATGCCTACACTCCTGTATGAGAATATATAGTATCCTAAAATAGGATTAAATCTTATCAGTAGGAATCAGATGAATAAGTAACCTTATAGAAGAGACATGAGGGGTAATGGGAATATCTAACCCTCACTTATGTCTGGCTCTACAACTATTGCTCACATCAGAAGCCGCTGATTTTTAACACTAAACGGGGCTGAAATTTATTGTAATTACTTGCTACTTTGATAAACTTGAGTTGAGTTAAATGAAAGAAAATTATGGCATTTTAATATTTGTACTACACTCAGAGAGTCCAGATTGCTCTAAGAGGAACAAGTTAGTGGTGGAGAAATGGAAGAAAATGAGAAACAGAAGGATGTGAACACAATAGAGAGAGAGGCAGATTTGGAAAAAAAGAAAAACAAACCTAATGTAAGTAGCCATTGACTTCACCTGGGACCATGGCATGGTCCTGGACCGTGCTGCCCCGGGGTCATGTCTGGATCCCTGAAGCAGTTAGGATCTGCTACCAAGAAAGACCAGGTAGACATTCCTTGTCTAGGCTGCTACCTGGGGACATGTTGATGTCTGAGGGCTGTGAAGGAATAGCCCCACCCTTAGAGCTGGTACTGGTGGCATGAGAGCAGGAGAGCTGGTCACTAACAGCCCCAGCTACAGTACTCTGGAAAGTGAGCCCAAATATTGTAGTTGTGGGTGAGCTAGTCATGAATTAGGGCCTGAGAGATTCGTGCCTCATAGTATGCTTATCCTGTACTATATGGCTAAAATACACTTATAAGTGAGTACATACTGTATGTATGTACCGGGTCAGGGCTACCTCACTCAGAATGATCTTTTCTAGTTCCATCCATTTACCTGCAAATTACATGATTTCTTTGTTTTGAATCGCTGAGAAGTATTCCATTGTGCCACAGTTTCTTTATTAGGCTGAGGGACATCTAGGTTGTTTCCAGGTTCTGACTATTGTGAATAAAGTTGCTTTGAATATAGTTGAGCAAGTGTCCTTGTTTTGTGGTGGAGTGTCTTTTCCATATATACCCAGTAGATCTATAGCTAGGTATTGAGGTAAAGCTAGCATACTATGAGGCACAGACCCAAAGAAGAAGAGTAACATAGAGGATCAAAGGGAAGATGCATAAATCTCACTCGGAAGGGGAGACAGAATTGACAGAGGTAGTGGCTGAATAGATGGAACAAGGTAGGAGAGGGGGCACAGGGGTAAGAGGGTGGAGATCAGACCTGGGGAGAGCAAGAGCAAGAAGACAGAAAGACAGAGAAACTGAGGGTGGGAGTATCTGAATGACAGGCTGAAGACCTACGTCAGGGCAGGCTCCTGGGAGGATATGAGGGGGATTCAAGCAAAGACTCCTAGTAGTAGAGGCCATAGAGACAGAAGAGGACACCCTCTAAATAGAATAGTATCATACCAGCGGGAGAGGAACACCAACCCCCCCCCCCACAAAAACTTTGACCCAAAATTTACCCTGTCTACAAGATGTACATGGATAAAGAAAGATCAGATATTGAGGAAATGTCCAGACAATGCCTGGCCCTACCAAAGACATACCCTATATGAGAGTTCCAACCCCTGACATTATGAGCTGCATTCTGCTAAGCTTGCAGACAGGAGCCTGACAGAGCTGTCCTCTGAGAGGCTCTATCCAGCAGCACTTCCAGACAGATGCTGAGATCACAGGCAAACATTGGGTGATATACAGGGAGTCTTGTGGAAAAGTGAGAGGAAAAAAAAAGGACCTGGAGGTGACAGAGCTCCAGAAGAATACTAACAGAGCCAACCAACCAGGGGCCAGAGGAGTTTGCTGAGATTGAAGCATCAACCAAGGACCATACATGAACAGGACCTAGACTCCCACAAAGATGTAACAGATGTGAGATTAGGTTTCATGTAGTTCCTCTAATAGAAGTGGGGATTGTATTGGACATAGACTCACTTGCCAGCTTTTTTATCTCTTCTGCCTGGTGGTATTGCCTTTCCAGGCCACAGGGGAAGAGGACATGCTCAGTCCTGATGCAACTTGATGAGCTTGTGGGAGCTCTCTTTTGCTGAGGAAAGGGGGTGGGAGGAAAGGGAAAGAGAAAAGGAGGGAGGGTGAGACTGGGAGGGGAGGAGGGATGGGGCTGCAACAAGAACATAAAGCAAACATAAAAAGTGGAAAGCATAAACAAAAACAAAAGAAAATGGGAGAGCCAGCCTTACCACTCATCTCCTGTGCAGAGGTATGGACAAGGGAGTGATAGCCTCCCCTCCCATTTGCTCTCACCAACTGCAGCAAGACTGAGAGCTGGCCCTGATGAGGTCAAGAGAGCTGGCCCTGTCCCTCACCTGCTACAGCACTTGGCCGCACAGGCCCTGCAACTCACCTGGACAGCACAACAGTGCTGACCCTGATGACAAGGGCATGGGTGGGCCACCATGAGCATGGTAAAGCTGGTCCCTCTGTTTGTCTGATGTGTAGTGACATGGACAGGGGAGAAATGACCCCACACACAATTCTTGCTCTTTGCCAACTACAGAAGGCAGGAGAGCTGGCAGAGCTGGCCCTGCCCCTCCCCTGCTGCAGCACCCAGGAGATCAAACCTTGCACCTCACCTGGGCAGCACAATCCTGCTGGCCCTGGATGTCGAGGTTGCAGGGAAGCAGGTCCCAAGGGAGGGCAAGAGTATAGGAGAGCTGTCCGTGCCAATCTTCTGCTGGGGAGTAGCGAGGATGAGGGACAGATACCTTCCTCCCCTCCCTCATTCCTTGCCATCTATGGCAGACAGGAGATCTGGGCCAGGAATCAGGACAGTGGAGAACTACCCGTATTTCTCACTGGCTGCAGCACTCATGAGAGTGTGTCCTGCACCTTGTCTGAGCAGGGTGTTGCTGGTGAGATAGACCCGAGGGCATAAGAGCAGAGAACCAGTAAGCTGACCAGCTCAGATAGTTCTCAGTCCCAGATCCATGGCTTTTAACTCCCCCACCCTAACATCTACCCATGGATGAACTGCTGGAGGGCATCAAGTGGCCAGTCCTACAGATCCAAAACTACAGGATCTCCTTGACACAAAGCAGCAAAAGTGTATCAGAGAAGGGTCCCAGTTAGGTTCCAGTATCAATAGTGTAGCAGAAGCCAGAGGCCTCATAACAGACCAACAATTCATTTCAATAAACATCTGTAAGCAAAGAATTATGGGGAAAAAGTGTATACTATGGAACACACTGTGATATGCTATGGCTTCAATAAGGAAATTTTTTTCTCTCTCTGTTGAGTGGGGAGGTTGCAAGGGTGGAGGGAAGGTATGAGAGAAGGGGAGATGAGAGGGATTGGGGCACATGATGTGAAATTCACAAAGAAAAAATAAAAAAATAAACAAATTTTTGTACTGACTGCTATATTATTTTAATAATCAGGAAATTCATGGATTTATTATTGGTATTTCACTACAGCTAATTAATTGTAATAATAGTTCATGGAAACATGTTCTGTATTTTGGAATTACAAACTGTGATTAGTTTAGAAACAGGATTATCTTTTTTTCAAGGTCTGTCTTTATAGACCTTGAAAAAAAAAGATTCTCAGCTTCATATGGAGAAACAAAAAACCCAAGAATCTCCAAAACGATCCTGTACAACAACAGATCATCTGGAGGTATCTCCATCCCCGATCTCAAGCTGTACTACAGAGCAATAGTAATAAAACTGCATGGTATTGGCACAGAAACAGAAAGGAGGATCAATGGAACCACATAGAAGACCCAGAAATAAACCCACACACCTATGAATACTTGATTTTTGACAAAGCAGCCAAATCCATCCAATGGAAGAAAGACAGCATCTTCAACAAATGGTGCTGGTCCAACCTGATGTCTACATGCAGAAAAATGAAAATAGATCCATATCTACCACCCTGCACAAAACTAAAGTCCAAGTGGATCAAAGACCTCACCATAAAACCAGATACTCTAAATCTGTTAGAAGAAAAAGTGGGGAACAGCCTAGAACTCATTGGCACAGGAGACAACTTCCTGAACAGAACACCAACAGCACAGGCTCTAAGAGCAACAATCAATAAATGGGACCTCATGAAAGTGAAAAGCTTCTGTAAAGCAAAGGACTCCATCATCAAAACAAAATGGTCTACAAATTGGGAAAGAATCTTCACCAACCCTTTATCTGACAAAGGGATAATATCCAGTATATATAAAGAGCTAAAGAAGCTGAAAAGCAACAAACCAAGTAATCCAATTAAAAAATGGGGAACATATTTAAACAGAGAATTCTCAATAGAGGAATATCGAATGGCAGAGAAACATTTAAAGAAATGCTCAACCTCATTAGCCATTAGGGAAATGCAATTCAAAACGACCCTGAGATTTCACCTTACCCCCATCAGAATGGCCAAGATGAAAAACTCAAGTGACAACACATGCTGGAGATGTTGTGGAGAAAGGGGAACTCTCCTCCATTGCTGGTGTGAATGTAAACTGGTACAACCACTTTGGAAGTCAATCTGGGGCCTACTCAGACAATTAGGAATAAGGTTTCCTCAAGACCCAGCTATACCACTGCTAGTTATATACCCAAAATTTGTTCAAGAACACAACAAGGACATTTGCTCAACCATGTTTGTAGCAGCTTTATTTGTAATAGCCAGAACCTGGAAACAACCCAGATGTCCATCAATGGAGGAATGGATACAGAATTTGTCGTATTTTTACACAATGAAATACTACTCAACAATCAAAAATGAGGAAATCATGAAATTTGCAGGCAAATGGTGGGATGTAGAAAAGATCATTCTGAGAGGTATCCCAGAGGGAGAAAGACAAACATGGTATATACTCGCTTATATAGACCTACAAGATATGATAAACATAATGAAATCTATACACCTAAAGAAGATAAACAAGAAAGCAGACACGAGGTAAGATGATCAATCCTCACTTAAGACAAATGAGATGTGCATTGGACATACGACAGGAGTCTACAGCAGAAGGCACCTGAAAGACTCTACCTAGCAGTGTTTCAAAGCAGACACTAAGACTCATAACCAAACCTTCCGCAGAAGGGAAGTTAGTATGAAGGGGAAAGAATAGGAGCCCCACAAGGACCAAATATATCTGGGCACAGGTTGTTTTTTTTTTTTTTTTTTTTTTTTTTTTTTTTTTTTTTTGAAACTGTTGCTCCAACCAAGGACCATGTATGATATAACCTAGAACCTTTGCTCAGACGAAGATCGTGGTAGCTCAATAACCAATTGGTTTCCCATAGTATGGGGAAAAAGGACTATTTCTACCAGGAACTCAATGGCTGGCTCTTTGATCTCCCCATCCCCCAAGGGAGAAGCAGTCCTGCTAGGCCACAGAGGAAGACTTTGCAGCCAGCCCTGAAAATTCCTGATAAAACAGTGCCAGATGAAAGGGAAGGAGGTCCTCCCCAATCTGTGGACTTGGAAAGGGGCAGGGAGAAACTGAGGGAGGGAGGGTGGGATTGGGAGGGAACAAGGGAGCGGGATACAGCGTTAATAAAATGTAACTAATAATAATAAACAATAAAAAAGAAAAGAAAAAAATCAGACACAACAACAAAATTAAAAAAAAAGAGAGAGAAACAGGATTAAACAATGGATTTTTAAAATTTCTGTATTTCAGTTTTTCTCTGGGCAAAATTAAACTGAGGCCCCTGATATGGGGTCTCTTGCAGGAATGTGAAAAGAATTAAGAGCTGACTGCCCAGCTGAGAGAAGGTGAAGTTTCATGTTTGTGTCCTTAATATCAGGGCTGTTAGATTGGGATCTGAGTTTCTAACTGGCTTCTAAGGGCAACACCTGGTTTCTTCCCAGGTTTTTTTTTTTTTTTCCATGATTGTGGACTGCCTTATAAAAAGTAATGGTAGCATGGATTCATGCTAATATTTGCAGTGCTGTACTGGGCCAGCAATCCATACATTCCAGGAACTTGAGTGATAAGTGTTTCTTTTTTAAAACAATTATTTGTTTATTTTATATTAATTACAGTTTATTCACTTTGTATCCCAGCTGTAGTGCCCTCCCTAAGCCCCTCCCAATCCCATGCCTCTCTCCAAGTCTGCTGATAGGGGAGGTGTTTTTCCTGGGTACCATTATCTGGAGATAAAGGCCAGTTGAAGTTGTCATTTATATAAAATGACACAGCAGTAGATATAGCAAATGCTTTGAATAAATTTGTACGTATGATATTTAGAGTCAGTGAGAAAACTGTAGGCAACTTACTATATTAGAATACACCAAATCAAAGCTACTTCATACAATTAATAGTACCTTCTATATTTATAATTTTCAGAAACCAAAGCTTAGAAATCAATTGTTTACCCATGCATCTCATTGCATCCTATGTGATACAGATTTTCTTTAAATAAGTATCTACATTTTTGCAGATTTGCTTCTTGATATTTAGCATAATCCTGCGCTGACTCAGGCCCACCATATGCTTAATTGGTCTCAGTATCTCATACTATTTTGTACCATATTAACCAAACTACTTCACATGTTCACTATATTTTTAAAGTCAACAGTATAAGTCATTAAATTTGTATGCTTGCTTTTGGTAAAAATTTTTCATACAGTGTTAATTATTATGTAGCCTTTATAACAATCAGGAATGTCATTAGATAAATTTATTAGCTAATATTAATATGTGTGACAAATTATATCTTTAAAGACTAATCAGGTATTAAAAAGATTATAGGCAATATTACTTATTTTATTTATTTTTTATAAATACATATTTCAGACGTTTTATTAACATATTCTGAAATTTGTTAAAATTTTAGTTTAGAACCTACAATTTGATACATTATTATTATTATTATTATTATTATTATTATTATTATTTTATTAATTACACATTATTCACTTTGTATCCCCCCATAAGCTTCTCCCTCCTCCCCTCCCGGTCCTACCCTCCTTCCCCTTTTTTCACACATGCCCCTCCCGAAGTCCACTGATAGGGGAGATCCTCTTCTCATTCCTTCTGATCTTATTCTATCAGATAACATCAAGAATGGCTGCACTGTCATCTTCTGTGGCCTGGTAAAGCTGCTCCCCCCCTCAGGGGGAGGCGATCAAAGAGCAGGCCAATCAGATTATGTCAGAGGCAGTCCCTCTTCCCATTACTATGTAACCCACTTGGACACTGAACTGTCATGTGCTACATCTGTGCAGAGGTTCTAGGTTATCTCCATGAATGGTCCTTGGTTGGAATATGAGTCTGGAAAGTTCCCTGTGTTCAAATTTTCTGGTTCTGTTGCTCTCCTTGTGGGGTACCCGTCCTCTCCGGCTCTCACTATTTCCCTTTGCTTTCATAAGATTCCATGCACTTTGCCCAACAGTTGGCCACAAATCTCAGCATCTGCTTTGATAGTCTGCAGGGCAGAGCCTTCAAAAGCCCTCTATGGCAGGTTCCTAACTTGTTTCCTAACTTGTTTCCTGTTTTCTTCTTCTTCTGAAGTCCTTCCTCTTTGCCTTTCAGGATGGGAATTGAGCATTTTAGTCAGGATTAGTTTCTTTAGATGTACAGATTTTAGTAGGTTTATCCTATATTATATGTCTGTATGAGTGAGTATATATCATGTGTGTCTTTCTGCTTCTGGGACAGCTCACTCAGGATGTTCCTTTCCAGGTCCCACCATTTACCTGCAAATTTTATGATTTCCTTATTTTTCATTGCTGAGTAATACTCCATTGTGGAGATGTACCACAATTTCTGCATCCATTTTTCAGTTGAGGGGCATCTGGGCTGTTTCCAGCTTATGGCTATTACAAATAAAGCTGCTACAAACATGGCTGAGCAAACATCCTTTTTGTATACTTGAGCCTCTTTTGGATATATGCCTAGGAGTGGTATGGCTGGAACTTGAGGAAGCGCTATTCCTAGTTGTCTGAGAGAGCACCAGATTGATTTCCAGAGTGGTTGTACCAGTTTACATTCCCACCAGCAGTGGAGGAAGGTTCCCCTTTCTCCACAACCTCTCCAACATTTGTTGTCACTTGAGTTTTTCATGTTGGCCATTCTGATGGGTGTAAGGTGAAATCTCAGGGTTGTTTTGATTTGCATTTCCCTGATGGCTAATGAGGTTGAGCATTTATCTTTTTTTTCTTTTTTTTACAATTAATTACACTTTATTCATTTTGTATTCACCCATATGGTCCTCCCTCATCCCCTCCCAATCCCACCATCCCTCCCCCTTCCTCATGCATGCCCCTCCCCAAGTCCACTGATAGGGGAGGTCCTCTTCTCCTTCCTTCTGATCTTAGTCTAGCAGATCACCTCAGGAGTGGCTGCACTGTTATCTTCTGTGGCTTGTTTAGGCTGCTCCCCCCTCAGGGGGAGGTGATCAAAGAGCAGGCCAATCAGATTATGTCAGAGGCAGTCCCTCTTCCCTTTACTATGTAACCCACTTGGACACTGAACTATCATGTGCTACACCTGTGCAGGGGTTCTAGGTTATCTCCATGAATAGTCCTTGGTTGGAGTGTGAGTCTTTGGAGAAGTTCCCTGTGTTCAAGTTTTCTGTTTCTGTTGCTTTCCTTGTATGGTTCCCATCCTCTCCAGCTCTTACTATTTCCCACTTCTTACATAAGATTCCATGCACTCTGCCCAACAGTTGGCCATAAGTCTCAGTGTCTGCTTTGATTGTCTGCAGGGCAGAGGCTTTCAGAGGCCCTCTGTGGCAGGTTCCTAGGTTGTTTCCTGTTTTCTTCATCTTCTGATGTCCAGCTTCTTTGCCTTTCAGGATGGGGATTGAGCATTTTAGTCAGGGTCCTCTCTCTTGCTTAGTTTCTTTAGATGTAGAATTTTTAGTAGGTGTATACTATGTTATGTCTATATGAGTGAGTATATACCATGTTTGTCTTTCTGCTTCTGGGACAGCTCACTCAGGATGATCCCTTCTATGTCCCACCATTTACCTATAAATTTCATTTTAGTCTTTCTCTGCCATTCGATATTTCTTTACAGATAGTTCTCTGCTTATGTTTATCATATCTTGTAGGTCTATATAAGCGAGTATATACCAAGTTTGTCTTTCTCCTTCTGGGATACTTCACTCAGAATGATCTTTTCTAGATCCCACCACTTGCCTGCAAATTTCATGATTTCCTCCTTTATGATTGCTGAGTAGTATTCCATTGTGTAAAAATACCACAATTTCTGTATCCATTCCTCCGTTGATGGACATCTGGGTTGTTTCCAAGTTCTGGCTATTACAAATAAAGCTGCTACGAACATGGTTGAACAAATGTCCTTGTTGTGTACTTGAGCAAATTTTGGGTATATACCTAGGAGTGGTATAGCTGGGTCTTGAGGTAGTACTACTCCTAGTTGTCTAAGAAAGCGCCAGATTGACTTCCAGAGTGGTTGAACCAGTTTACATTCCCACCAGCAATGGAGGAGGGTTCCCTTTTCTCCACAACCTCTCCAGCATGTGCTATCACTTGAGTTTTTCATCTTGGCCATTCTGATGGGTGTAAGGTGATATCTCAGGGTCGTTTTGATTTGCATTTCCCTAATGGCTAATGAGGTTGAGCATTTCTTTAAGTGTTTCTCTGCCATTCGATGTTCCTCTTTCGAGAATTCTCTGTTTAGCTCTGTTCCCCATTTTTTAAGTGGATTACTTGGTTTGTTGCTTTTCTGCTTCTTTACTTCTTTATATATCCTGGATATTAGCCCTCTGTCAGATAAAGGGTTGGTGAAGATTCTTTCCCAATCTGTAGGCTGTCTATTTGTTTTGATGACAGTGTCTTTTGCTTTACAGAAGCTTTTCAGTTCCATGAGGTCCCATTTATTGATTGTTGCTCTTAGAGCCTGTGCTGTTGGTGTTCTGTTCAGGAAGTTGTCTCCTGTGCCAATGAGTTCTAGGCTGTTTCCCACTTTTTTTTCCAGCTGATTTAGAGTATCTGGTTTTATGTTGAGGTCCTTGATCCACTTGGACTTTAGTTTTGTGCAGGGTGATAAATATGGATCTATTTTCATTTTTCTGCATGTAGACATCCAGTTGGTCCAGCACCATTTTTTGAAGATGCTGTCTTTTTTCCATTGAATGGATTTGGCTTCTTTGTCAAATATTGAGTATTCATAGGTGTGTAGGTTTATTTCTGGGTCTTCTATGCGGTTCCATTGATCCTCCTTTCTGTTTCTATGCCAATACCATGCAGTTTTTATTACTGTTGCCCTGTAGTACAGCTTGAGATCGGGAATGGAGATACCTCCAGATGATCTGTTGTTGTACAGGATCGTTTTGGCGATTCTGGGTGTTTTGTTTCTCCATATGAAGCTGAGAATCTTTTTTTCAAGGTCTGTAAAGAATTGAGTTGGTATTTTGATGGGAATTGCATTGAATCTGTAGATTGCTTTTGGCAGGATGGCCATTTTTACAATGTTAATCCTACCAATCCATGAGCACGGGAGATCTTTCCATCTTCTGAGATCTTCTTCAATTTCTTTCTTCAAAGACTTGAAGTTTTTCTCAAACAGGTCTTTCACTTGCTTGGTTAGAGTCACACCAAGGTACTTTATGTTATCAGTGGCTATTGTAAAGGGTGTTGTTTCCCTAATTTCCTTCTCAGCCTTTTTGTCTTTGGTATACAAGAGGGCTTCTGATTTTTTTGAGTTGATTTTGTATCCTGCCACTTTGCTGAAGGTGTTTATCAGCTGAAGAAGTTCTCTGGTTGAATCTTTGGGGTCGCTCATGTATGCTATCATATCATCTGCAAATAGTGACACTTTGACCTCTTCCTTTCCGATTTGTATCCCCTTGATCTCCTTTAGTTGTCTTATTGCTCTGGCTAGGACTTCAAGTACAATGTTAAAGAGATACGGAGAGAGTGGGCAGCCTTGTCTTGTCCCTGATTTCAGTGGGATTGATTTAAGTTTCTCTCCATTGAGTTTGATGTTGGCTATAGGCTTGCTGTATATTGCCTTTACTATCTTTAGGTATGTGCCTTGTATCCCTGATCTCTCCAAGACTTTAAACATAAATGGGTGTTGGACTTTGTCAAATGCTTTTTCAGCATCTAAGGAGATGATCATGTGGTTTTTCTCCTTCATTTTGTTTATGTGGTGGATTACATTGATGGATTTCCATATGTTGAACCACCCTTGCATTCCTGGGATGAAGCCTACTTGGTCATGGTGGATGATATCTTTGATGTGTTCTTGGATTCGGTTTGCAAGTATTTTATTGAGTATTTTTGCATCAATGTTCATAAGAGAGATAGGTCTGAAGTTCTCTTTTTTTGTTGTATCTTTGTGTGGTTTAGGTATCAAAGTGACTATGGCTTCATAGAATGAGTTTGGTAGTGTTACTTCTATTTCTATTTTATGGAATAGTTTGAGGAGAATTGGTGTTAGTACTTCTTTGAAGGTCTTGTAGAATTCTGCGCTGAAGCCATCTGGTCCAGGGCTGTTTTTGGAGGGGAGACTGTTAATGACTGCTTCAATTTCCTTTCGAGATATAGGGCTATTCAGTCTTTCTACCTGATCTTGACTTAATTTTGGTAGATGGAATCTGTCAAGAAAGTTATCCATTTCATTTAGATTTTCAAATTTTGTGCCATATAGGCTTTTGTAGTATGACCTAATAATTGTTTGGATTTCCTCAGTGTCTGTAGTTATGTCCCCATTTTCCTTTCTGATTTTGCTGATTTGTATGGTTTCTCTCTGTTTTTTAGTTAGTTTGGCTAAGGGTTTGTCTATCTTGTTGATTTTCTCAAAGAACCAGCTTTTTGTTTCATTGATTCTTTGGATAATTTTATTTGTTTCTAATTGATTGATTTCTGCCCTTAGTTTGATTATTTCCAGCCGTCTGCTCCTCTTGGGTGTATCTGCTTCTTTTTTTTCTAGGTTTTTCAGTTGGGCCATTAAGTTGTTTGTATGTGATGTTAAGGATTTCTTCTTGTAGGCACTTAGTGCTATAAATTTTCCTCTGAGCACTGCTTTCAATGTGTCCCATAAATTTGGGTATGTTGTGCCTTCATTTTCATTGAATTCTAGAAAGTCTTTAATTTCTTTCTTTATTTCTTCCTTGACCCAGCTGTCATTGAGTAGTAAGTTGTTCAGTTTCCATGTGCGTGTAGGCTGTTTGTTATTTCTGTTAATGTTGATGTCCAGCTTTAGTCCATGGTGGTCAGATAGTATACAAGGGATTATTTCAATCCTTTTGTATCTGTTGAGGCTTGCTTTGTGACCAACTATATGGTCTATTTTGGAGAAGATTCCATGTGGTGCTGAAAAGAAGGTGTACTCTTTTGAGTTTGGGTGAAAAGATCTGTATACGTCTATTAGGTCCATTTGATTTAGGGATTCTATAAGTGTTTTTATTTCCCTATTTGTTTGCTGTCTAGTTGATCTGTCCCTTGGTGAGAGTGGGGTGTTGAAGTCTCCCACTATTAAGGTATTAGGATCAATGTGTGATTTAAGCTTTAACATTGTTTTATTTACGAATGTAGGTGCTCTTGTATTTGGGGCATAGATATTCAAAATTGTGATGTTCTCTTGTTGGATTTTTCCTTTGATGAGAATATAGTGGCCCTCCTTATCTTTTTTTATTAACTTCGGATGAAAGTCTATTTTATTAGATATTAGGATGGCTACTCCAGCTTGTTTTCTGGAACCATTTGCTTGAAAAACCTTTTTTCCAGCCCTTTACTCTGAGGTAGTGTTTATCTTTGTTGCATTGGTGTGTTTCTTGGATGCAACAGAATGTTGGGTCCTGTTTCCGTAACCATTCTGTTAGCCTGTGTCTTTTTATTGGTGAGTTGAGTCCATTAATATTGATAGATAATATTGACCAATGCATGTTAGTTCCTTTTGTAATGGAGTCGATGATCTTACCTTGTTTCATTGCTTGTTTTCTTTTCATTTTTGTTGGGATATTATCTGTATGCCCTGTTTTCTTGGGTGAATTCGTTTTCGTTGGATTGGAGTTTTCCTTCTAGTATCTTCTGTAGGGTTGGTTTGCTGTATAGGTATTGCGTAAATTTAGTTTTGTCATGGAATATTTTGTTTTCTCCATCTATGTTGATTGAAAGCTTTGCAGGGTATAGTAGTCTGGGTTGACATTTGTGATCTCTTAGAGTCTCCATGATGCTTGCCCAGGCCCTTCTGGCTTTCATAGTTTCTGATGAGAAGTCTGGTGTGATTCTGATAGGTCTACCTTCATATGTTACTTGGCCTTTTTCCCTTGCTGCTTTTAATATCTTTTCTTTGTTCTGTAGATTTAGTGTTTTGACTATGATGTGACGTGATGTGTTTCTTTCCTGGTCTAGTCTATTTGGTGTTCTGTAGGCCTCTTGTATATTTATGGACATCTCTTTCTTTAAGTTGGGAAAATTTTCTTCTATGATTTTCTTGAAAATATTTTCTGGACCTTGGAGCCTGGAGTCTTCTTTTTCATCAATGGCTATTATTCTTAGATTTTGTCTTTTCATAGCATCCTTGATTTCTTGGATATTTTGTGATTGGAATTTTTCTGATTTTACTTTTTCTTTGAGAGAAGTATCAATTTCTGCAAGTGGGTCTTCAGCTCCAGAGATTCTCTCTTCCATCTCTTGTATTCTGTTGGTGATGCTTACTTTTGTGGTTCCTGATCTTTTCTCCAAGTTCTCCAGCTCAAGAGTTTTCTCATTTTGTGTTTTCTTTATTGATTCTAATTCTGTTTTCATGCCTTGCACCATTTCTTTCATGTGTTTGAATTTGGATTCCTGTCTCTCTACGATGGACTCTATTTCTTTGTTCATTTCCTTTTTGTATGCCACTAATTTTTTCTCTACTTGTGCCTCTATTTGTTTGGCTATGTTTGCCTGTGTTTCTTTAAGGGTTTTGTCTATTTCTTCTCTCTTTACCTCCAATTGACTGGCCAACTCTTTGAAAGATTTGTTCATTTCCTCCTTATGAGCCTCAAATAATTGAGCAAGCATGGCTTTAAGGTAATTTTCCTGTGCTTCTGATGAATTGGAGTATCCATCGATTTTGGGGTTTGCTGGTGAAGTCATGATGTCCTGATTTATGTTGGAAGTGTTCTTTCAGCTACCCCTGGCCATTGGCTTATCTGAGACCTTCCCTGTTTGTTTTTGGATTCTGCCGATCAGACTGGTACTGTCTCTCTCTCGAGTCTGGAGAATTCTTCAGGAAGTTGAGAGAGGTCCCGTGTCCTTAGCGTGTGCTGAGGACTAGCTGTACCTGTGGGAGGAAAGTACGCAGGCGCAAACAGAGGCAAATGCAAGCGTGCGTGCGTGTGTATATGTGTGTGTGTGTGTGTAAGTGGGCGTGGGCGTGTGTCTCGAGGGACAGAGTGATGGCTAATGTTGAACCCTTGAGTGTGTGGGAGGGGCTCTGCAATGTATATGTTGCAGGCGCTAGTGAAGATCGCAGTGCAATTTCTGGCATTAACTGCCTTAACTCCTCAATTAGACCCACAGAGCAGGAACTTCAATGTTCCAAGTGCCCCTCTGTTTCCCAAAGTGGGTATATGGGTGGGAGGGGGTTCGATGCCTGGCTTCTGTTTTAGAAGGACCCAGGATCAGTGGAGCTGCAGATTCTCAAGGGTGCACTCACTTACAGGCAGGTCACTTGGCAGAGATTGGGGTATCTGGGATCTCTGCTCTCTGGTTTGGCCCTGCTTCTTTGATGTGCTCCGCCAGTTCCGTGCTGCTGTCACTGCCAGGTTATGAAGTCTTGCTGCAGCTGTAGATTTCAGGGTGGTCACGTCAGTAGGAATCGGGGTAACCAGCCTTTCTGTTCTATGGTTTGGCCCTGGTTAGTCTTAAACTGGAGGGCTGATGTGCCCCGCCAGCTCAGTGCTGCTCCGCCGCCAGGTTAGAAAGTCCCGCTGTAACTGGAGACTGGGTTGCTAGTCCAGATGCTTTCTGGGAAGTCCTGGGGTCTCTTCACTGTGCTCTCCAAGCTTCGGAGGCCCAGCGCCTGGTGTGTCTAGCTTGTATGGCGTTTCTGTCTGGTTTTGGTGAGTATATAGCGTACTCTCTGTGGGATTGGGCGGGCCGTACCGTCAGTGATGGCGCTCCTGCGGAGCTAGTATGGTGTCTAGCAGACTCAGGCCCTGGGAGGATGGTGCAGCCTTCGCGCGAATCTGGGGCTCCAAGACACAGTACTGCTGGCCTTTGCCGATAAAGGGCTTGGGGCTCCGCCTCAGTGGCTGCAGGCCCCAGGCAGTTAGGTCTGCGCTGAGAAAGGCGAGTCTACTGTGCTGAGGAGGAGGGAGGTCTGGGGGAGGGGAGTGCCGAGAGATCAAAGGATCGTTTCTCACCTTCCCCAAACAAGTCCCTGGGTGACCAAGACCAAGGTTTTCACCTCCTGCGATGTTCCCTGTTGTTTAGAAAGTCTCTCCGTTGTTTCCCTGGCTTCAGAAGTTCTTCCACTCATCAACTCAGAACTTTATCTCTTCCACAGCTCGGAAACTGTGTGTGCTAGTCCCCATCTTGGCTCCGCCCCCTCGCTTTTCAGCTTCTTTAGTTCTTTATATATAGTGGATATTAGTCCTCTGACAGATAAAGGGTTGGTGAAAACTCTTTCCCAGTCTGTAGGCCATCTACTCCTCTTTTGTGTGTCTGCTTCTTCTTTTTCTAGGGTTTTTAAATGAGCCATTAACTTGCTTGAATGATCTGTCTTGAATTTCTTCTTGAAGGCACTTAGTGCTATGAACTTTCCTCTTAGCACTGCATTCATTGTGTCCCACATGTTTGGGTATGTTGTGTCTTCATTTTCATTGAGTTTTAGGAAGACTTTAATTTCTTTCTTTATTTTCCCCCTGACCCAGCTGTCATTTAGTAGCAAGTTGTTCATTTCCATGTGTGTGTAGGCTTTTTGCTATTTCAGTTGTTATTGAGGTCCAGCAGTAGTCCATGGTGATTAGACAGGATACAGAGAATTTTTTCAATCTTCTTGTATTTGTTGAGGCTCACTTTGTGACCAACTATGTGGTCTATTTTGGAGAAGGTTCCATGAGGTGCTGAGAAGAAGGTAAATTCTTTTGTGTTTGGGTGTAAGGTTCTGTAGATGTCTATTAGGTTCTTTTGATTCATGACCTCTATCAGAGACATTGTTTCTTTGTTTAATTTCTGTTTTGTTGACCTGTCCTTTGTTGAGAGTGCGGTGTTGAAGTCTCCTACTATTAATGTGTGGGTATCTATATGTGGTTTAAGTTTTATCAATGTTTCCTTTACAAATGTGGGTGCCCTTGTATTTAGGGCATAGTTGTTCAGGATTGTGATGTCTTCCTGGTGGAATTTTCCCTTGATGAGTATGAAGTGTCCTTCCCCATCTCTTTTTATTAATTTTGGTTAAAAGCCTATTTTATCATAAATTAGAATGGCTACTCCTGCTTGCTTCTTGGGTCCATTTGCTTGGAAAGCCATCTTCCAACCCTTTACCCTCATGTAATGTCTATCTTTGTGACTTAAGTGTGTTTCTTCTATGCAACAGATTGCTGGCTCTTGTTTATGCATCCATTCTGTTAGTCTGTGTCTTTTTATTGGAGAGTTGAGTCCAATGCTGTTAAGAGAGATTAATGACTAGTGGCTGTTAGAGCCTTTGATTTTGATGTTGGCTGCAGTCATAAGTTTGTGTGCTTGGTTGCTTTTTGTTTTACTGTAGTGAGGTTAATTATTTCCTGTTTTTTCTTGAAAGTAACTAGTTTTCTTGGGTTGTATTTTCCCTTCTAGTGTCTTCTGTAATGCTGGATTTGTGTGTAGGTATTGTTTAAATTTGTTTTTGTCATTGAATATCTTGTTTTCTCCATCTATGAGGACCGAGAGTTTTGCTGGGTATAGTAGCGTGGGCTGATATCTGTGTTCTCTTAGGGTCTGCATGATATCTGTCCAGGCCCTTCTGGCTTTCATAGTCCCTGTTGAAAAGTCAGGTGTGATTCTGATGGGTTTGCCATTATTTGTTACTTGGCCTTTTTCCCTTGCAGCTTTTAGTGTTTTTTCTTTGTTCTGTATACTTCCTGTTTTGATTATTATGTGGCAGGAGGATTTTCTTTTCTGGTCAAATTTGTTGGGTGTTCTGTAGGCCTCTTGTATTCTTATTGGCCACTCCTTTAAGTTGGGGAAATTTTCTTCAATGATTTTGTTGAAAATATTTTCTGGGCCTTGGAGAAGCGAATCTTCTTTTTCCTCTATTCCTATTATTCTTAGGTTTTGTCTTTTCATGTTGTCTTGAATTTCTTGGACAGTCTGTGTCAGGTATTTTTTAGATTTAACATTTTCTTTGACAGATACATGTATTTTTTTCCATTGTACCCTCCACACTTGAGATTCTTTCTTCCATCTCTTGTATTAGTTATGCTAACTTCTGTAGTTCTTGTTTTCTTCCCTAAGTTCTTTCTTTCCACAATTTCCTCCATTTGTCTTTTCTTTAATTTTTCCAATTCTATCTTCAGATCTTGAGCCGTTTTTTTTGATTTCCTTCACCAGTCTGACTGTATTTTCCTGTTTTTCCATCAATTTTTTCATCAGATGTTTAAATTTATATTCTTTTTCAGTTATTCAGCTTGACTGTATTTCTTTCAAGACTTTAATGTTACACAACTACTATATTATAGTTTGTAATGTATATGGCAATAAATGTCAGATTTTAAGATTATGTGAATCAAAAAAATTATGTGAGTCCTCAACAAATGAAAGTTTGGGGCTATATAGTGGTGACACACACTTATAAACTTAGTACTTTGCTGGAAGTGGGTGGGCAGATTGTTCCAAGTTAAAAACCATTCTGTTCATCTCAAGGTGAAAGCCAGTCAAGAGTAAATAACAATTTGAAAAGATAGTAAGGGTTTTGTGTTTTTTTTTTCTTTTTCTTATGTGACAACTCAGAGACTAAAACACATGACCGCAAACCTCACTGTGTAAGTTCTGAGTGCAGTTACTCAATCCCAGAAACACATACTGTGGAAGGAGAGAACACACTTAGGCAAGCTGTCCTCTGACCACCAAGCAGGCGTGGCAGCATATGGGTCCTTACACATGTGCACTGCACACACATACACATGCACAATTACATAGTGCAAGATCATACATTTCCAAATACTGTGACACTTTACATTGCTCATTTTTCTCTCCATAGTTATACCTGAAACCAACTACCAGGCTTTTTATTCCCTATGTTTGTCCCATTCTTACATAAGGGTGATTTAATTGTGCCTTCAGGAATGAATCACATTCCTAAATATTCTACATTTATCATGTATACTCATATTATGGCTTTAGAACATTGATGGCCACAGTTTACATATTAATATTCACATGTATGTATTTGTGTGCGCCAACATTCAATTGCTTAGCCTAGAAGTATGACTGACTCTTGAATCCCATTTGATTTCCTAATGAAAGCACTTTATTAGGGACTTGTTTATAGTTCTAAAGTTTTAGTCCATTATCATCATGGCAGGTAGCATGGTGGCCACATTGCTCCAATTGCTTTTCTTAAAGAAATACTTGTGAGCCAAGAATGTTAAAGGAATGGTAGTGAAAATGAAATAATGCAGACATGTACCTTAGTTGTAGTTCTTTCAGTATTTTCAACTTGGCTCTTTAATAAGTACGTATTTACACT
This sequence comes from Psammomys obesus, assembly GCF_907164565.1. Lineage (NCBI taxonomy): Eukaryota > Metazoa > Chordata > Mammalia > Rodentia > Muridae > Psammomys > Psammomys obesus. Next base: position 5,393,545 of record NW_026596100.1, on the reverse strand, counting down.
CCTGAGATATTCTCAGGAAAGTAGGGGAAGGTTGAAATCAGCAACTTACTTTAGATTTTTTGTTTCATTTTGTATTTTTAGGTATCAAATGTGTATGTGATTTTTAGATCTCTGTAGGCTTCAGGCACATAGGAAATTACCATGAAGCTTCAAATTTACATTGCCATATTTGAGTACAAACTGGTTCTTCCATTCATCAAGGGGAAAACCCTTCAGGGTTATGTAACAATGTGATTAGCCAACTGGAAGCTTTTTATTGCGTACTCAGTAGCCACCTGCAGTCAATAAAAATTCTACTAGTTGGACTAAATCTGTAGAAGTACACTGGTCACTTGTGTTTTGAAAGAGATTTGGTTTTATGCCTACTTGCTTGCACCTGTGTATCCATGCCCGAACAAGGTCATATGGGTTGAGGGAGGCAGTAAATGAAATGCTCATTACACCTGCAAATAAACCCATTTGTATTTTAGTCTCCGCTTGATTTCAGATGACTATCCCCTCTAGTCAAAGAAGACATGCCAATAAGTGCACACCTACAGGCTCAACTTGGGTTACAAAATGAGAAGTATCAAAAAAATGCCTCCACATACCTTTATTTCATGAAAATATAAGTTTAAATTATGGTTTCGAAACAACTTCATAAATTGTTTTAGGGATTACAGTGATTCAATACAAGTGAGATCACAGCTGGCATGACACAGACTGCTGAGGGGAACCCACTTTGCCGAAGGGTGCCGCTATCACTTGGTCAAGGGTTGTTTAGAACAAACTCACAGAGGGTTGGTGAAAAACATAATGAACATCAAAAATGAAGAAAATCGAGGGAAAACTATTGCTACCGCTTGAAAAAATACAAAATCCATTTGAGTAATGACAGTCCAATTTCCAAATATCAGCTGGTATCTTACAAAATAGCTCGGCATGATGTCTCCTATTCTCACCTACGTTTCTTTTCTTTTCTTTTTTTTTTTTTTGTATTTTATTTTTTTCTTATCAGTTACATTTTATTAACTCTGTACCCCAGCCATGTCCCGATCCCTCATTCCCTCCCAGTCCCTCCCTCCCTCCCTCCTCTCCACCGTGCCCCTTGCCAAGTCCACTGATAGGGGGGACCTCCTCCCCATTCATCTGATCCTGTTTTATCAGGTATCTTCAGGACTGGCTGCAAAGCTCTCCTCTGTGGCCTAACAGGACTGCTCCTCCCTTGGGGGGTGGGGAGGCCAAAGAGCCAGTCATTGAGTTCCTGTTAGAAATAGTCCTTGTTCCCCTCACTATGGGAAACCAATTGGTTACTGAGTTACCACAGGCTACATCTGAGTAGAGGTTCTAGGTTACATTCATACATGGTCCTTGGTTGCATGTCAGTCTCTTGTAACTGGGCTTAGGATTTGTGGCTTCTCTGGAGATGAGAAGAGGAACATCAGCTCATTATCAGAAGCCAGGAAGAGCCACTGCCTGTATGATTTGAACAAATGTTTCATCTCAATTATTACCAAAAATGTTTAATTAAAATATGCATAAATCAACAAACTAATGTGAAAATGAAACACAGAAACTAAATACCTGCTTTTTATCGTGGAAGGACTCAGTTCAGAAACAAAATAATTATCTCATGTCATCAACTGAGTAATCAGAAGGGAGACTTAAATCACTATTTTTTTCTTATTGTATTTAGTGGATTTTTAGGACCTTGTTATTCAAGTGTAGCCTTAAAGGGTCAATAACATCACTGGACAGCTTGGTAGCTACGGATAAAAGCTATCTCAACCCCAGGAGCACTAAAACACAATCTTCATTTTAATCACCTCCCCTAAATGATTTTTTTTCTCATTATACTGGAAGATAATTGGAACAAATTCGTAAAATAAGTACTGAAAAACAGTAAAAAAAAAAAATGCATAGAATGATTATATGAAAAAATTTTGGTTAAGTACATCTCCCAAAGTGTGTTAAATTTGAATTGCGGAAAAAGTAACATCAAATCCAGCATAGATATAACATTGAATTCAGCTTAGGGATAACATCAAAGGCAGCTTTGTGTATGGTGCTAAACACACTGCCAGAAACAAGAAATGAGGAGCAGCTTTAATGTAAAATAAGTTTATAAATGCTGGATTTTATAGTCAGACCAATAAATGAAAATCTATAAACACGCTATAAAACAAGGATTTTAACTGACTTTTATTCTACTGTGTAGTAAATAGAGCAGTCTTCCCAAAGATTTCTACTCACAAGTCTTTCCAGCCTATGAATTTTATTTAACAAAATGAAGGAATTTTCTGATAGAATTCAAAATCTAATTCTCAAAATGAAGAGTACATTCTAGGTTTCAGAGGTAGTGAGCCACTTGTCAAGAACAGAGATTGGCACACACAGCAGTGGAGGCAACTGGCCACAGAGCAGCCAGAAAATAGGGATATCAGGCATATAATCGCAAGAATGTAATTTTTGGCACACTGCGTGTGTTTGAATCTAGAATCTACCCTCATTCTTTTCCAGTAAAATTAATAGTCTTAGCACTCTTCTGTTTTAGTCTTTTGAGATGTAAACAACAGAATATGCCCAGCCATGCTTTATCCAGTATGCATATGTGTTTCAGGTATGTTTCTATCCTTTACTATGCCATCACCATAGAGTAATATATATGTGAATGTTGGTATCAGGACTCCAGCACAAAAGCACTTGTGGTTTTAATTCAAAGCTAGTTTTGAAAAAAAAAATTCAACCACGGCAAAAACAATGATGCATGAAAAGATGGTATATAGGAGAGGGCATATCAATAGTGCATCGGAGATTAACTGCAGTTCACAACTGGAGCCTTTGAATAAAGTTGACTCTATTGGTTCCTGATTTTTTTTTTCTGAATATTATGTCTATACTTCTCATATACTTTAAAATTCATGTAATTTCTTTTGTGCAGTTTTTTTTTTAAGTAAAGAAAACCTGTTCATCATGAGCAACATACCAAAACTTTACAGCTCTGACCAGTTCTTAAATTTGCATTTTCACCTTTTTATTTTAAATTTGTCATATGATATTGTTCGTGTTCTTTATTTAGTGTAATGAAACTGAAAAAAAAAACCCACGAAGATTCTGGAGGGTCTTGGTATCTGCATAGCTGTAGTATACACATCCTTCAAAGAACTTATCCTTATCTACGGTGATTTTGATAGCTGTTGTTTGTCTTTCAGGTTCTGTGTCCTCCATAATACAGACAGTAACATTTTTCCTAGGAAAGATTTCTCCCTGTGATTTATAATTTGTCATGGACCTTGGAATTTTTTATGACTGTTTCTTTTTTTATTAAATTTTTATTTTTTATATTAATTACAGTTTATTTACTTTGTATCTCAGCTGTAGCCTCCTCCCTCATTCCCTCCCAATTCCACCCTTCCTCCATCGTCTCCTCACTGACCCTCTCTAAGTCTGATAGGGGAGGTCCTCCTCCCCTTTAATCTGACCCTAGCTTATCAGGACTCACCAGGACTGGCTGCAATGGCCTCCTTTGTGGCCTAGCTAGGCTGCTCCTCCCATGGCGGGGGGGATTGTCAAAGAGTTAGCCACAGAGTTCATGCCAGAGACAGTCCCTTTTCCCCTTACTAGGGAAGCCACTTGAAGACTGAGCTGCCATGGGTTACATCTGAGCAGAGGTTTTAGGTTATATCCATGCATGGTCCTTGGTTGGAGAATCAGTCTCACAGAAGCCCCTGTGCCCAGATATATCTGGTCCTTGTGGAGCTCCTGTTCTCTCTAGGTCATACCAACTCCCCCTTCTTTCATATGATTCCCTGTACTCTGCTGAAGGTTTGGTTATGAGTCTTAGTATCTGCTTTGATACACTGCTAGGTAGAGTCTTTCAGAGGCCCTCTGCAGTAGGCTTCTATCCTGCTTCTTTTTTTCTCCTACTTCCAATGACCATCCCATTTGTCTTTCTAAGTAAGGATTGATCTTCTTTTCCTGGGTTCTCTTTCTTTTTTATCTTCTTTAAGTGTACAGATTTTAGTATGTTTATCCTATCTTATAGGTCTAGTATCTACTTATAAGTGAGTATATATCATATGTGTCTTTCTGCTTCTGGGATACCTCACTCAGGATGATCTTTTCTAGATCCTACCATTTTCCTGCAAATTTCATGATTTCCTTGTTTTTAATTTCTGAGTAGTATTCCATTGTGTAAATCCAGCAACATGTTTGCATTTTCAAGGGATCGCATCCACAGACCTTGTAGGTCTACGTGATCTGTCTAGAATGTAGACATACTCTGTATTACAGTATGATCTGGCTGGAATACAAACCAGATTAGTACATACCTTAGTACATACCTTCAATCCCAAAGAATGAAGGTAAGGTTTGTTTATAGAAGGAAGTAGCCATGTTTGAAAGTGATACCTATTTGAGGACTGGACAAAGTGACAAATCAGAGAAAGGATTGATGGAATGTGTCAGAATATGCCCAACTCAAAAAAACAGAACAGGAAAGGGAGGCTACTTAAGATCAGGGAGGGAGATAAAGGAGAGTTTTTAACAGGTTTTACAGAGACAGGTTATAGAGAAAACAAGCTAGAGAATGAGAAGGAGCAATAAGATTAAAATATATTAGTTTGAGGCCAAGTGGAGCAAGTCAGTCAGAAACCAAGGGAAGCCAGTTTGAACAAGTCAGCTTAGAGAGGAGTTTGGGCCAGAACAGCCTTAGCTGAGTTGAACCACCAGCCAGATGGAGTTCAGAAAGAGCTAGAAAAGCTTGGTAAGGGCTTTTATCTCATCCTTTCATCTGAAGAAATGAAGCAGTATTTACAGGGTTCATAATAGCTAATATTTGTTGGTTACCAAATATTCTGAATCTAGCTGGACAGAGCATATTTGCTTCCATAAACATTTCTTATTTTGATCTATAAGATTTTCTTTAGTTTTTTTACCACTTGACAAGTAGGCAATGGAGTAAATTAAAAAGAGACTATTATTAAATATACACACTCATAAATATGTTAATTTTAAATATATTAATTACACATACAAGTATTGTCTTATGTGGCTTCTTACTTAAACACTGTTTGGTGTATCTACTGTGTGTTCAACATCATAATGAACTTCCAAATTATTCCAATTAGTCTTAAAACAGTTATGAAATTTATGTCATTAGTAATTTCATAGAAAGCATATACTGATGATGTTCTGTCATTCTGTCTGACTCACAAGTTTAAGGTTCCCTTAGTATTAAAGTCCTGCAACAGTGAACAAATGTCTAACTTACAGCACCATATAACGGAGACTTTTGTATCAAAATATTAAGAAATTTTAGACATAAAATACATAAAAATATTATCAGGTATTCCTATAATTTAAATGAGACATTATTAACTTTTTAAAAAATGAATGATTTAGATAGAACTATAAGGTCAAGTAAAATCAACTAACTACTTAAACTTCTTTAAAATGTATCGTGCTGTATTGTCTCCAAATCTGTTTTTATTTATCTCAAACAAAAGAGGAAATAGACCAATAAGACCCCCCTTAGTACAGCTTGGTGAGCCAATTACTCTATCAGAGTTACTTAAGTCCAACGGTTTTGTCACATAGAAACCTTGTCAAAGAGAACTCCTGGTGCTAAGATCATTTGAGGTACAAAGGTAACTTAAGTCACATGGGTGACTTAAGTTATTACAGTCTCCAAAGGTTCTTCCAGAATTCCCACAAAATCTGTACTGCTAGAATCTCATATACAAAGTTCTGGCAGAAGCTTTGATGAAAAGTCTCTCCTTTCTTCAGCAATGCCTGTGGTTCTATAATCTTAGAAACGGACTTCCTGAGTTTTGTTATTTATTTTGAGTTCTATGATCCTTATGAGCTAACCTTTTAGGAAGACATGCTCCAAGTAAGAGCTAACAGCTAACAAGTCATGTAATTGAAATAGTTACAGAATAAGACTAGCTATACGTGTTCCTGGATATTTCAGGGAAATGATGCTTCTGCATTATTTAAAGATCATGTGAGATGATCAGAGATGATTTATACCTGTACATGATTAGCTTTATCTTCCTGGAGGGTAAGATGTAATAACTGCCAAGGCTAATCATGTTGTAAGTGTTAATTCTGTGCATTTTATCCACACTCAAAAGTACTAGCTGTGAATTGTGGAGATCACATGATGCTGAGAACATATTGCAGTGACATCTCTGGCTAACTCACATGAGACTTATCACTGTGTTGGTCAAAGATCAATTTACCCCTGTCATTCACAAGTGTTGAGGGTGAAAGTATGCATCTAGTAGTAGTTTGGCTTGAAGTCTCCTTATCCTATTGGCAGAAAATTTCCAATGACCTCCCAGGATCTGTCCGGGCTGGCCTTTCTTTCACAGGTAAGGGACCTGCATTGACATGTGTGGGACTTCCTGCCAGCACCTGCTCATGTGTCTCTTTGTTATTCATCTTGACATTTACTCTTTACCAGACATAGCATTTGTCTTCATTTTGCAAAAAAAAAGATGCACCAAACAAGTAAAATTAGAAGTGAATCAAAAGTGGACATGGTTTTTAGGACCACTGTTTTGAAGTACTTGGCAGAAATTTGAAGAATAAATCTGTTAAGCTGTCAAATGCATAAGGATTTTTTTCGCTCCAGCCTTGTGAAAAAAAGCAGAGGTTTCTTAGAGCTTAGTCATATTTAAGGACGATTTTAAGCCCCCAAAATGGAAGTTCAGCTCCTCTCAGGTGAGAGTACCAGTGAGACTAAGGAGACAGATGATTATGGATGGCCTTCTCGTGATTTACTATCCTGATCTTTTAAAAGAAAAATAAGTCCAACGGTTTTGTCACATAGAAACCTTGTCAAAGAGAACTCCTGGTGCTAAGAAGATCATTTGAGGTACAAAGGGATTGCAGTAGATATTTATTTATTAATGTTTATTAATTTAATGTTAGGCCCAAGAGCTGATAATTGGAGACTGTACTGCATGAAGCTGGGCTCAAGAAATCATGCCTCAAAATAAGAATATGAAGAAGACAGAAAACAGTAGGAAGAAGTGGCATGAGAAAGGAGCAGAGGAGGAGGAGAAATAGGAGGAGGAAGGGTAGGGATTAGATTAATGAGATGAGAGGTTTTGGTAAAGAGAGCAGAGCCATGATTAGAAAACACTGCACTTTCCCCCAAGGTGAACTGCTGCTGTTTGTTATGGATGTGTGTATACTTTGTGTGTGTGTGTGTGTGTGTGTGTGTGTGTGTGTGTGTTGTAGTATACATGCAATTGTATACACACAAGTATTTGAGTGCACACACGTGTGCAGAGTGGGTGGAGAAGACAGAGAAAGCAAGTGGGGAATCTCCAAAATTACTCTCTGCCACCTTGCTTTGTAAAATAAAATACTTACAAAATTTGGAACTCAATAATTACTTTGTCTAGTTGGCTTATCTGTGAGAAAAAGACCTTGTGCTCTCTAAAATTTACCAATGGAGCCATCGTCCCAGTCCATATTTCAACATTTTAATTTTTTTGTTGTTTTAACTTTTATTGATTATACTTTATTCACTTGATATCCATCCATAAACCCCTCCCTCCTCCCCTCCCAATCCCACCTTCCCTCCCCATTCCCACTTCACCACATATGCCTCTTCAAAGTCCACTGATGAGGAAGGTCTTCCTGTCCTTCCTTCTGATCTTAGTCTATCAGCTCACATTAGGAGTGGTTGCATTGTTGTCCACTGTGGCCTGGTAAGGCTGCTCCCCCATCAAAGGTGATCAAAGAACAGACCGATCAGTTCATGTCAGAGGCAGTCCCTGTTCCCATTACTGTGGAACCCACTGGGACAAAAAACTGCACGGGCTACATCTGTGGAGTGGTCTTAGGTTATCTCCATGTATGGTACTTGGTTGGAGTATGAGTCTCAAAAAAGACCCCTGTACCCAGATTTTTTGGTTCTGTCACTCTCCTTGTGGAGCTCCTGTCCTCTCCAGATCTTACTATTTCCCACTTCTTTCATAAGATTTCATGCACTCAGCATCTGCTTTGATAGTCTGCAGGGCAGAGCATTTCAGAGGCCCTCTGTGGCAGCCTCCTAACTTGTTTTATGTTTTCTTCTTCTGATGTCATCCTCTTTGCCTTTCGTGATGGGGATTGAGCATTTTAGCCAGAGTCCTACCTCTTGATTAGTTTCTTTAGGTGTACAGATTATAGTAGGTTTATCCTATATTATATGTCTATATGAGTGAGTATAAACCATGTGTGTCTTTATGCTTCTGGGATAGCTCAAACAAGATGATCTTTACTATTTCCCATGATTTACCCGCAAATTTCATAATTTCCTTGTTTTTTATTGCTGAATAATATTCCATTATGTAGACGTATCATAATTTCTGTATCCATTCTTTCGTTGGGGGGCATCTGGGTTGTTTCTAGCTTCTGGCTATTACAAATAAAGCTGCTACAAACATGGTTGAGAAAATGTCCTTTTTGTGTACTTGAGCCTCTTTTGGATATATGCCTAGGAGTGGTATAGCTGAATCTTGAGGAAGAGCTATTCCTAGTTGTCCGAGAAAGCACCAGAATGATTTCCAGAGTGGTTGTACCAGTTTACATTCCCACAAGCAGTGGAGAAGGGTTCCCCTTTCTCCACAACCTCGCCAGCATGTGTTGTCACTTGAGTTTTTTATCTTGGCCTTTCTGATGGGTGTAAGGTGAAATCTCAGGGTCGTTTTGATTTGCATTTCCCTAATGGCTAATGAGGTCGAGCATTTCTTTAAGTGTTTCTCTGCCATTTGATATTCCTCTACAGAGAATTCTCTGTTTAGCTCTGTTCCCCAGTTTTTAATTGGATTACTTGGTTTGCTGCTTTTCAGCTTCTTTAGTTCTTTATATATACTGGATATTAGCCCTCTGTTAGATAAAGGGTTGTTGAAGATTCTTTTCCAATCTGTAGGCAGTCGTTTTGTTTTGATGACAGTGTCCTTTACAGAAGCTTTTCAGTTTCATGAGGTCCTATTTATTGATTGTTGTTCTTAGAGCCTCAGCTGTTGTTGTTCTGTTCAGGAAATTGTGTACTGTACCAATGAGTTCAAGGCTCTTCCCCATTTTTTCTTCTAACTGACTTAATATGTATGATTTATGTTTTGGTCTTTGATCCACTTGGACTTTAGTTTTGTGCAGGGTGATAAGTATGAATCTATTTGCATTTTTCTACATGTAGACATCCAGTTAGACCAGCGCCATTTGTTGAAGATGCTATCCTTTTTCCATTATATAGTTTTGACATCTTTGTCAAAGATCAGGTGTCCATAAGTATGTGGGTGTTCTAATCAATTCCATTGATCCACCATTCTGTTTCTATGCCAGTACCATGCAGTTTTTATTACTGTAGCTCTATTGTACGGAATGAGAACAGGGATGGGGATACCTCCAAAAGATTTTTTTATTGTAGAGGATTTTTTTTTCACAATTCTGGGTTTCTTGTTATTCCATATGAAGTTGAGAATTTTTCTTTCAAGACCTGTAAAGGATTTTGTTGGTAATTTGATGGGAATTGCATTGAATCTGTAGATTGATTTTGGTAAGATGGGCATTTTTATTATGTTAATCTAGCCAAGCCATGAGCATCAGAGATCTTTCCATCTTCTGATATCTTCTTCTAATTCTTTGTTCAGAGACTTGAAATTTTTTTCATACAAGTCTTTGACTTGCTTGGTTAGGGTTACACCAAGGTACTTTATGTCATTTGTGGCTATTGTGAAGGGTGTTGTTTCCCTAATTTCTTTCCCATCCCTTTTGTCTTTTGTATACAGGAAGGCTACTGATTTTTTTGAGTTAATTTGTATCTGGCCACTTTGCTGAAGGTGTTTATCAGCTGTAGGAGTTCCCTGGTAGAATTTTTGTGGTCACTCAGGTAAACTATCATATCATCTGCAAATAGTGATACTTTTGACTTCTTTCTTTCTGATTTGTATCCTCTTAATCTCCTTCAACTGTCTTATTGCTCTAGCAAGGACTTCCAGAACTATGTTGAAGACATACGGAGAGAGTGGGCAGCCTTGCCTTGTCCCTGATTTCAGTGGGATTGCTTTATGTTTCTCTCAGTTTAGTTTGATGTTGGCTAGGCTTGCTGTGTATTGTCTTTACTATGTTTAGATATGTGTCTTGTATCCCTGATCTGTCCAATACTTTAAACATGAATGGATGTTGGATTTTGTCAAATGCTTTTTCAGCATCTAAGTAGATTATCATGTGGTTTTTTTCCTTTCTGTTTGTTAATATGATGGAGCACATTGACGGATACCCGAATTTTGAACCACCCCTGCATACCTGGAATGAAGCCTACTTGGTCATAGTGGATGATATATTTGATGTGTTCTTGTATTCAGTTTGCAAGTATTTTGTTGAGTATTTTTGTATCAATGTTCATAAGGGAGATTGTCCTGAAACTCTTCTTTCTTTGTTGGGTCTTTGTGAGGTTTAGGTACCAAGGTGACTGTGGCTTCATAAAATGATCTTGGTAGTGCCTCTTCTGTTTCTATTTTGTGGAATAGTTTGAAGAGAACAGGATTTAGCTCTTCTTTGAAGGTTTGGTAGAATTCTGCACTGAAATCATCTGGTCCTGGGCTTTTTTTGGATGGGAGACTTTTGATGACTGCTTCTGTTTCCTTAGGGGATATAGGACTATTTAATTGATTTACCTAGTCTTGATTCAGCTTTGGTAAGTGGAGTTGGTCAAGAAAATTTTCTATTTCATTTAGATTTTCAAATTTTGTGGCATATAGGCTTTTTAAGGAAGTCTTAATTATTGTTTGCATTTCCTCAGTGTCTGTAGTTATGTCCCCCTTTTCATTTCGGATTTTGTTGATTTAGATGCTATCTCTCTGCCTTTTAGTTAGTTTGACTAAGGGTTTGTCTAGCTTGTTGATTTTCTCTAAGAACCAGCTCTTGGTTTCATTGATTCTTTGAATTGTTTTATTTGTTTCTAATTGATTGATTTCAGCCCTGAGTTTTATTATTTCCAGCTGTCTACTCCTTTTCGGTGTGTTTAATTCTTTTTTTTTTCCTAGGGTTTTTAGGTGAGCCATTAACTTGCTTGAATGAGCTGTCTCTAATTGCTTCTTGAAGGCACTTAATGATATGAACTTTCCTCTTACCACTGCTTTCATTGTGTCCCATAAGTTTGGGTATGTTGTGTCTTCATTTTCACTGAATTCTAGGAAGACTTTAATTTCTTTCTGTATTTCTTCCCTGACCCAGCTCTCATTTAGTAGCAACTTTTTCAGTTTCCATGTGTGTGTAGGCTTTTTGTTATTTCTGTTGTTGTTGAGGTCCAGCTTTATTCCATCGTGATCAGAAAGTATACAAGGAATTATTTCAATCTTCTTGTATCTGTTGAGGCTCACTTTGTGACCAACCATATGGTCTGTTTTGGAGAAGGTTCCATGAGGTGCTGAGAAGGTAAATGCTTTTGTGTTTGGGTGTAAGGTTCTGTAAATGTCTGTTAAGTCCATTTGATTCATGACCTCTGTTAGAGACATTGTTTCTTTGTTTAATTTCTGTTTTGTTGACCTGTCCTTTGTTGAGAGTGGGGTGTTGAAGTCTCCCACTATTAATGTGTGGGGATTTATGTGTGGTTTAAATTTTATCAATCTTTCTTTTACATATGTCGGTGCCCTTGCATTTGGGGCAAAGATGTTCAGGATTGTGATGTCTTCCTGGTGGAATGTTTCCTTGAGGAGTATGAAGTGTCCTTCCCCACCTCTTTTTATTAATTTTGGTTGAAAGTGTATTTTATCACATATTAGAATGGCTACTCCTGCTTGCTTCTTGGGTCCATTTGCTTGGAAAGCTGTCTTCCAGCCCTTTACCCTCAGGTAATGTCTTTGTGACTTAGGTGTGTTTCTTGTATGCAACAGATTGCTGGCTCTTGTTTACACATCCATTTTGTTAGTCTGTGTTTGTTTTATTGAAGAATTGAGTCCATTGATGTTGAGAGAGATTCATGTCCAGTGGCTATTAGATCCTATGATTTTGATGTTGGCCATGGTAGTAAGTTTGTGTGCTTGGTTACTTTTTGTTTTACTGTAGTGAGGTTAATTATTTCCTCTGTTTTCTTGAAAGTAGTTTTCTTGGGTTGTATTTTTCTTTCTAGTGTCTCCTGTAACACTGGATTTGTGTGTAGGTATTGTTGAAATTTGTTTTTATTGTTGAATATATGAGGACTGAGAGTTTTTCTGGGTATAGCAGCCTGGGCTGACATCTGTGTTCTCTTGGGTCTGCATGATATCCGTACAGGCCCTTCTTCCTTTCATAGTCTCTGTTGAGAAGTCAGGTGTGATTCTGATGGGTTTGCCATTATATGTTACTTGGCCTTTTTTCTTTGCAGCTTTTGGTATTTTTCTTTCTTCTGTATACTGACTGTTTTGATTATTATGTTGCAGGAAGATTTTCTTTTCTGGTCTAATTTATTTGGCATTCTGTAGGTCTCTTTTATTTTTATTGTCCTCTCCTTTAAGTTTGGAAAAATTTCTTCAATGATTTTGTTGAAAATATTTTCTGGGCCTTGGAGGAGGGAATTTTCTTTTTCCTCTATTCCTATTTTTCTTAGGTTTTGTCTTTTCATGCTGTCTTGAATTTCTTGGATGGTCTATGTCAGGAATTTTTTAGATTTAGCATTTTCTTTGACAGATACATCAATTTCTTTCATTATATCTTCCACACCTGAGATTTTTTTTCTTCCATCTCTTGTAGTCCATTGGTTATGCTTACCTCTGTAGTTCCTGTTTTCTTCCCTTAGTTTTTTCTTTCCACAATTTCCTCCATTTGAGTTTTCTTTACTTTTTCCAATTCTATCTTCAGATCTTGGACTGTTTTGTTGATTTCCTTTACCTGTCTGACTGTATTTTCCTGTTTTTCCTTCAATTCCTTCAGCTGTTTGTTTGATAAATCCTCTGTTTCTTTTACTTCTTTCAGTTATTTAAGCATTTCCTCTCTAAAGGCTCCAACCTGTTTGGCTGCAACTTCCTGTGTTTCTTTATGGATGGCCATAATCTATTTATCTTTCTTTCTCTATTTCTTTATGAATCTCCATAATCTGATTGACTTTATCCATTTTATTTGTTCCCTTTATTATCCTCTTCATAAGCATAGATGTTAGGTCATCTTCTTGAATTTCAGTTATGCTGGGGTGTTCAGGGCTGCTTGTCCCTCGATAACTAGGTTCTGGAGATGCCATATTGCTCTGTCTTTTGGTTGAGATTTCATGCTGGCCTCTACCAATTGGGCTATCTTAGGTGTTTGGTGTTAGTTTCTTGTGGTTCCTGGAATCCTGTGGTGGAGAGCCCTTAGCAGGGAGATAGTTTTTCCTGAAGGAAGCCTCCTCTGTTTTTTGGGTATGGTCATTGAATGGCCAGTGATTTTCAGGAATTGCCACAGCTCACCTCAGGCATAGAGACCTAAGTGGTAACTATAGCCCTTGTTTGGCAAGAGGGCTCTGCTCTTACCCAGAGAAGTCCTGGAGACAGCTGCCCTGCTTCTGGGTTTCTCACTGTAAATTTAGTGAGCTGCTGCTGTAACCTGGGTGCCCCGTGGTTTGGTCAGTTTAGTTAGGGATAACTGGTTGCCCCTTGGAGTAATTCTGGGAGTTGATCTCGGGGATCCTGGGCTTTTGTAGGTCTGAGGTTGGGGCTCTGTGCCCTAGTACCCAAGCCATAGTCAGTGGCAGGTGAGCTCTGCTTTCATGTGTGCAGCTGGAGCCTGTGGATAGCCTGAAAAGTTTCTGGAGCTAGGTGTCCTGAGATAGGACCAGGTGTTTCCCCCACCATAGAGTTTTCTCCTAACAGGAAGGCCTAGTCTGTGGCATTTGGGTTGGTGTATAGAGTATGCAGGTGCTGGTGGGTGGTGGCACCAAGCTGGGGACTGGGTGGGGGGTTGGCTGAGTGCTCTAAGCTGTCTCCCTCCCTGTGTGGTTTTCTCCTGACAGGGACTCCCATTCTCTGGCGCCCTGGGGTGCACAGCTCTGTCTGTGATGGAGAGTTGGGTGGGCACACAGCAAGTCTCTGTGCTCGTGGCTGGAGCCCAGTTCAGGGGTGGCGGTATGAGCCTACCATTCTGCAGGACCTTTTCCAGGGAAAGACTGGGTGACCTGAGGTCTGTCCCATTTCCTTCCTTCCCTGTGGGCTTTTCTCGAAACTGGGACTCCCAGCTTCTGGTGTTTTTGTGCCCACCATTCAACCTGGGAAGCTGATCTGGATATGCAGGCATGTGACTCTGGTCTGGCAACCAAGTGCCTGCATGATCTGGGATCTCTTCCGGGTTCTAGTTGGGTGGCCTGTGAGTGGACCCGACTGATTGACTGATTCCCACACCCTGGAGTTTCCTCTCACCTGGGAAACAAGATTGCTATTGTTTTAGGATCCAGAGTTCAGTCTCTTGGTCGCTGTACCAACAATGCTGTCCTGTTCCTCAGAGGCAGTGTCCTGCTGGTGCCGCCATCTTGTCTGGTCTCAATATTTCAACATTTTTAAGAGGTGTTATGAATAAAACTATAATGGGTCTAATAATAATTGTTAGTATCTGAACAAAACTGACAGCTTTCTTTAAGTAAAATTGATAATTGGCCTTTTCTCTTTAAATTTTAAATAGAATTTTCAAAAATATTGCATTAGGTCCCATTTATTGATTGTTGCTCTTAGAGCCTGTGCTGTTGAAACTGAAAAGCTTCTGTAAAGCAAAAGACACTGTCATCAAAACA
>NW_026596100.1:5350296-5363832 GCF_907164565.1 Psammomys obesus | reverse complement strand
GTAACCAAGTAGTTTTCCAAAGTAAGGGGAACACGGACTATTTCTAATAGGATCTCAAGGGCAGGCTGTTTGACCCCCACCCCAGGGGAGGAGCAGTCTGTTAGGCCACAGAGGAGGACTTTGCAGCCAGCCCTGAAGATACCTGATAAAACAGGGTCAGATGAAAGGGGAGGAGGTCCTCCCCTATCAGGGGACTTGGAAAGGGGCAGGGAGGAGACCAGGGAGGGAGTGTGGGGTTGGGGAGGGAATGAGGGAGCGGGATACAGCTGGGACACAGAGTTAACAAAATGTAACTAAAAAGAAAAATAAAATAAAAATAAAAAAATTAAAAAAAAAAAAAAAGAAATTAAACATCAACAAATCTAATAATCCAATTGAAAAAGGGGATACAGAGCTAAACTGAGAATTCACAACAGAGGAATATCAAACTGCCGAGAAGCACTCAAAGAAATGCTCAAACGTCTTTAAGTATCAGAGAAATGCAAATCAAAATGATTCAAAGAATCCATCTTACACCAGTCAGAATGGCTAAGATCAAAAACTCAAGTGACAACTCATGCTAGCAAAGATATGGAGAAAGGGAAACCCTCTTCCATTGCTCTTGGGAGTGCAGACTTGTACAACCTCTCTGGTTATGTCTTGATTAATGACTGATGTGCCATGGCTCAGCTCACAGTGAGTAGTGTGCTGGTGTTCTTGGTGCCATGAGAAGGGCAGTTGTGTAATCCATGGGATGCAAGCCAGTAAGCAGCACTCCTCTATAGACTCTGAATCATTTCATCTTCTCCTTCCTCATTCTTCCTTGGATGGTAGACAACAGACATTTTAAGATGGAACATGCTTTTTCTTCCCCAGATTGCCTTTGGACACAATATTTTATCATAGGACTTCTGTGACAGACCTGATCATGTGTTAGGGAGGAGAGTGGTGGCATTTGAACTTTGGGCTGGAAAAGCTGTTGAAATGTCTGAACTTGATGAACTTCCAAGCTCTTCTTGTGGGAGCTTGGAAGGTAAGAGTGCCGAGGGGAATGCAGACAATGGATATATGGCTTGTGAAACTCCAGAGGGAAGTTTGAGACTTTCTTACAGATTCTGGTGGGTTTGTTCAACATTGTGAATTAAGCATCTATGGCTCTGGTCAGCTGGGGTGAAGAACTGGCTTTGATTATCAAGAAGTCAGAACCAGTAAAGTAAAACCCCTGTTTTACTTGGACAATTGATGCTGATAAGCTGCAGAAGAGAAACTACTGCCCAGCACTATTGTGGTGAAATCTTCTGGGAAGTGTTTCATGGGATCAGAAACAGATGCTGTAGGTGAGGCAAATCTAAGACTAAATCCTATCCTGGTATTTGAACTTGTTAATGTGTAAGAATTTCTGAGGTGGTACTGGTTTTGAAGGCACGGAGTATTCATGGACAGAACCTGAGGCTTGGAGCTGTGAGATACCAGAGAGAGAATTAGTGAAAGTGTAGCATGAGTTGTAGTAGAATCACTGGTATTGAAGGGGTCATTGAGAGAAGTAGAGGCTTGGAAGCAAGTGGCAGGGTCACATTTTCTGAACAGAGGCCAGCAGAGGTTATTGATAGGAATGTATCCCAGTTGCTTCAGAGATACCATCATTTTGGAAATGCCAGTATCACTGGAAGACCACCAAGTAAAGCAGCAGCTATGGAGTAAAGTCAACTTGAGTTTTGAGATATACTATATATACTTTCTACATCAAAGCCTGACAGATAGAACTGTTCAAGGTCTGTGTACTTGAGGGGACTGTGAGTTCTAGACATTGGACACAGAGTTATTTATCCTGCTAGAGTATAGTTTTGCTGTGTTTGGATTGTGACTATACCTCTCTTTGAATAAGAATGTATGTGACTTATTGATATTTTAGAAAAAAATGGATATTTTAAAGATATTTATTTTATATAGGATAAAACTTTCCATGAGGTGGTGGGTGTTTTAAAGAGACTGATATTTTAAAATGTTTGAATATTTTAAAAGTTTTAGATGTGGGTCATTTAAATAACGTTTAAAGACTTTTAGATTCCTAGTGTGGGACTTTTAGAAGTTGGAATATTTTATATTGTGGTATTGATAACAGAAGGTCTTGACCATAAAATAGAAAATAAAATTTATGACTTAATAAAGAATGTATTTAAATGTATGGTTGAGAAGTGCTCAGTTGTGCTGGTTATTTTCTGTCACCTTGACACAAATCTCGACTTATTTGAGAAGATGGAATATTATTTGAAAAAAATACCTCTATCAGATTTTCCTGTAGCAAGTCTGTTGAGTATTGTCTTTATTAATGATTAATGTCTCATGTTCATTTGGAAATTCCATCCCTGAACATGAGTATAGGAAAGCAGACTCAGCCAGGCATGACTAGGAAGCCAGTAAACTACATTCATCTATCCCTGTCCTTTAATCCTGATTGTACATTACTGCCTCTGTCCCCGCCTGACTTCTTTGGGTGATGGAATAGAAGCTGTAACATGAAAGAAAACTTCTTGCCAAAGTTTTTTTATGGTCAAGGTGTTTCATCAGAGCATTAGAAACACACACTGAAGCAAGACTTAACAAGCTTACTTACATACAAAGAGAAAATGAGCTCTTTGTATTTAATAATAAACACTAGAAAATCTGAAGGAGGAAATTAAAACAGAGTCATTGATTTCTATGGAGGCATATTCATGAAAAGGACACTGAAAGTAAATTTAAAAACGCACATTTCAGGAGCCAAATGAAGAATCATTATAAAGTCTGTTCAGTAATCTCAAGAGCTACAAAACTTTTTTAGGAGAGGACAGGAACTCCACAAGGAGAGCAACAGAACAAGAACATTTGAACACAGGGAACTTCCCAGAGACTCATACTCCAACCAAGGACTATCCGTGGAGATAACCTAGAACCCTGACAATGCAGCCACTTCTGATGAGAACTGATAGGCTAAGATCAGAAAGAAGGAGAGGAGGACCTCCCCTATCAGTGGGCTTGAGGAGAGGCATGCATGCAGAAAGGGGGGGAGGGGGGACCAGGAGGGGAGGAGGGAGAGGCTTATGGGGGATACAAAATGAATAAAGTGTAATTAATAAAAGTTAAAAAAATTAAAAGAACAAATGAAAAAAAGAAACAGCAACTGTACTTAATAATTAAGATGGAAAAGACAGGAATCTATGTTTTCTCTATGTATGGTCTTTGGTTGATGCATCAGATGGTCTCTTTGTGTGGCTCCTGTTCCCTCCTTGTCCTTTTATATCCACCTTCTTTCCAAAGACTCCCTGTGCTCTGTCCAAAGTTTGGCTGTGCATCTTTGCATCTGCTTCTATCCCCTGATGGTTGGGGTATTTTAGAGGACATCTGTGGAAGGATCCAGTCCTTTTCCTCTCTTCTACTGCTTCCCTAGTAAGGGGTACAAGAGCTGTCTCTGACATGGACTCAGAGGCAGGATCTTTGATCACCTCCCCCTTGGGTGGTGCAGCCTTGCCAGGCCACAGAAGAAGATGATGCAGCCAGCCTTGATGAGACCTGATAAGCTAGGGTCAGATAGAAGGGGACAGGGAAAGGGCATAAGAGGAGAAGAGGGAGGGTGAGTGAGACTGGGAGGAGTCAAAGGAGGGGGCTGCAGTGGGGATACAAATTGAACAAATTTCAATAAATAAATAAATTAATTAAATTAAAAATATAAAAGGACACAATGTTGAATAACCAACATATCAGACCACTCTGTTCAAAGTGAAAATTTCACATTTACTTCCTATTAGATATGATTTACATGAGACTGTAAATATAGCTCAGAGCACTTGTGGCACCTACAGAGGACCTATGTTACAGCACTACAGGTTTTCATGAGCACCGTGATTCCAGTGCCAAGTGATGGAATGCCCTTTGCTGATTTCAGTCAGCACCTCACACACACATGGTACACAAGGAAACAGTGAGGCATAAACACTCATCCACATAAAATAAACTAAATAAAAACTTAAAAAGAACTCATTTTCAGTTATTATGTTCTAGCTTCTGATAACTCAATTTTAATGGTATCAGCTTCTTAGTCAAATTAAATAGCTCCATGTCAAGTTTTAAATACTGACAAAATTAAGAATATGAATACATATATAGCTATATTCTAATGTTATGACGGTATGAATATTTAAATATATATTTGATTGCTCCTAGTTATGTGAGTGATACTGCTATTTGTGACTGCATGTTTGTAGGAATAATGCATTAATCAATATTTGCCCAGATTAAGAAAGCTGTCAATGTACATATCCACAGACACAAATACAAATGTATATATGTGTATATACATGCAACATGTATGTATATGTGCAAACACACATAAAGAATCATGTATGGCATAATGTTTCGTCAATACCATGTTACATGTATAATGTTTTATGGGGAAATATTGCTCGATGATACATCTAGCTAAATTTGCCTTTGTATACTCTATTATATTCATACTCTCATGGCTTTATGTAAGCACACATCACACAGAACATATCTCCACTGCTATAGGACATGTGAAACAAGTAGGAATTGCTTTCTTAATTATTTTAATTGTAAAAGAAAATGGTATCCCATGGTAGCTCAGTACCCAGGTAGGGTCCCTAGTAAGGGGAACAAGGATCATTTCTGATATGAACTCAATGACTGGCTCTTTGAACTCCCCCCTTCCCACCTGAGGGAGGAGCAGCCTTGCTAGGCAACAGTCTTTTCAGCCAGTCTTGAAGATAACTGATAAGCTAGGGTCAGATGGAAGGGGAGGTCCCTTATCAGTGGACTTGGAAGGGGGCAGGGAGGAGATGAGGGAGGGAGGGTGGGATTGGGAGGGAAGGTGGGAGGGGGCAACAGCTGGAATACAAAGTGAATGACCTGTGATAAATATAAAAAAATAAAATAAAGCAAATGGTAGACAATGTGATAATTTGATAAGTGTCTGTGGTTGTAAAGTTAAAATCAGGGTAGTTAACCTTTCTATCTCCTTAATCATTTAAATTAAATAGCAATTTTACAGAATTATGGGTAGATTATGATATTTTACTTCATGTATACAATGTATATAGTTAGTGCTCATTGATGAAAGCAGAATAATCACCATTTTCACCATGCTGTCATATGTAGAGTTTATTCTTGCACTATCCTGTGGCTGTGGCTTCATAGCATATAGTACAGGGCACTAGCCTGGGGCTCTAGCAACAAAAGATGATGGTGCTTCTTGACTTAAAACAGGGACTTTTTTTCCACAAGGGAAATGAGTTTGCTCTATTGATGCCTTTAAGTAGTCAGATAAAATTTACACACATCATGAAGAACAATGTTCTTTTCTGCTGATTTGAATATTATATCCAGATAGCATTTTCTCTAGGAATATTTAGCTGTTTGATGGGAAACCTGTGTACTATCGACTATTCACCTCTTCATAGAAACACATTGAAATATTGAAATATACATTATTTCCCTCAATAAATTTAATTCTGACCATTCAATACTGTATTTATAGTAGAAATATATTACTGAAATTTCACATTTATAGACTACGTTTTCTTCCAGTATAAGACGATGACTATCAGATAGTACTAGAATACATACTGGACTTTCATTGTGACACAAATCAAAGATTTTTAAATTGGTTTAATGAAATAAGCTAGTCTAACTCAAGCCTGCAGTATCTTTATGAAGCATAACATGTCGTGTCACTAACAAATCACAGCTTCTCTGGCTGAAACTCTCGCTTACGTGTTCATGTATACTGTCCATTGTAAAGGTGCTCAGTACTAACAGAATACCCTACATGATGGATTTACTCCAAATAATGAGTCTTTGTCACAGTATTCTCAAGCACAGATGAAACTTGCTTTCTGGTGCTTTTTAAGTAAAATCTACTACCATTGATTTTTGAAATGCACATCATAAAAATGGAAACAAATGGAACAGTTTGTCCAAAAGGAAAAAAACAAAAAAACAGAACTCATCTTTAAGTATGATGTGGATATTTTAAGAGCTTTCAAATAATCAATTACTGTGTGGTTAACTGTGAATTGTGTCTAGAGAGAAAAGAAATGGGAATAAACATCTCATGGGCTGAGAGCTATTTCAATTCATTAAGAAAATCTTTGAAGTGTTTTTACTGAAAACCAGTATACTTCTGACAGTAGAGCTAACAAATTCTATATTCTTCACCATTTATTTCTATGAACTTAATTGACCATTTTAGGAAAGAAATGGTTCTTTATGATAACAACAAGATAAAAGCTGGTGATTGACTGAAATGCTTGAGTACAGCTAGCTAAAACCACTTTCCACTAATGGAGACCCAAATGAAAGGCACAAAAGTTTCAGCCAATTGTAGAGAAGGTCATGCAAGTTTTTTTTCTTTTCTTTTCTCTTTTTGAAACTCATAAGAAAACAAAATGTTTTGATGATGCATCAATTTTTAAGAGGTATGAAAGGAAACAGAAATGGTAACATCAAAAATTGATTTTGTAGTGCACCTTATTATCATGCACTATGCATGGTGGATTATGGAAAATTGATATTATTTTAAAAGCCTTTCTTCACTATTATTATGCTGTCAGCACAAGGTTATTCCATGCACATGAGACCAAGCATATTCATTAATATTTTTTAAAATGGACAACAAAACATTTTCTGAACTAAATATTTGAAAATATAAATAAGAGGATTACAAAAGTTTTTAAATTGAATTTTCCCATGAATAATTGAATAGCTTATGTTTCATGATTAAAGAGTGGTATGGAAGATGATTTACATGTATTTTAGAGTTTTATACATATATATTACAACAAATTGTTATATATATATATGTTGTATACATATATGTTGTATATATGTATATATATACAACAATATATATATATATACACAACAATTTGTTGTAATATTTATATATATATATATATATATATATATTGGTTGTAAGGGTGATTTTATATATGCATATATATACTTAAATATTATTGTAAATAATATACTGTTTGACACATATAATCAATATATAATATTTTGTAACTGAATTATTTAGCTTTTGCTAAAGCCATTTAACAAGGTTTTATTTAGTTACTTTGAATTGGTTACTTCATTAAGCAAAAAAGCCACAGCAACAGGATGTTGCTACAAAATCTTTCAAGAGTTCACATTTACACAAATTCCAAAGGGAAAAGACAAGGAGTAGGAAAATGATATATAAAGTTCCTCGTGAATTTCTGTGTTCTTCACTTTGTATTTTGTACTTAAGAAGATAGAAAGACCTGGAGGGGACAGGAGCTCTACAAGGAGAGCAACAGAAACAAAAATTCTGGAGACAGGGGTTGTTTCTTAGTCTGACACTCCAACCAAGGAACATTCATGGAGATAACCTAGAACCCCTACACAGATGTAGCCCATGGCAGCTCAGAGCCCCAGTGGTTTCACTAGTAATGGAAACAGGGACTGTCTCTGACATGAATTCTATGGCTGGCTCTTTTATCACATCCCTCTAGGGAGTGCAGTCTTACCAGGCCACAGAGAAAGATGATGCAGCTAGTCCTGTTGAGACCTGATAGGCTAGGGCTGGAGAGAAAGGAAGGGGAACCTCCCCTATCAGGAGAGAGGAATAGGGGGAGAAGAAGAAGGGAGCTACAGCAGGGATTCAAAGTGAATAAATTGCAATAAATAAAAATAAAGATATATACAAATTCTAAGAAAAAAAAAAGAAAATTAGTCTATGTCTAATAACATCTTCCCTTTACTGATTCTCAAAACAGGTCATAGGGGGAGAAGTAGCATTTCTGCTGCATTGAGACTTGTCTTTTCCATCTTTTTTAAAATGTTTATTATTCTTACTATCACTATTATTTATGTTTTTCACTTTGTATCACTGTTGTAGCCCTCTCCTTAATCTCCTCCTGGTCCCACCCTCACTCCATCTTCTTCCCCTATCTATCACCCCTACTCAACTGATAGGGGAAATTCTACTCCCCTACTGTCTGACCCTCGCCTATGGGGATCCATCAGGAGAGCCTGAATCTTCTTCTTCTGTGGGCTGGCTAGGTCACCCCACCAGGGAGAAGTGATCAAGGAGCAGGCTACCGAGTTCTTGTCAGAGACTGTTTCTTCTCCTCTTACTAGGGAACCCAGTATGGAGACTGAGCTGTCTATATGCTGTATCTGAGCAGGGGGTCTATGTCCTTTCTATGTCACAATGGAATACTACCCAGCTTTTAAAAACAAGGAAATCATGAAATTTCCCCTCAAATGAATCATCCTGCGTGAGGTATCACAGAATCAGGGAGACACACATGTTATATATTCATTTATAAGTGTATATTGGCCATATTATATAGGATAAACATACAAAAATCTGTAGACCTAAAGAAGGTAAACAACAAGCAGGATGCTAGGGAAGATGCTTAATTCTCATTGAGAAAGGAAAACAAGATAGATAGGATAGACACCACACTTTCTTATTCATTCCTCCATTGAGGGACATCTGCGTTGTTTCCAGGTTCTGGATATTACAAATAAAGCTGCTATGAACATAGTTGAACAAATGTCCTTAATGAATGATGGGCATCTTTGGGGTATATGCCTAGGAGTGGTATAGCTGGATCTTGAGGTAGACCTATTCCTCATTTTCTGAGAAAGCAACAGATTAATTTCCAAATTGGTTGTACAAGGTTACATTCCTAGCAGCAATGGGAATGGGTCCCCATTCTCCACATCCTCTCCAGCATGCTTCATTCCGTGAGTTTTTGATCTTAGCCATTCTAGGAAATAGCAACCTAGCACTTGACATAGAATTCTTTGAGTATGAATAGGCACCAGAAGTGCATGTATTTGAATGCTTAATCACCAGTTAGTCTTAATGTCTGGGAAGGATTAGGAGATGTGGCCTTGTTGGTGGGAAGTATCATATTTAGTCCAGTTTCTCTCTCTCTCTCTCTCTCTCTCTCTCTCTCTCTCTCTCTCTCTGCCTGCAGACCAAAATGTAGCACTCTCAAACACTGCTCCAGAACTATATCTGGCTGCATCCTGTCATGATGGTGGACCAAACTTCTAAAACTTTCAGCAAGTCCCCAATTAAATGCATTTCCTTATAAGAAGTCCCTTGGTCATGGTGTCTCCTTATAAAAATAGAACAGAAAATAATGCAATGATAGATATTTCAAGACTCGTTCCTATTACTGTAAAGTAGGTAGCATGTGTTCTTTTAGAAGAATGAGCTTTGTTAATGCTCACTCATAACTTTTAAATATGATTTCAATAAAATTACTGTGTTGACATATATACTGTGATAAGTGCTGCAGATGTGATAACAAGGTGATGAGTTTGCAAAATTAAATATAGACTGTCTTTCTGAGTTAACGTTGAGAAGTGATACAATTATATAACAAGCATGAGATAGGGGAAGTGATAGAAGAATGTAATTTTTAAGAGATAGTTCACAGCTTGTATTTAGAAATATAAGAGGAAAACTCCTAAAGTGAAAAGATATATAATGTATGTTTTTCCTTTGAGAGAGAAGCAGAGCATTGTGAAATATAAGTAATCATTACAAAGGAATAAATATAGGGCACAGCACAAGTTATGAAAGTAAGCTCATGAAAGTACGAGATTTAAGCATTAGGTATGTAGTGGATAAAATGGTAGGAATAGCGTAATGATAAAACTTCCGTGTTTAAAGAATGCTTTACAACTTCCAGTTAGAAACACTACTTTTAGGCATATTATCCTTCTAAATTATTGTTTCGTATCATTCCAAGTGTTTAACCTTGTAAATCTCATCCATTTTCAAGTGCCAAAACTTTCCAGTAACCTACTTCAGCTACATGCTCTACTTTAATGTATTTATGAACATATTTATATTTTATATGTTGTTAATTGTTCTGGCAATTTCTTATGTAGGTACCTCATTTATCTTAGTTCTAAGACCTTAATGAAATATTAGGTAGCCTCTAAAGATCTAGAAAGGCAAATTAAGAAAGAAGGAATATATTAAAACTTACTTGGTTGGAAAATCAAAAGGAAAAAAATGAAACAGCCATAAATATAATTATTGTTACACATTTTTATTCATTTTGTGCACAAGACATATTTATAATAAAAGTTAGAAACTCAATATCATTTGTAATTTAATATTTTTAAATGTTTTTGAATAATGCCTAAATGAATTAATTATTACTAATTACTGATGAGAGAGAAGAAATGAATCACTTGTATTTCTACTGACTTGAAATAAGATTTCTACTTGAAAAATAAGTTATCAAAGGCAGTGGAGGGCAGCAAACTTGGAAGAGAAAGGTTGTAAAAGTTTGGATAAGCATACCCATTGTACTTATTTTAAAACATTTGCACAAGAAACATAAATAAACACAGCATAATCTTTAAAAGACCATTACTTTTTTAATTCCTGTGTAAATATACCCATGATATAAAAATATAGCAGGTCTCTGAGTGAAATTGACTTGCTTTGTTTTATGTAGACTTTTCAATCTAATTACCTAAATGTTTGTAATTAAGACATTTTGAAATAAAAGTCTAAATTTAATGTACCAGGTTGCTTTTCTTTATTTGCAATTGATGTTGAAAATTACTGGAAACATTGGGGAATTGAAAATATGGTGGTGAAATGTTTAGAAATATGGAATTTTATGAACTTATATTTTCAAGTTGAATCTCCATGGGTTCAGGCCATCTGCCTCTAGCATAATTGGAAGACAAAACCATAGCTTAGTCTTTATTTTTTCCAGGCATTCAAACATCCCAAGGAAAATGCAATAAATACCTTCAGTGGTTAAGTATTGGACTAGTATAACTAATAACCCATGTAAAGATTTATATGATACACTTTGTACATCATTTGTAGTTAAAATTTTAATAGAAACCTGCCACAGAGGGCCTCTGAAAGCTTCTGCAGTATAGACTGTCAAAGCAGATGCTAAGCCTGATGGCCAACTGATGGGCAGAGTGAATGGAATTTTATGTAAGAAGTGGGAAATAGTAAGAGCTGGAGGGAACGGGAACTCCACAAGCAGAGCAACAGAACAAGATAATTTGAACACAGGGAACTTCCCAGAGACTCATACTCCAACCAAGGACTATTTGTGGAGATGACCTGGAACCCCTGCACAGGTGTAGCCCATGGCAGTTCAGTGTCCAAGTGGGTTCCATAGTAATGGGAAGAGGGACTGCCTCTGACATAATCTGATTGGCCTGCTCGTTGATCACTTCCCCCTGAGGGGGGAGCAGCCTTACCAGGCCACAGTAGAGGACAATGCAGCCACTTTTGATGAGAACTGATAGACTAAGATCAGAAAGAAGGAGAGGAGGACCTC
Source organism: Psammomys obesus (assembly GCF_907164565.1). Lineage (NCBI taxonomy): Eukaryota > Metazoa > Chordata > Mammalia > Rodentia > Muridae > Psammomys > Psammomys obesus. The sequence goes on along the minus strand of NW_026596100.1, from coordinate 5,352,490 downwards.
CCCTATCAGTGGACTTGGGGAGTGGCATGCATGCAGAAAGGGGAGGGAGGGTGGGATCGGCAGGGGAGGAGGGAGGGGCTCATGGGGGGATACAAAATGAATAAAGTGTAATTAATAAAAAAAAATAAAAGATTTAAAAAAAAATTTTTAATAGATTAAGAAATCAATAATTTTGTGTTATATTAAACAAGTTAACATAGAATTTGAATTCAAGGCATACAGGTTATTAGTTTATACAATTATTTGCTATCCATTTTATTAAATCTCATTAGAAAAGGAAAAGATAGAATGAATGGGCCCAAATGTAGGAACGAGAGGAAAATAGACTGACTCTGGAGAGTAGCAATAAAGGCTCACGAACCTTGCACTGTCTTTTAATTTTAATTATATTAATTCCATAACTATTACACAGGGGGAAATAATTAGTTTTAAAAAAATAAAACAATGGACCTTGAGCTTGTTTGGAGGTTCTAGCAGGGGAGCGCAGCTACTCGTATACCCTTGACTGAAGACCTGTCCTCCTCTATTCGGCCACTTCTGATGAGAACTGATAGACTAAGATCAGAAAGAAGGAGAGGAGGACCTCCCCTATCAGTGGACTTGGTGCATGCATGCAGAAGGGGGGGAGGGTGGGACTGGGAGGGGAGGAGGGAGGGACTTATGGGGGGGATACAAAATAAAGTGTAATTAATAAAAGTTAAATAAAAAATTAAAAAATAAAACAATGACCAAGATGTAAAATGAATAAAAAACAAATAAAGCAAAAAATTCTACTGAAAATAATAATCAATGAGTTTATCCATTCAAGGTCATGGGTTCTGCAGAGATCGACTCTCTAACTAAGGACCATGCATGGAGAGGACTTAGATCTTCTGTTCAAAGAAAGCCCTTTGGCTGCTCAGTTTCCAAGTGGGAAATCAGTACAGAGGCTGTCTCTGACATGAACTCAGTGGCTGACTATTTGATCACCTTCCCCTAGGGGGTGAAGCCTTGCCAGGCAACAGAGAAAGATGATGCAGCCAACCTTGAGGAGACCTGATAGGCAAGGGTCAGATAGAAAGGGAGGAGGTCCTCCCCTATAAGGCCACTAGGAAAAGGGCAAAGGGGGAGAAGAGGAAAGGTGGGGAGACTGGGAGTAGACAAGGGAAGGGACTGCAGCAGGGATACAAAGTGAATAAATCATAATAAATAAATATATAAATAGAATTTTAAAAAAACAAAATAAAACATGAGACATATTTGGGATATTTGCTTATGTTGTTTATGATGAAACAAGGTAAGTATTCAAAAACTAGTATATTAAAATGATATTTAAAATTATTTCCAGTAGAATAAAAATTTAAATAAAAATTTAAATAATTGAATAGGTTTTGTACTATTTAGATAACCAAAGTTTCAGAAAACTTACCAACAATCGGACACATTAATGAACATAAATGCATTATTCTCACTGAACTCTCTGTAGAGGAATATCGAATGGCAGAGAAGCACTTAAAGAAATGCCCAACCTCATTAGCCATTAGGGAAATGCAAATCAAAACAACCCTGAGATTTCACCTTACACCCATCAGAATGGCCAAGATGAAAAACTCAAGTGATAACACATGCTGGAGAGGTTGTGGAGAAAGGGGAACCCTCCTCCACTGCTGGTGAGAATGCAAATTTGTACAACCACTCTGGAAATCAATCTGGTGCTTTCTCAGACAACTAAGAATAGCACTTCTTCAAGATCCAGCCATACCACTCCTAGGCATATATCCAAAAGGGGCTCAAGTACACAATAAGGACATTTGGTCAACCATGTTTGGAGCAGCTTTATTTGTAATTGCCAGAAGCTGGAAACAGCCCAGATGCCCCTCACCTGAAGAATGGAGGCAGAAATTGTGGTACATCTCCACAATGGAGTATTACTCAGCAATGAAAAATAAGGAAATCATGAAATTTGCAGGTAAATGGTGGGATCTGGAAAGGATCATCCTGAGTGAGCTGTCCCAGAAGCAGGAAGACAAACATGGTATATACTCACTCATATAGACATATAACATAGGATATACCTACTAAAACCTGTACATCTAAAGAAACTAATCAAGAGAGAGGACCCTGACTAAAATGCCCAATCCCTATCACGAAAGGCAAAGAGGATGGACAGAAGAAGAAGAAGAAGAAGAAGAAGAAGAAGAAGAAGAAGAAGAAG
>NW_026596100.1:5346531-5350286 GCF_907164565.1 Psammomys obesus | reverse complement strand
AGGAGAAGGAGAAGGAGAAGGAGAAGGAGAAGGAGAAGGAGAAGGAGGAGAAGGAGAAGGAGAAGGAGAAGGAGAAGGAGAAGAAGAAAGCAGGAAACAACCTAGGAACCTGCCACAGAGGGCCTCTGAAAGGCTCTACCCTGCAGACTAACAAAGCAGACGCTGAGATTGATGGCCAAAGGTTGGACAACCTGTAAGAAGTGGGAAATAGTAAGATCTGGAGAGGACAGGAACCCCACAAGGAGAGCAACAGAACCAGAAAATTTGAACATAGGGGTCTTCCCAGAGACTCATACTCCAACCAAGTACCATGCATGGAGATAACCTAGAACCCCTGCACAGATGTAGTCCATGGCAGCTTAGTGTCCAAGTGGGTTACATAGTAATGGGAAGAGGGACTGCATTTGAGATAATCTGATTGACCTGCTCTTTGATCACCTTCCCCTGAGGGAAGAGCAGCCTTACCAGACTACAGAAGATGACAATGCAGCCATTACTGATGTAATCTGATAGACTAAGATCAGAAGGAAGGAGAGGAGGACCTCCCCTATCAGTGGACTTGGGGAGGGGCATGCGTGAATTAGGGAGAGGGAGGATGGGACCAGCAGGAGAGAATGGTGGGCCTAATGGGGGCTACAAAGTGAATAAACTGTAATTAATAAAAATAAAAATTAAAAATAAATAAATGAAAAAATAAAAAAATAAGAAAAAGTAATTAGAGAGAATATCTATATTAGTGTTTGAACTTTTTTATTTCTATTTTTTAATTTTTATTTTTTAAATATTAGTTACAGTTTGTTAACTTTGTATCCCTGCTGTATCCCACTCCCTCATTCCCTCCAAATCCCACCCTCCCACCCTCATCTCCTCCCTGCCCTTTCCAAGTCCACTGAGAAGGGAGAACCTTCTCCCCTTACATCTGATACTGGTTTATCAGGTGTCTTCAGGACTGGCTGCAAAGTCCTCGTCTGTGGCCTAGCAGGACTGCTCCTCCCTTGTGGGGTGGGAAGGTCAAAGAGCCCACCATTGAGTTCATGTCAGAAACAGTCCCTGTTCCCCTTATTGGCGTACCCACTTGAATACTGAGCTACCAAGGGCTACATCTGAGCAGGGGCTCTAGGTTGCATCCATACATGGTCCTTGTTTGAAGAAACAGTCTCATAAAAGACCCCTGTGCCCAGATATATTTGGTCCTTGTGGAGCTCCTGTCCTCTCAAGGTCAGGAGAGGACCTCCGCCACCTCCCTCCGTTTTTTTGTTTGTTTTGTTTTGTTTTGCATTCTGCTGGAAGTTTGGTTATGAGTCTTAATATCTTCTTTAATACACTGCTAGGTAGAGGCTTTCAGAGGCCCTCAGTGGTAGGCTCTATAAGATAGGATAAATATACTGAAATCTATCCACCTAAAGGAGGTAAACAAGAAAGAGGACCCAGGGTTAGATGATCAGTCCTCACTTAGAAAGACAAATGGGATGGACGTTGGATGTAGGAGCAAACAAATGCTTGAACTCTTGCCTAGGATGTATGTGGCCATGGTTTAATCACCAGTGCATGCACACGTGCACACACACACAAATCATTATAAAAATAAAATAGAATAAATGTCTTCTTTTAAACACTAGCTCAGTAAGCTGATAGCAAAAGTAGGAGTTAGTGATTGGTGCTTTCTATTTATACAATGAGCGTGAAAATATTAAATTTTGCATATTGTATTTATATCTGATTTTCTTTTCATGTAAACTGTGATGATATTTTGTCATTAGTAAAGAAATCAACCTCTACAAGCTTCTGACATGGTCATTTCACATTTCACATTGAAAAATGTCCACATAATCCTATTTTATCCATTTGGAAGTGAATTTTTCTCAGTATTTTAATTAAATTTGAATTCCATGTGTTTCATTTCTGTAATCAGATTTAGATATTTGAGGATTTCTGTATGGAATTGAAAAATCTTTTAATGTTTATATCATAATCAACTAAAATATTTGAAAAATTTAGAATTGCAAGTATACTATATTCAATAATTAATTTTTCAAATTTGACATGCAAATAATAATTTTATGTGTTAAACTAAGTTTCATTATTGAATTACCTGAGATAAACAATTTCCATGGTAGAAATTCTTAGCTTGGACACTTTTGGGGGTTTTAGCACTACATTGGCTATATTGCTTTAAGGGCGGTGGCAGAAAGTGTACCATGGCAAGCAGCACAGGTAAGTGTGTATGTCTGTGGTGAGTTAATTATTGCAAATAGTATACTTACAATTCTAACTGCTTCAAAAACGTTAACTGATTGCTTCCCTGAAAACAGACGTCCCTCTCCTCAGAAATGTCAATTGTCTCATTACTAGAGGGGTCACCATGACACTAATGGAGTGTTACCTTATTACGAGCACACTTTGTTAGTCTACAATGTGTAAAGAGTAATTTTCTGGAATATTCTAATACGATAAGAATATGATAAAAGTAAAATGTAATATAACCCTCAGTTTTTAAAATGAGTTTAGATATGAAGTTGATGCTGATGTTAGAAAAATTATTGAAATGACTGAGTTTATGAGTGAGTCTGTGATGAGGTTAATACTAAAATGAGAATATATTTATGAAAAATGTGATTATTTAAAATTAGGAGTGAGTTTTTCACTTATAAACTATCGCACAGTTTCTTTTATCAATTGGACTTTTCTTTTATGACAGTAGACTTTGCATTTAGGATATTTGTGAAACTAATCTACTTTATATGAAAGAAACTGAAATATTTTAACCATTAAATCACAAAATACTTGCTTCACGAAACATATATTAATCAGAGTTGGTTAAAACGTTCAGTATAATTAATTTAACATACCTTTAAAATATTTTAAAGTATCTACGTTTTCAGATTTATTTCATTAAAAAATCATATCCCCATCTGTAAATATATTTAACTAATTATGAGAGTTGGAAACTCAGCAATCATTATTTTAAATGATGAAATAATTTCTAATTGAATAAATATATTAAATATTTTATTAATGGTAGGCGGGGGCAAGAATCACTTAAATACACGTTTAAACAGAGTTTAAACACTAATATCTAGTGGAGATATTATTTGTGTTCTTATTTTCTATACTATACTTAAGTGAATAAAAACTAAAGATTTGACTCTCACAAGTGAAGAAGAATTAACAAGCAGGGCCTGATGCGTTGGCCTGTGCCATAAGCAATGTTCAATACTTTAATTTTTATTGCAGTGTCTAGCAAGTCCCCAAGTGCCTAGTACTTCATTTAAAAAATATTGTCAATTTCCCAAAGTTTGAACATTTTCAATTAAAATAGCATTTTATTTTATTACTTGTTTAATTTTTATGCTTTTTCTTTTTCTTTTTTTTTTTGCTCTTTTTCTTCTTTTTTATTTTTAATTTATTTTTTTATTTTTTTTATTTTATTTTTCTTTTTAGTTACATTTTGTTAACTCTGTGTCCCAGCTGTATCCCGCTCCCTCATTCCCTCCCCAACCCCACACTCCCTCCCTGGTCTCCTCCCTGCCCCTTTCCAAGTCCACTGATAGGGGAGGACCTCCTCCCCTTTCATCTGACCCTGTTTTATCAGGTATCTTCAGGGCTGGCTGCAAAGTCCTCCTCTGTGGCCTAAGAGACTGCTCCTCCCCTGGGGGGGGGGGTGTCAAACAGCCTGCCCTTGAGATCCTGTTAGAAATAGTCCGTGTACCCCTTACTTTGGAAAACTACTTGGTTACTGAGCTACCACAGGCCAC
>NW_026596100.1:5306519-5346131 GCF_907164565.1 Psammomys obesus | reverse complement strand
GAATGGATTTGGCTTCTTTGTCAAATATTGAGTATTCATAGGTGTGTGGGTTTATTTCTGGGTCTTCTATGCGGTTCCATTGATCCTCCTTTCTGTTTCTATGCCAATACCATGCAGTTTTTATTACTGTTGCCCTGTAGTACAGCTTGAGATCGGGAATGGAGATACCTCCAGATGATCTGTTGTTGTACAGGATCGTTTTGGAGATTCTGGGTTTTTTGTTTCTCCATATGAAGCTGAGAATCTTTTTTTCAAGGTCTGTAAAGAATTGAGTTGGTATTTTGATGGGAATTGCATTGAAACTGTAGATTGCTTTTGGCAGGATGACCATTTTCACAATGTTAATCCTACCAATCCATGAGCACAGGAGATCTTTCCATCTTCTGAGATCTTCTTCAATTTCTTTCTTCAGAGACTTGAAGTTTTTCTCAAACAGAGGGAACAGGATGGGAGCCTACCACAGATCTCCTCTAAAAGATTTCACCCAATGGGGGATCAAAGCAGATGCAGAGATGCACAGCTGAACTTTGGAGAGACCTCAGGGAGTCTTATGGATGAAGGGGTATATAGAAGGGCTCTGAGGGGACAGAAGCCCCACAAGGTGACCAAGAGAGCAAAAAAGAAAAAAAAATTGGCCCAGGCGGGAGTTCAGAGACTGAAGCATCAACCAAAAACCATGAAAAGATAGGCCTAGACCTCCTGTTCAGATGTAGCCCACAAATAGCCCAGTCTCCATGTGAGTTCCCTAGTAAAGAAAGAAGAGATAGTCTCTGACATGAACTTGGTTGCCTGCTCCTTGGTCACTTCTCTTTTTGGAGGTGACCTAGCCATCACACAGAAGAAGAGGATACAGACAGTCCTGATGGGACCTGATAGGCTAGGGTCAGACAGTACAGGAATAGGACTTCTCCTATTAGTGGACTAGGGGAGAGGGATATGGGAGGAAGAGTGAGGGAGGGAGGGAATGGGAGGAGATGAGGGAGGGATCTACAACTGGGATACAAAGTGAATAAATTGTAAATAATAAGGATGATGATGAGGGTGATGATGAGGATTATTTCAATTTATTGGGTAGACATATTCCAGGATATATTTGAGGTTATGGTAAACTGAATTTGTTTTCAATTTTATTTCTTGTTATGTTTGTCATTGGCATATAGAAGCACAATTAATTGTCAATTTAAATGTATTGTATTTTAATATTATTTTACATTAACTACATGGGTATGTTGCCTGAATGTAGGTCTGGCAATTGGGGGGGCATTGTATATCCTAGAAATAGAGAGACCAGCTTGTGAGAACCACGTGGATTCTGGGAATCAAACCTAGATCCTTTGCAAGATCAGCAAATAATCATAACCACTGAGCCGTTTCTCCAGCCCCAAAATTACTCAGTTTTGCATGTTAACTTTTTATTCTGCTATTTTGCTGCATGGAATTATTAGCTGAAGGAATTTTCTGGAGAAGTATTTAGACAATATGTAGAATCATATCACCTGCAAATAAAGATACTTTGGCTCCTTCCTTTCCTGTTTATACACTTTATGTTCTTCTCTACATTCTTGCAAATAAAACTTACTGTGTTTGTTCAAACTGTGAATACAATCGGAAATAAGATTAGATTTATAACAGCATTTCTTGAGTTATGGCAGTAATATTTACCTGGCATAATTGTGGTGTTATAAATTTGTTTTATTTTGTCTTTTCTTTAGGGAAAACAGCAAAATCAGTCCCCTACTACAATAAATTACACAGCCGATTTTTCCACATTTGGGGAAATTGTAAAGGTCTGCACAGCCCAAGTGCAATGGATGAGTCTCGCCCTGGAAAATCCATCTTCCTGATCATGATCTCACCATTCCAAGGTAAATATATATATAAATTTTAAAATCATAACTTTCTATCTCCCCCTTCTTTCATAACATTCCCTGCATTCTGTCCAAAGTTTGGCTATGATTCTCAGCATCTGCATTGATACCCTGTATGGTAGAGTCTTTCAGAGGCCTGCTGTGATAGGCTCCTGTCTTATTTCCTGTTTTCTCCCTCCTCTGATGTCCATCCTCTTTGCCTTTCTGAGTGAGGACTGAATATCTTAGCCAGAGTCCTCCTTTTTGTTTAACTTCTCTATGTGTACATGTTTTAGTATGTTTATCCTCTAATATATGTCTAATATCCACTTATAAGTGAGTATATACAGTGTGTGTCTTTCTGATTCTGGGATACTTCAATCAGGATGACATGTTTTCTAGTTCCCACCATTTGCCTGCAAATTTCATGATTTCTTTGGTTTTAATTACTGATTGGTATTCCACTGTGTAAATGTACCACAATTTCTGTATCCATTCCTCCGTTGATGGACATCTGGGTTGTTTTCAGGTTCTGGCTATTATGAATAAAGCTGCTATGACCATGATTGAGCAAACGTCCTTGCTGAATACTTGAGCGTTTTTGGATATATGCCTAGGAGTGGTATAGCTGGATCTTGAGGAAGCACTATTCCAAATTGTCTGAAAAAGCACCAGATTGATTTTCTTTTCTTTTTTTTTTAATTTTATTTTTTTTCTTATCAGTTACATTTTATTAACTCTGTATCCCTGCCGTGTCCCGATCCCTCATTCCCTCCCAGTCCCTCCCTCCCTCACTCATCTCCACCGTGCCCCTTTCCAAGTCCACTGATAGGGGGGACCTCCTCCCCATTCACACCAGATTGATTTTCAAGTTTACATTCCCATCAGCAGTGGAGGAGGGTTTCCCTTTCTCCACATCCTCTCCAGTATGTGTTGTCACTTGATATTTTGATCTTAGCCATTCTGATGGGTGTTAATGTGAAATTTTAGGGTTCTTTTGATTTGCATTTCCCTGATGATTAAGGATGTTGAGCATTTCTTTAAGTGTTTCTCTGTCATTTGACAGTCTTCTGTTGAAAATTCTCTGTTTAATTCTGTACCCCATTTTTATTTGGATTACTTGATTTTTTGCTCTTTAATTTCTTGAGTTCTTTATATATTCTTGATATTAGCCCTCTGTCATGTATAGGGTTGGTAAAGATCCTTTCCCAATCTGTAGGCAGTCATTTTGTTCTGACGACAGTGTCCTTTGCTTTACAGAAGCTTTTTAGTTTCATGAGGTCCCATTTGTTGATTGTTGCTCCTCCAGCCTGTGCTGTTGGTGCTCTGTTCAGGAAGTTGTCTCCTGTGCCAATGTCTCCAGCTCTTCCCCACTTTTTCTTCTAACAGGATTAGTGTATCTGTTTTTATGTTGAGGTCTTTGATACACTTGGGCTTTAGTTATGCGCAGGGTGATAAGTATGGATCTCTGCATGTTTCTACATGTAGTCATCCTGTTACACCAACACCATTATTTGAAGTTGTTGTCTTTTTTCCATTGTATGGTTTTGGCTTCGATGTCAAAAGTATCCGTAGGCATGTGTGTTTAATTTCTGGGTCTTCTATTTGATTCCATTCATCCACCATTCTGTTTCTATGCTAGCACCATGCAGTTTTTATTACCATTGCACTTTAGTACAGCTTGAGATCAGGGACAGAGATACCTCCAGATAGTCTGTTGTTGTACAGGAATGTTTTGACATTTTGGGGTTTTTTGTTTTTCCATGTGAAGTTGAGAATAGTTCTTTCAAGTTCTGTTAAGAATTTTGTTGGTATTCTGATGGGAATTGTATAGACTGCTTTTGGCAGGATGGGACAGGAACACTTCAAGGAGAGCAACAGAACCAAGAAATCTAGACCCAGCAGTCTTTTCTGAGACTGATATTCCAACCAAGGACCCTTCATGGATATAACCTTGAACCCCTGCTCAGATGTAGGCCATAGCAACTCAGTATCCAAGTGGGTTCCTTAGTAAGTGGAAGAGGGACTCTCTCCGACATGACATCAGTGGCTGGCTCTTTGATCACCTTCACTTGACCTGATGGCTGTACAGCCTTGCCAGGCCACAGAGGAAGACAATGCAGCCAGTCTTGATGAGACCTGATAGGTGAGGGTCAGATGGAAGGGTAGGAAGACCTCCCTTATCAGTGGACTTGGAGAGTTGTGTGAGAGGAGATGAGGAAGAGTGTGATAGGGAAGGAATGAGGGAGGGGCCTACAGCTGGAATACAAAGTGAATATACTGTAATTCATGTAAAAAATGAAACAAATCTCTTTCCAACTAATGGAGAACATCTCATGAAACCATAAATGGACACAATGCAGAGAGCACTGGACTGTACGGCATCCATCCCCAACAGATACATTACACCACAGTGTCAGTACCCGGGGTTCAAGGAACACGGAGGGGCAGAGATAGTGTGAGAGCCATAGTTCCAGGAAGTCTACTGTGAGTGTCTCTCCTGGAAATGAGTGCATAAACAGGAGTACAACAGTCAAAATAACAATGGACATGTTAACATGGAGGGGGGAGCTTTCCCAGTGTTCCAGTCCTAGGCAAAGAACTAGTGTCAACTAAAGGAGAATTAGCCTCTCCCAGGGATTAGCTCACTTATGCCAGTGCAGAGTGGTCAACCTTGAAACCACACACACATCACTAACAAAATTGATTCAGCAGATTTATATGTGTTTGTGTACATACCCAATCACATCCACACCCTCATGTAACAGTAATATAGAAAGTAAGGCTATCAACTTGAGAGTAAGGAGGAATGGGAAGAATTCAAAGAATGCTGGTTGTAAGGAGCTGGAGAGAGGAAAGGGAGCAGGGAGGTGATGTAATTCTATTTCATTAAAAGCTGACTTTAAAGATTCTCAAAATAAAATAAAATAGTAATGCATTCATTGTAATATATAAAGTCATAACTAGACATTAATTTTAAACCAGAATATTCAAGGATGTCATTTTTGAGAAAAAATCGTTAAAGTTTCTGTTTGTATGTGTGTTTTAAGCATTGTCTTCCTTCCTCCTGTCAGACACATACACATACACTCATCTAAGTTGGCAAAATATTGTAACTGTAAAAATTTAACTTGTATGAAGTGAAGGTAATGTCTTACAAATGAGAGTTATAAGTATATGACTGGGAACATTTAAACTAAATGAACTATATTGATTCTTCATTAGCATATCAATCATCACGTATGGGATTCCTGTATATATTTTGTTTTTTTTTTAATTTTTTTATTTTTATTTTATTTTTCTTTTTAGTTACATTTTGTTAACTCTGTGTCCCAGCTGTATCCCGCTCCCTCATTCCCTCCCCAACCCCACACTCCCTCCCTGGTCTCCTCCCTGCCCCTTTCCAAGTTTGAACTTAGTATTTGCAATATTATTGAATAGAGAGACAGGGGCTGGAGATGCTGTCACTTTGCCTTGAGTCTACAGACTATGAATGTAATGAATATAATTTATTTTTCAAATTCAATGAAAATAAATGCAAAGCAAATATTTAAATTTTATGCAGAAAAGTGTGTGGCAGTTAATGTGAATAGTTTGTTATTGAAATGTAAGACACACATTTGCTCAACTATGTTCATAGCAGTTTTATTTGTAACAGCCAGAATCTGGTAACAACCTAGATCTTCCTCAACAGAGGAATGGATACAGAAATTGTGGTGCATTTACACAATGGAATACTACATCAATTATAAACAAGGCAATCATGAAATTTGCAGGCAAATGGATGGAACTAGAAAAGACCATCCTGAGTGAGGTAAACCAGAAGCAGAAAGACAGTAAAGACATACAGTATATACTCACTTATAAGTAGATATTAGCCACATAATATAGGATAAACATTCTAAAATCTGTAGTCCTAAAAACGCTAAACAATAAGGAGGATCCTAGGGAAGATGCTTAATCCTCATTCAGAAGGACAAACAGGTTAGACATTGGAAGTAAGAGAAGACAAGGAACAGGACAGGAGCCTTCCACAGAGGACGACTGACAGACTCTATGCACCAGGCTATCAAAGAGATACTGAGACTCGTAGCCAAACTTTGGGTAGAACACGGAATCATTATGGAAGAAGTGGAGATAGAAACAGCTGGAGGGGACATAAATTCCACAAGGAGAACAACAGAGCCAAAATACCTGGACCCAGTGGGTCCTGCAGAGACCGATACTCCAATAAAGGACCATGCACAGAGAGGACCTAGAACCCTGTTCAAAGGAAGCCCATCAGCTGCTCAGTTTCCAAGTGAGTTCCCTAGTAAGGGGTATAAAGGCTGTCTCTGACACTAACTCAGTGGCTTACTCTTTGATCACCTCCTCTTCGGGGTTCAGATATGCCAGGCCACAGAAGAAGATGATGCAGCCAACCTTGATGAGGCCTGATAAGCTAAGATCAGATAGAATTGGAGGAGGTCCTCCCCTATCAGAAGACTAGAGAAAAGGCATAGGGGGAGAAGAAGGAAGGTGGGTAGGACTGGGAGGAGATGAGGGAGGGGCTGCAGCAGAGATACAAAGTGAATAAATTGTAACAAATAAATATATAAATAGAATAAAATTTAAAAATATTTTATGGTAATTCAAGCCCCTATATATTAGTTTTTTTTAATTAAACCAAAAAGAATTTTAAAAAAAGAAAGAAAAAATTCTTCCTAGAGGAAATAATAATACAAAACTATACAGAAATACTTTTTTAATCAGAGTGTCAGAAGGCTTTACTTTTAGTGGTTGATAGATATTTTTTCCAAGGCAGTAGATTTTCTGAAGGAGTTGAATGAATAAATATAGTCAATGAATTAAATGAATGAATGAATGTGGTGAATTCAATAACTGTACAAAAGCTAATAAAGTTTAGGAAGCTCAAAAGTTTCGAAAAGTATAAGATTGACAAGGTATGTAAACAAGATCAATAATCAATAATAACAATCAACTGCTAGAAAAACAATGTTTTTTTTCCCCAGTGGACTGTAAGGAAAGTAAGGATTTCTAGGCATGCAATTTATGTGAGCCTTATGTGGGCTGAGTGATGCAGCTGCTCTTGACATTCCTAAAATACTCGTAACTGATTAACTTTGTTTAGATATGGAAGGGATAATTTCTTTGCTCAGTTCTCAGCATCCTATCTGTAGTAGATTAATGTTCATTCATGATTCCCCTTGCAAAGTCATGCAATACAACTGGTGACCAAACAAGACTTAAAAACAAACAACTTTGGGTGAAAAAAAAAAGTCAGTTTTAGAGCCTCTGTGATTGATAAGACTTGAAACTGAAGCTCAGCTGTCTTCCTAGAAAGAATTTACATGTAATGTAGGATATCCAATGGGTGGGACATGCAGACTATAACTTCTACACAAGGTTTTTATTTGTACAAATAAGTACAAGAGGATGTTGTGGAAGTGTTGCCTTATCATTTTTTACAGCTGTCAGGATGACAGAATATGCTAATTTAATCTGTGCCAAAAAGCTCATCCTGTAATCCTAAGACTTGGAACCAATGAGTAGAATCACGCAGAGAGAAAGGAGGGAGAGGCAAAATGATAAAAGATACACTTCAGGTCTGACCTTTAACGCTAAAAACAAAGAGGAAAGTCCACAACTGAGTATGAAGAAAGGGGCTTTCATAATAGTGCAGCTCAGAGAACTGTTTTAATTACTACATTGCCCATCTTTGACCTTCTGGCTTTAAGAAAAAGTTCCAAAGATGCAAAGATCTTTTCCCAGTCTGCAGGCTGCTGTTTTGTTGATGGTATCCTTTGCTTTACAGAAGCTTTACATTTTCAGGAGATTCCATTTATCGATTGTTGCTCTTAGAGCCTGAGCTGTTGTGTTCTGTTCAGGGAGTTGTCTCCTGTGCCAATGAGTTCAAGGCTCTTCCCCACTTTTTCTTCCAACAGATTTAGTGTGTCTGATTTTATGTTAAGCTCTTTGAACCACTTAGATTTTACTTTGGACAAAATACAGAGAGTCTTATGGAAGAAGGGAGATATAAAAGGATCCGGAGGGGCCAGAAGCCAAACAAGGAGATCAACAAAGCTAAAGAAATTAAAAAATAAAGAGCCTGCCAGTGAATTCATGTCAGAGGCATCCCCCATATCCCTTATTAGGAAACCAACTTGGAAACTGAGCAGCTAATGAACTCAGGGACAGGCTCTTTGATCATCTGCCCTGGGCGCTGTAGGCTTGCCAGGCCACAGAGGAAGATGATGCAGCCAGCTTTGATGAGACCTGGTAAGCTAGGGTCAGATAGAAGGGGAGGAGGTCCTCCCCTATCAAGGGACTAGGAAAAGGACATATGGGAAGAATAGGGAGGATAGGTGGGACTGGGAGAAGATGTGAAAGGGGGCTGCAGTGGGTTTACAAAGTGAATAAATTATAATAAATAAATAAATACGTAAATACAATGAAATTTAAAAATTAAAAAAATTAAAAATTAAATAAGCAGGGTCAAGGGGGTACTGCAGAGACTGACTCATCAACCAAAGACTATAGAAAAAGAAGACCTAGATCCTGTGCTCAGATGTAGCCCACAGACAGCTCAGGCTCCATGTGGATTCCCTAGTAAGCAGAGAAGAGACAGTCTCTTACATGAACTTGGTTGCCTACTTCTTGATCACTTCTTCCTGATGGAAGCTAGCCCAAAGAGGAAGAGGATCCAGGCAGTCCTGAAGGGACCTGATAGGCTAGGGTCAGACAGTAGTGGAAGAGGACTTTCCTATCAGTGGACTAGGAGAGAGGGATAAGGAAGAGAGAAGGAGGGAGGATGGGAACAGGAGATGAGGGAAGGGGTACAACTGGATATAAAATAAATACATTGTAAATAATAACAATAATAAATAAAAAGGAGACTATGGCAAAACAAAACAAAAATATTAAAGCTGTGAGGCATCTGGACTGATGTGATCAGAAATATATTATTTCTCCTTGAGTAAAAATCTGCATAATCTGAGGAAATGTCTTGCCTCACCGTCAATCATAGCAGCCATTAGAGAAGCTTGGTTATCTCTGACTGAGGTTTAAACAATATCAGAGACGGAAAGAATACAAAGGAATTATAAGCGCTACTGTGGGAACTGGGAAAAAGAGGCCATACTTCCGCCCATCTCTCCTGGATGTGAATGTTCACCACAGAGCTAACTCCACAGTGACATGAGAAGGTAGGGAGCATCTAGTGAAGGGATGCCCTGCCTTTGAGTGCTGCATAAATGAACTTTCCTGAGCTTCAGTGTTGCATGAACTCTTTGTCAGAGAAGATGTGCTCAGGCAGAACGGAATGACGAGAATGCATAAAGTTCATTTAGGTCAAAGGAATGAAGAGATGGTGAAGGAAAGCCAAATGATTGCTATAATTCCTGGAAGGCAGACATGGCACGATCTGTGATAATTCAGAATTACTAGGGGTGGGGACAACAAAACAAAACAGAAAGTTAAACGCTGGCTGCTGAGCTCCTGTGAGTCCTCAAAAGCTCAGTAGTAAACTTACATTACAAGAGGTTCAACCTAAACCATAACACAGGTAACAGCCACTGGAGGGACGACTGCCCAGTAACTGACCATAAGTCCCAAGGAAGCTCCAATGTTGTGAGTCCTAATCCATTCTCAGGTGAACAGTTAGTTCTGAATAACCCATCATTCTGTAATTAAACTGGGAAACTCAGCGATTCACCATACTGGACACGTAGAATCATCTCTTTGCTCTGTCATCAGTACTCTGTTCGGTAAAAATAGATTTTCCTATTTTCTATTTTAAGAAATTGATTTTTTTTCCTTCGCATCTACTTAGCAAAAAAAAAAAAAAAAAAAAGCATAGCACACAATAAAAACACAGTGATCACTCTTTCTTCATTAGGAAAGTAATCATTTTGACTTCCATTTTCTGACAATAAATTTATTCCTGTGGAAATAATAGTATCTCCAATATTTTCTTCAAGATGTTTGATTTGAAGCGTCCTATGGAATCCTAAGAAAGCAAATGAGCAACCCTGCCTCTGAGTACAGCTCTAGTTTTCTTCTGGCATAGAAGCAGGAAGACTTTTTGAGTGCTTCCCTGTCTTGACCCCACAGTCCCCACCCTAGACCTGGCATGCTCATGTCAGCCAAAGCTAATGATACATTCCCAGCCCTGCATTGTAGTAACCAGGCTTCTTATTCATGCTATCACTTTTAGGTAATGTATTGGGCACGTATCCTCTTATCAATCTTCTGTTCTTTACTGAAATTATTTACTTTTTGTTTTCTTCACTTATTCTTTATGATGTACTGTTTCAAGTACTGTAATTTTGAATGAACTTTTGTCAAATGGATATACGCATGTTAAGTATAAATTTTGATGAATAGTGAGAAAATGAATCCATTCATAAATTAATTGATATAAACCTTGATCAACTGTGAGAAATTTAATTGACTTCTAACACAATCGATTTGCTTAATTATCATTTCTATCCCTCCCAAACTTCCTCTGTGCTGTTTCTGAGCCATTCCCTACACAAACTCATTTAAATAGCTGTTTAGTTTCATTTAAATAGCTGTACAGTATAAACTATTTGCACCTAACTCCATTTTACTCATGGTATATATGTTTTTCCATTTATACATTTAATTCCACCAGTACACGAAGTTTTACATAACCTTGCTTCTAATTATATATAGTAAATATGCAAATCTAATATAGTATAAATATTTCCAATATATACAATTATTAATGGTCATTTGTAAATTTCAAGTTCGCTGTTATTCTATGTAAACGTACTACTAAATTGCACAGCTTCATCCTTTAATACTGTGGTTTTCGATCTTCCTAATGCTACCACCCTTTAATAAGTTCCTCTTGTTATGGTGATCCCAAACTACTTCAGAACTGTAATTTTGTTACTGTGTTACGAATCTTAATGTAACTATCTCTTTTATGACTCTAAAAGGGTTGACAAATTGAGAATCACTGCTTTAAAATATATAAGGGTGGAATGGTTAAGCCTCTTGATAGGTGATTGGATTTTAATATATTAATATTAATTTTCAGAATTAATAATTATATAGTAGTTCTAAAGAAGAATGTGCTTTTTGGAATTGCAGATAATAATTTTGGAGAAATATATGTGCAAAAATTTTGCAACATCTACCTTTCAAGTGTCTTCTGTAAAGCAAAGGAAATTTGAAATCTATCATCATGGATTCTTTTTTTAAATGTATTGAAGACACTATGATGATGTGATTGGTCTGTGTTATAAAGCAAATTTTCACTCTAAAAATCAAATTTTTATACTACAGCTTGAGATCAGAGATCTCAAGTAACTTGGATACCTTCAGAAGTTCTTTTATTGTACAAGATTGTTTTAGCTAGTTTTTTTTTTTTTCATATGAAGTTGAGGATTGTTCTTTCAAGTTCTGTAAAGAATTGTGTTGGTATTTTCACGAGAATTGCATTGAATCTGTACGTTGCTTTTGGTAAGATAGCCATTTTCACTATGTTAATCCTACAGGGCCATGAACATGGGAGATCTTTCCATCTTCTGATATCTTCTTCAATTTCTTTCTTCAGACTTGAAGGTTTTTGTTTTTTCATACAAGTCTTTCACTTGCTTGGTTAGTACTTTATGTTATTTGAGGCTATTATGAAGGGTGTGGTTTCCCTAATTTCTTTCTCAGCCCTTTTGTCTTTTGTATACAGGAGGTCTACTGATTTATTTATTTATTTGAGTAACATGCTGGAAAGAATGGGGAGAAATGGGAGCCCTCCTCCAGTGCTGGTGAGAATGTAAACTTATACAACTACAATGGAAACCAATCTGGCATTTTCTTTTTAAATTTATTTTTATTTTTTTTTATTACAGACATTTTTATTTATTTTTGTATTTATTACAGTTTATTACTTTTTAAGTTCCGGTTGTAGCCGCTTCCTTCATTCCATCCCAATCCCACTCTCCCTTCCTCACATCTTCCCATGCCCCTCTCCAAGTCCACTGATAGGAGAGGTCCTCCTCCCCTTCCATCTGAAACTAGCTAATCAGATCTCATCAGGCCTAGTTGCATTGTCCTCCTCTGTGGCCTGGCAAGACTGCTTCCCACCTCAGTGGGGAGATGATCAGAGAGACAGCCACTGAGTTTATGTCAGTCACAGACCCTGTTCCCCTTAATAGAGAACCCACTTGGGTTCTAAGCTGCCATGGGCTATATCTAAGCAGGGGTTCTAGGTTATATCCATGCATGGTCCTTGGTTGGAGGATCAGTCCCAGAAAAGACCCCTTTCCCCAGAATTTTTGTTTCTGTTGCTCTCCTTGTGGAGCTCCTGTCCTTTCCAGGTCTTACTATCTCCCCCTTCTTTCCAAACATTCCTTGTGCTTTGCCCAAAGTTTGGTTATGAGTCTCAGCATCTGCTTTGATACACTACTGGGTAGAGTCTTTCAGAGGCCCACTAATCTAGCACTTTGTAAGAATGTTAGGAAGAGTGCTACCTCAAAACCCAGCTATACTACTCCTGCGCATATGTCTGAAAGGTGTTCAGCCATATAGCAAGGACATTTGCTCAACTATGTTCATAGCAGCTTTATTAGTAATAGCCAAAATCTGGATACAACATATATTTCCCTCAACTATGGGTGAGGGACATATAAGGATGGGTAAAGAAATTGTGGTATTTACACAATGGAATACTATTCCAGGAAATTTTCGGGCAAATGTATGGAACTAGAAAAGATCACCCTGAGTGAAGTACCCGGGAGCAAAAAGACTGGCATGGTATATACTCACATATAAGTGGATATTTGCCATATGATATAGGATAAACATTCTAAAATCTACAGACCTACAGAAGCTAAACAATAAAAAGAAACCCCAGGGAAGATGCTTAATTCTCATTCAGAAGGGAAAACAGGATAGACACCAGAAGCAGGGGAAGAGAGTCAACAAGAGGGAAACCTTGCACACAAGTCCTCTAGAAGACTCCACCCAGAAGGGGATGGAAGCAAATACAGAGACTCACAATATTTGAGTTTTTTAACACCAAATACTTATCATTACATGAGATATGGTTAGTAGTATCCTGCTTTACAAGGTCATCTACATGTCTATATGCTTTCTCTTTGGTTTTGTTTCACTTCCAATTTGTTTACATTTGACTTTTTCTTTGTCACTTATTAAGAGTTCCTTGGTAATCTGCATTAATTTTCATTGTCTTTTAATGTTACATTGGTTACTTATTTTTACAAGTTATCCCAGTAATGATCAAAAGCATAATTTATTTACTATAGTCTATATTTGCTCTTTTCTCATGTCAAAGAATAATGTAATCTAATTAATGTTTAATTACCTTTAACTTTCTTGTCTTTTGTAACATTTCTGCCATAATTTTCTTATGCTTGTATATAAACTAAATAAATGTTGTTCTATGGATAGTCATTATTAATCACATATAAAAATAATACATACCCTTTCTAATACACTGCATTATTTCCTCTTTCTCATACTATCATATGAAATTGGTTTTATTCCAAAATGAAATAATTCATTTAGTCTTACAGTTATAATTAATTATGAAAAAAATTGTTTTGTTGTCTAAAATTTCAGTGCATTAAATGAATACCTTGATCTTTTCTGATAAATTTAGTTATAAAATATATATCAAAAATAGAAACACTTTTTATTTGGTTGCCTCTACATTTTCAGTGTTTAATCATAGTAATCAGAATACTTAATATTCTGACTTCAACTATTCTAGAAATCCACTTAATCTTATTTACAATGTAATTTAGTCATGTAGAATTTAGTATTTCATATTTGATTTCTTTTACTCTGTAAATGTACAATAATTATGAGCATATTATATGATTATATATCTCAGAAATTCATTGATAGTGAGTATATATTTGTTTATATATAATCATATATATTTGATTTATCAAAATATTTACTCATAGAAATACTATGATCATGGAATGGTTTTGTTTTCAATCTCAGTAAAGCCTATCAAATATCTCTTTGGTGTTTCTTTATGTCCTCATCAAAATTGCAATTTTGTTTTCATATTTTTGCTATTATTTGTTTAGTCCCCCTTTCTTTTCTCTTTGATTTGAAATTTACATGAAAGTGTAACAAAAAATACCACTTCAAAGAAATTAATTGGTATATTAGTAACTGTACAATACATGCTAAATAAAAATAGAATTTTATTATAAATTAAAGTGCTCTAAAATTGCAATGATATATTTAGAAAAAAGTAATCAATGTCTTATAAAAAGGGAAAATTTAAACTTTATTAAAATTAATGTTTTAAAAAATGTTAAAATCCTCACTCAGAAAGGCAAACAGGATAGACATTGGAAGGAGAAAGAGGAAACAGGACAGGACCTTACCATAGAGGGCCTCTGAAAGATTCTACTCAACAGTGTATCAAAGCAGATACTGAGACTCATAAACAAACTTTGGGCAGAGTGCAGGGAATCTTAAGAAAGAAGCGGGAGAGAGTAAGATCTGGAGTGGACAGGAGCTCCATAAGGCTAGCAACAGAACCAAATGATCTGGGAACAGGGGTTATTTCTGAGAATGATATTCCAACCAAAGACCATGCATGGATATAACCTAGAAACCCTGCTCAGATGTAGCCCATGCAGCTCATTATCCAAGTGGGTGTCCTAGTAAGGGGAACAGGCACTGTCTCTGACATGAACTCAGTGACTAGCTCCTTGACTGCCTCCCCCGGATGGGGGAGCAGCCTTGCCAGGTCACAGAGGAGGACAATGCAGCCAGTTCTGATGAGACCTGACCTGAGAAGCCAGAGTCAAATGGAAGGGGAGGAGGATCTTCTTTATCTCTGGACTTGGGGAGGGGCATAGAAGGAGAGGAGGGAGAGAGAGTGGGATTGGGAGGGGAGGTGGGAAGGAACTACAGCTGGGAATACAAAGTGAATAAACTATAATTAATATAAAAATAAATTTAAAAAGTTAAAATTTAATAATCTATTATGAAATGTAAAGTCAAGTTGAAATATCATACATCTTTATGATATTTTTACTGGGCAATTCAAAATTACTAATTTTACTAAAATTTTTACATACCATTGAGGGTGATAAGTGATAAGATATAAACACATTGTGGTGTTAGTGTAAACATATTGCTGTCCCCAGATGGAAAAGCTGTTTCTTATTCATTATGGTTGTAATGAAGGTTTAGATCAATTTCAGTATGATCTGTCAATTCACCTACACATCTGTCTCAGTTAGGGCTCTATTGCTTTGAAGAAATGCCATGACCCAGACAAGTCCTATAAGGAAACATTTCACTAGGGCTAGCTTAGAGTTCAGAGGTTTATTCCATTATCATCATATAAGAAAGCATAGTACATTGCAGGCAGACATGGTGATAGAGAGGTAGCTGAGAGTTCTACACACAGATCTTCAGGCAGCTCTAAGAGAGAGCAACACCAGCCTATCTTGAGAATTTTCTTTTTTAAATATTTTTTAATTTTAATTTTTTATATTAATTACAGTTTATTTACTTTATATCCTAGCTATAGCCCTCTCCCAATCCTGTCCTCCTTCCCTAATCTCCTCCCATGCCCCTTTCCAAGTACACAGATAGGGGAGGTCCTCCTTCAGTTATATCTGACCCTAGCCTATCAGGTCTCATCAGGACTGGCTGCATTGTCTTCCTCTGTGGCCTGGTAATGCTGTTCTCCCTTAGGGGAAGATGATCAAACAGCCAGCCACTGAGTTCATGTCTGACAGTCCCTGTTCCCCTTACTAAGAGACCCACTTGAATACTGAGCTGCCATGGGCTACATCTGTGCAGGGCTTCTAGGATATCTTCATCAATGGTCCTTGGTTGGAGTATCAGTCTCAGAAAAGACTCCTGTGCCCAGATCATTTGGCTCTGTTGCTATCCTTGTGAAGCTCCTGTCCCCTCCTGGTCTTTCTATCTCCCCCTTCTTTCCAAAGATTCTCTGTACTCTGCCCAAAGTTTGGCTATGAGTCTCAGCATCTGCTTTGATATCCTGCTGGCAGTCTTTCAGTGGCCCTCTGTGGTAGGCTCCTGTTCTGTTCCCTGTTTTACATTTTACACTTCAGAACCCACACGCAGTTACATACTTTCTCTAAAAAGCCCACACCTACTTCCATCAAGATATTCCTTCTGAGTCTATTAAGATAATGTTTATTCAAAGCAGCACATCTTAAATAGAGATGGCTATTTATGCTATAAATTCTTCAGAAGCTAAATGCTAGAATTTAGGATACTTACTTACAATAGCCCCATGCTCTAGAACATTTAAGAGCATATGAAGAGTATGTATGTAACAACAATTAATGGAAAAGGAAGGTGTTATACTTAAAAGTGAAAGGAGGCTCATATGGAAGGACTTAAAGAACGGAAATGGTGTTATTCTAATGTCAATAATAAAATAAATAATAAAGAAGCACACCAACTTGTCAGGTATTATGGTACATACATTTAAGCACAGCACTCATGAAAGAGAAGCAAGTATGACTACACAACAAGATCCTCTTTCCAAAATACAAATATTTGAAGCTACTTACAATGATGCACTCCTGTAGTTCTGACACCAGGATGTTAAAGGAAAAAGATTGCTTTAGACTAAGTACTAGTTTGGACTACATGGTGAAGCCCAGATTAGCCAGAAATGCATAGGAACAACCTCTCTCAAAAATAAAGACAGAAAAAAAAGGATGACAGATAAATAATTTTGTAATGACAATTGAAAAGCAATAAATCAAGTAATCCAATTAAAAAATGGGATATGGAGCTAAACAGAGAATTCTCTGTAGAGGAATATAGAATGGCAGAGAAACACTTAAAGAGATGTTCAACATCCTTAGCCATCAGGGAGATGCAAGTCAAAATGACCCTGAGATTTCACCTTACACCCATCAGAATGGCCAAGATGAATAACTCAAGTGACAACACATGCTGGAGAGGTTGTGGAGAAAGGGGAACCCTTCTCCATTGCTGGTGGGAATGTAAACTGGTACAACCACTTTGCAAGTCAATCTGGCACTTTCTCAGACAATTAGGAATAGTGTTTCCTCAAGATCTAGCTATATCACTCCTAGGCATATATCCAAAATTTGCTCAAGTACACAATAAGGACATTTGCTCAACCATGTTTGTAGCAGCTTTATTTGTAATAGCCAGAACTTGGAAACAACCCAGATGTCCCTCAACAGAGGAATGGATACAGAAATTGTGGTATTTTTACACAATGGAATACTACTCAGCAATCAAAAACAAGGAAATCATGAAATTTGCAGGTAAATGGTGGGATCTAGAAAAGATCATTCTGAGTGAGGTATCCCAGAAGGAGAAAGACACACATGGTATATACTCACTCATATAGTCCTATAAGATATGATAAACATAAGGAAATCTATACACCTAAAGAAGATAAACAAGAAAGAAGACCGGAAGTAAGACTAAGAGGATCAATTCTCACTTAGAAAGACAAATGGGAAGTGCATTGGACTTAGGAGAAAACAAGTAACAGGACAGGGGCCTACAGCAGAGGGCCCTTGAAAGACTCTACCTAACAGCGTATCAAAGCAGATACTAAGACTCATAACCAAACCTTCGGCAGAGTGCAGGGAACCAAATGAAAGAAGGGAGAACATGTATGACATGGAAAAGATAGGAGCTCCACACGGATCAAATATGTCTGGGCACAGGGTCTTTTCTGAGACTGACACTCCTCCAAGGACCATGTATGGATATAACCTAGAACCTCTGCTGGAATGTAGCCGAGGGTAGCTCAATTGGTTTCCCATAGTAAGGGAAACAGGGACTATTTCTGACATGGACTCAATGGTGGGCTCTTTGACCTCCCCACCCCCCAAAGGAGGAGCAATCCTGCTAGGCCACAGAGGAGGAGTTTGCAGCCAGTCCTGAAGATACCTGATAACACAGGGTCAGATGAAAGGGGAAGAGGTCCTCCCCAATCAGTGGACTTAGAAAGGGGCAGGGAGGAGATAAGGGAGTGAGGGTGGGATTGGGAGGCAATGAGGGAGGGAGGGCAGGTTTGGGAAGGAATGAGGGAGCAGGATACAGCTGGGAAATAAAATGCAACTAATAAAAACAGAAAGAAAAGAAAGAAGGAAGGAGGGAGTGAGGGAGGGAGGGAGGGAAGGAAGGAAGGAAGGAAATATTATTTTGGAATATAAATCAAAACCTGTTGCTTCACTTAAAATGTATGAATAAGATTGCAGGAGGTATGATTATATTTATATAATTTTTTAACAGTCAATCTATAGTATAGCAATACAAGTCAAGATGGAGGTGACTACCTTTGCTAGGAAGAGTTACTGGTTGTGACAGTACATTTGTTCGTGTGTGTGTGTGTGTGCGTGTGTGTTTGTGTGTTTTTGTGTGTGTATGTGTCTATAAGCACAAGGAAACACCAAATATTTAATCATACATTACACTAGATCTTCCTGGAAGGATGGTTTTGAATGAGACTAACATTCTTGTTCATAGACTAGAGAAGGTATGCTCCATTTGGAATATGTGTTTTTCTCAACTGACCAGGTGAAGAGCTAAATAGAACAAATCTAACACTTCTTCTTGCCTAGTGTCCTGAAACACTGAATATCAACACTGTCTTGGGTATCAGCCTGAACTGAATCATTGTCTTCACTGGATATTGATTCTGCCAGCCTCAACACTGAATGAAGCCATCAATGCTCTTGTGTCTCCAGATGGCCAAGCTTTCCTGAAGATCTGGGAATCTAATGGCACTAGCCAAATCGCTGTTTCCCGAAATCTCTTCACTCCACACCTTCTTTTTCCCAGTCATCTCCTGTCTGCACACACAGGCTTGCCCTTCTCCACACTAATCCCCTGTTTATGTCTGCCTGGAAAACCTTAACAAAAGTTTTGTTGATCTTTGATCTTTTTCTTGATCTTTGGCTTCATGCTGTGGGTTTGTATGTTCTGAAAGTGCAACAAGTTGTGGATTTGTTTATAATTTAATAAATTTACAGAAATTTTGAGTAAAGCTATTAAAGGAGAATATGACAGCAACATGGAGGAAACAACGATATGCTTCCCAATACTGAATCTAGGCTAAATGTTCTTGCTTATGCTGGACATTCATATCACACTCAAATCAAAGCACTATCCAAATCACTTTATAATGTTTGTGGATGGGTATTCCCTCTAAAAAGTGGATTAGCTACATTTTTGTTTACATCCGTGTTTCTATGTGAACAGCTCACTTTTTCTCAGTGTCTTCAGGCAAAGTAATCAAGTGAAATTTTAAAATGTTCTTCTATGTTTCTTTTTATTTTGCATATGTTTGTTTATATGCACATAAATGCTCACATTTCAAGGTTCAAGTGTGGTGGTCAGAGGATGACTTGAAGAATTCAGTTCTTTCCTTCGGCCACATGAGTCCAGAGGCCAGAACTAATGATATGGTTTGTGGCCAAAAAATCTAGTTATAGACATATCCCCCCTGTATAAAGTCAGAGAGTTGCGGAAAGAAATATATGTTGCATGAATGTAATGAAATCATTGCTGAGGAGTTATAAACAGGTCATTACTTAAAATGTAAACAATGGTGACAAAGGGAACTATAAGATCTTTAGAAAGATTCACGGCACTGCCCTTATAATAGGAGAAATGTCATCAAAATATATTTACCCGAATGTGGTCAGATTACATCCACAGAGAGTCTGTGTAAAGCAAGTATCTCTCTTATAAGGAACTACTCTTCGAAATCACTAATCCCATAAGCTGCTATCCTAATGTTCCTCCTACTATTTTTATACAAGTTTAAAGCACAGTAAAGTTGAACATTTGGAGAAATGAGATCTTCTTTCTGTGTAAACAGTATTTCTACCTGCACCCTAGATCACTTCACTGCTGTCTATTGTGTTTTCTGATTAGTTTTTAATTTATTTTATTTTTGTATTAATTACCGTTTATTCACTTTGTATCCTCCCTGTAGCTACCTCCCTATTCCTCTCCTGGCCCCACCCTCCCTCCCAGTTCTCTGCCCATGCCCCTCCCCCAGTACACTGATAGGGGAGGTCCTCTTCCCTTTCCTTCAGATTATTATTTAGGTTTCTTTCCCCTTCTTTTAGCTGTCAATATGGTGACTGATATACATTGCTACTTCCAGAGAATTTCTCAGGTGGAGAATAATTAGGGAGATGCTCACTAAGCTGTTATTTATTACCTTTAAAACCAAGTTTATTTATTTATGCTTATGTGTGGATGCCTGCTTGCATTTATGTCCCCCAGCTATGTGCTGGAACTACACAGTATGGAAATCAACAGGTGATTGTGAGCAGCTATGTCAGTCTTACGTATTAACAGAAATAATTCTTTTATTTTATTTTATTAATTACACTTTATTCGCTTTGTATCCCCCCATAGGCCCCTCCCTCCTTCCTTCCTGGTCCCACCCTCCCCCCCTTCTTCACGAATAGCCCTCCCCAAGTTTACTGATAGGGGAGGCCCTCCTCTCCTTCCTTCTGATCTTAGTCTATCAGATCTCATCAGGAGTGGCTGCATTGTCATCTTCTGTGGCCTGGTAAGGCTGCTCCCCCCTCAGGGGGAGGTGATCATCTTAACTGTGTAAGCTATCTGTCTAGCATGCAAGGTAGTATTTCTATTTCATTCATTCAATTTTCTTTTCAGTGGACTATGATTATTGTATACAATGGTTTCATAGACACTCATTATTCTCCTTCTGTTCTTTCATTGTAACAAAACACTCTGATCAAAAAGCAACTGAAGAGATGAAATGTTTGCTGGACTGTTGTTCCAGGTTACAATCCTCCATTTTAGTGAAGTCAGAGTGAGAAGTCAAGCAGTTCTTCACCTCACAGGTACCAAAAGAAATGTCCTCATGTGGCCTGCTCACTGGTAGGTTGCTATGCTCACTGTCTTTTTTCCCCTCCTCCTCATAGTTTTATATGTTCTTCCATGAAAGCATGCCACCCACATTCTGAAGGGGTCTCGTCACTTCAATTATGAATCAAGTTAATCCTCCATAGACATGCCCACAAGCCAACCTGGTAGAAATAATTTTTTAATTATTACTGGCTTCCCAGGTGATTCTACATTATGTCACACTGAAAATTAAAACTAACCAGTACTAGGCATTTTGTTGATACATATTCCAAACACTCTGGTACTGTAGTGCACAGCTAAAATCTAAACACTCAGAGCCTGAGGCAGGAAGATCATACATTCAATACTTGCCTGGGCTACTGAGACCCTACCTAAAAACTTACAAATTGTTTATAGATTTTTTTATATCAGTGCACAGTAATAGCAATATGACCCTGTTATGCATTTGATTAAAGAGTATCTATGTTTGAGAACAAACAAAACATTCTGGTGTTATGATTAGCAGCTTGAGAATATAGTCTTTTTTTAAGAAGCATAAGAAGCAAAGCTCAATCTAAGAGTAATAAGAAAGAGTCTTGAGGGACCTAGTTAGTTTCTAGAGGATCTTCCAATGCCAAGGGCAGTTTTATTGAAAGAAGCCTCTTCTTTACTTTTAATAACGTATTTACTGTGGCCTACAGTTTAATAAAAGTTTCTCAAGCCTCAAATCCTTTAAGCATGCTTAGCAGTGACTCAAGAACAAGGTGCAATGATGGCTAAGATAACTTTTGATATAAAAATAACACTCTATAAAGATTGTTATTTAGTTATTGACCCACTGTAACCCTGCGGTTTCCGTTGTCACCAGGTGAAAGGGCCAAATATGACATAAACACACACACACATACATATCACAAATACACATAGGTATGCATGTGTAATATATGTGAGTGTTTCTATGTGTGTATATCTGTGTTTGTAATGATGTGTGAGATTTTGCCCCTAGTGCAAAAAATGTGTACAAAGAAATCCAATTTAAACATATATTTCATAAGTTGATTCCCTTGAAAATTTTTTCTAAACTCGTGTAATTTTGCATTGTTTGATATGGTGAACAAGATTTCACAATAAGATGTAAAGTCAAGGTATAAAATGCTCAGGACAAGTTTTAATGCTTATAACTCATACTTCGTATGTGTAAAAGATACTACTTTATATTTTAAAGGTAATACATTTCCCCAAAAATGTTTCAGTTTAGCTACATGTTTTATTGCTCATTTTCACTCAGAGATGAGTTCAAAACTGGGATCCTACAGCAGCAATATGTTAAGAGCTGACACTATAAAGATCCAGTAGCGAGATTAACAGTGAATTATTGCACAGACTCCACATTAAACTACCCTCTTGTGCAACAAATGTTACCGACAATCTGCAACCTGAAATATTAATATCTTATTACCATGGAGATCACATTAATTACAGTCACTTTAAGAAGGCAATAATTACACAGTTTTATGGTGGCCACGAAGGTCAGTTTATGTAAGTGATTACTCACCTGCTACACAGCTCCACAAGTGCATTAAGTTATCAGCAGGACACGCATTTTATTCTTCAAGGGCAATTTGTGGTTATGTGAATGTATGTACACACACACACAATCACACTGTTCAGATACTGCGGTGTGAAGTCATTCTGTTGCAAAAAAAAGTCACTTTTTGAAATGAGTTTTGTCCTCATAATTATTAAAAATTATATATATATATATGCCATAGACTTGAATGTCAATAATCTGTTGAGAGCTGAGTAAGTGTGAGTGTGTGTATGTGTGTGTAGTATGTATGCGTATCCACATATATACATGCATGTGGGCATGTGACTGTGCCTGTGGCACCAATGCGCATGTAGATCTGAGAACAACCCTACGTATTCATCCCCACCTTACACTTAACGTCATGCTTTAAAGGACTGAGTTGAAATATTTTTCTTCAAATATTACTGAAACAATTATTACACTTTTATGAAAAAAAGTGAAGATGCTAAACTGTTTATCGAAAAATTTTAACCAACGTATTCTATCGAAAAATGCCTGTGCAATTTGGATGAGTTAGTTAATATAAATTACATTGCCAATGTCATACAGACTTGAATAATGAGCACACAAGTGTTGTGATGGCTAATCAGGCCTGTCAGCACAGCGAAGACAAAGCAACCTCAAAAATTAAGGAGTTGTTCCATTAGATTGACCTATAGGCATGCCCGCTTTCTTGCTTGATCGACATGGAAGTGCCCAGACCGCTGTAGATGGTGCCATGCTTGGGCTTGTGATACTGGTTTGTGAAGGACTCTGGCTGAGAGTGAGCAGGGGAAGCACTTCAGAAAAGCGTGTTCCTTCAACGGTTCCTGGTTCAACCTCCTGCTGCGAGCTCCTTCTTCGACTTCATTTTATGGAATACCTGCATGTCAAACAGACCGTCTCTTCCACCACTTAGTGTTGGTCAGTGTCTGATCTTAGCAATGGAAGTCAAAGTAGGCAGGACATTGGTATCAGGAATGTGGGGTCTTCTGTGTCGAATCTGACGGTCTCACTGTGTCTTCTAATTTGAGCTGTGTTGTTGGAGAAAGATGGAGGAATTGAGGGCTGTGACCTGGAAAAGCCATTGAGGGCTCAGACTTAATAAGCTGTTCTGGGAGCATGGATGATAGTGCTGAAAGACATACAGATGGTGGAAGCTAGGCTTGTAAAGTCTCTGAGGGAAGAAGAGACTATCAAGGCTGTTTGGATGACAATTTTAATTATGATTGTCGTAGTGAAATCCTTTGTGCTTTACCCGGACAGTGGATGCTAGTTCCTGGGTTGAAAAATCAACTTTGACTGAATTAGTGTAGTCAAATCTTCAGGGAAGTAATTCTTCAAGGTAGCACACAGAATTTGTAGTCCAGATGGAGCAAAGTTTGTATCTCAAGCTTCAAGCTAAACTTGACAGTGTGTAGAAGGCTCCCATGTAATATTGGTTTTTAAGGCACAGAATGGTCAGTCAAAAATAAATAAATAAAATCCTCTAAGCCTCAGAAGAGGGAATGCCACTCATGTAGGTGTACCTTAATTATAATAGAAACCCAATAGTATTGCAGGTATAAAGGAGGCCCAGGGATCACCACAAACGAAAGACAGAAGCAGGTATAAAGAGAGTCTGGTCTAAGCATATGAGATAAGCTACATGTTGAATAGCAGAGCCAAGAACTAGGACTACAACATTCCTTTAGAACCTGAAAGATCATGAGTGTTTCCATGATGCTGGACTCTGAGCAACAGATTGGGATTTCAGTGCTCAATCTCAGATTTCACTTTAATCTTATTGTACATGTGCCCTGTTTCTTACCTTTGGAAATAGGAAAATATTCACCTTGATTTTTTTTTTTTACAGACCCTCTCCCTACAGTTTAGAGACTTCTGACTTTTCAAAGGCTCTAATATTTTTTTTAATTTTAATTTTTATTAATTACACTTTATACACTTTGTATCCCTCCATAAACCCCTCCCTCCTCTCTCCCCAAGCACTGATAGGGGAGGTCTTCCTCTCCTTCCTTCTGATCTTAGTTTATCAGGTCTCATCAGGAGTAGTTGCATTGTCTTCCTCTGTGGCCTGGTAAGACTGCTCCCCCCTCACGGGGAGGTGATCAAAGAGCAGGCCAATCAGTTCATGTCAGAGACAGTCCCTGTTTGCATTACTATGGAACCCACTTGGACACTGAACTGGTATGGGCTACATCCGTGCAGAGCTTCAAGGATATCTCCATCAATGGTCCTTGGTTGGAGTATCAGTCTCAGGAAAGACCCCTGGGCCCAGATTATTTAGTTCTGTTGTTCTCCTTGTGGAGCTCCTGTCCTCTCCAGTATTTACTATTTCCCACTTCTTTCATAAGATTCCCTGCACTCTGCGCAAAGACTGGCCATAAGTCTCAGCATCTGCTTTGATACCCTGCAATGTAGAGCCTTTCAGAGGCCCTCTATGGCAGGCTCTTGTCCTGTTCCCTGTTTGGTCCTTCTTCTGATGTCCATCCTCTTTGCCTTTCCGAATGGGGATTGAGCATTTTAGCCGGTATCCTCCATCTTGATTAGTTTCTTTAGGTGTACAGATTTTAGTAGGTTTATCCTCTATTATATGTCTAATATACACTTATTAGTGAGTATATACCCTGTGTGTCTTTCTGCTTCTGGATACCTCACTCAGGATGATATTTTCCAGTTCCCACCATTTACCTGCAAATTTCATGATTTCCTTGTTTTTCATTGCTGAGTAATATTCCAAGGTGTAGAAAACTTTGTATACTTTGTATAAACTCACATAATCCCATTTAAAGTTCCCATTTGTATCTTCCCTCACTCTCATTGTGAACACCAAAATGTTTGTTGATGTATTTTTTTTTACTATAAAATTATTTAGGTTATATGGTTTTCTATTTTTTTTTCAGCACTATTGAATGCTGGTAATATATTTGTCTTAAGAACATGAAGACAAAAGTGTTTTGGAAGAATTAAGAGATAATGAGTTTACTGTTTGAGTTTTCATTAAAATGCTGAGGTAGTGAGAGTTGAAATAACCAGAAATATTAAAAAAATAACTGTTGTCATTTTATTTGACAAATTAGACAAATCAAACCACTTCTCCTACAGTGTCCAATGTGATAACACCTAGATCCAAAATTAAACAAAATAAATTAAAATATTGGCAATATTGCTAAAATGATTGATGGAGGTGAAACTAAGGCACTTTCTCCCTAGCTTGACTGCAGTTCTGAGCGTGGAGGTTAACATAACTATTGTGTGGACAGAGAATAAAAAAGAGATGTCAAGAAAAATATTGTGTCCTGGGCTGATTAAAGACCTTTTTTAGCTGGGATACCAAAATGATTATGTAAAAATCAGAAATATGTATTTGCCAATTAACATTAATAAGTTGCATACCATATTTTACTACCTAGAAACTGGTTTTGTAAGTTTAACCAAGTTATTTTATTATTTTTTTTTTTGTAAACAGATGCCTGGGTAAATCAATCATCACTTCCAAACTGTTTAGTCAGTCCTTACAGAACTGTTCAAGGGGTTTCTGGAGTAAGTGATGCTCATCATTTCAGATTTTTAATTTACTGCGTCAAAAATTTTCACTAAACTCCATTTAAGTTTGCCACCATGTGATTATATACTTGTTTACAAAAAGAGTGTTAATGAGCTACCACGAGCTTCATCCGAATAAAGGTTCTAGGTTATATCAATACATGGTCCTTGGTTGGAGAAACAGTTTCAGGAAAAAACCCCTGTGCCCAGATATATTTGGTCCTTGTGGGGCTCCTATCCTTTCCCTGTCATACTGGCTCCCCTTCTGCCAAAGGTTTGGTTATGAGTCTTAGTATCTGTTTTGAAACGCTGCTTGGTAGGGTCTTTCAGATGCCTTCTGCAGTAGACTCCTACATACGTCCTATGCACATCTCATTTGTCTTTTTAAGTGAGGATTGATCATCTTACCTCGTGTCTGCTTTCTTGTTTACCTCCTTTACTTGTATAGACTTCATTAGCTCGTGGTAGCTCAATAACCAATTGGTTTCCCATAGTAAGGGGAACAGGGACTATCTCTGACATGAACTCAATGACTGGCTCTTTGACTCCCCACCCCCCAAGGGAGGAGCAATCCTGCTAGGCCACAGAGGAGGACTTTACAGCCAGCCCTGAAGATACCTGATAGAACAGGGCCAGACGAAAGGGGAGGAGGTCCTCCCCAATCCATGGACTTGGAAAGGGGCAGGGAGAAGCTAAGGGAGGGAGGGTATAGGGAGTGGGATACAGCTGGGATACAGAGTTAATAAAATGTAACTAATAATAATAAACAATAAAAAAAGCTTTAAATAAACTAATAAACCAAACAAGCCAAAAAAAAAAGTGTTAAGGACATACTGTCTATCACACAGATCTTGCTTTTCTCCCAAAATTTTAATAAACTACCAAACATACATGGAACACATATGATTTTAGAACAGCAATATTTTATGACTCAAGCTTTAATCAATGATTAATTGGAGTTCACTCTCCAGCCCATTGGAGTCTTTTTGAAGATTCAGTTGCCATATTTCTTACCAGTTTTAAGTTTGGTAGATTAGAGTGGTGTTAGACATGATCAAGACAGTGGTGATTTTATAAGTAATATATATTTTTATTATTTTATATATAATATATAAGTTATATAAAATATAATTTATATATAATATATATTAGATTTGAAGTCATTGATGCAGGCAGCAACAATTGCTCCCTTCCCTGTGTCAGGTGTGGGTAGTGACTGTAATCTCCCAAATCCCCAAATGCTATAGCTTTAAAATCATGCCAACTTTGGGACTCGATGATTTGGTATATTCCAAGGTGAAATCAGTCCCTAGGGAGCACCTCCAGTAATAGATGTGTGAGCGATGAAAACTATAAGGGTTGGCTATTTATCATTATTTAAGTACCAACTAAAGAGAATTATAACCTCAGTAGGCCAGTATTAAGTCAAGATAAGTAGGGAAGCTGTCTCCATGGTGTTATGTGGAGATCCTGCATCAAAGCAAGTCTGGCTGGGCATGTTGGCTCAGGCTGATTTATTATATTGGGACTTGAATATTTTGCTTCGTAAGCTTGGCATCCTTCCTAATCACTCTGTTAATAATTAGAAGCAATGATTCATTCTGTAAAGGGCATCGTCTAATATTTAAGCAGGTCTACAAATGTTTACTTCGTTCCTAGTGATTAGAGTTGGAAAGTTAAATGTTGTGTGGAGGCTTAGATTTATGGTTCTTAAGTACCCTTACTTCCCTCTCCTCCTCACCTGTCCCCTGTCAACCTTAAGTAGGGGACTAGTAGGGAAATATCACATGACAAAATTCAATCTTCAAAGAAACCAAAAAATTGCCCTTCACATGAGTACTTTCCTTAGAGAAGAAGACCAGGCAAGCCTCTTTCACTCTACTCACTATAATGCTGAGGTCTGTATTTCCAGAAGTTGTATCTCCTTATATTTAATAAAATGGAGAATATGCTCCTGATTAGTATATGAGCTTAGACCAGAAGTAGGAAGACAGCATACCACAATCATCATTTATCCCAGAGATTTATCTGAGAAATGTGAGTTTTACATATCTTCAAGTGTGGGTTAAAATGAATTACAGTTGTCAATAATAGGGAATACATTTATTGAAAAACATTGTAGGGATCTCAGGAAGCTTGGTTAGAAAGATATAACTCTGGAAGTTTGTTTGTCCTCAAACCAGAAAAGTATAACCTACCATAAATAAAAATCAAGTGCAGATACTGTGATCATGAATATTGCTGAACTTGGTTATTATGAGTCACTGATTGTGATCAGAGAAGTATCATTGTATTCATTAGATTCAGAGATATGGATACTACTACTACTACTTTATCTAATATTAACTTTCATTGAATTTACTTGATATAAAACAGCTTACATTAAATAATTACAAAGAACCATTGAAATTATATGTCAGTTCTCCACATCTATCTATTTATGATATGTAAGTAAATTACATACACTCAGGTGCAATAACAGAATGTTCTCAGTAGCAATGGCTTAAATAATAGTTACTATCTGTATATTATAACAGAATTCCAGAGTTGGGCACTTATACAGTAGTTTTAAAATCTGCAGAATAACATTTAACAATATATCTATTGATTATTTTAATCATTTTCTCCTTGATAATCAGTATTTACCCATTTTAGCTTTATATTATTTAGTCCTGATTATCAAAACTTTCTAGAGCTAATTAAGGAAATAGCAGAGAAGAAGAATATGAATAAAAACCTTTTCATCATGATGCTTTATCATTACATCATGATAGATATTATGATTTCTCTATTAATCATAATGCATAAATGGCATATATCCATCATTCTGAAATAAACCCAAATTGAAATTGAGTATATGAGAGCTCTTATCTTTGAGTTATAACAGCCAAAGTATATATCTCTGTAGTACTTTGAATATGGATGGCCACAATTTAAAAACAAAATTTTGCTCTTATGCATTCTGTTATAAGCATGAACTTGGAGATCAAAATTTGTGGTACTAATGAAAACATCAAGAGTTTGCAATGTAAATCTTAAATGTAATAAAGCTGACAAATAACATGTTCATGGAAGAAAAGTAACTAAAGAATGGTTCAGTTAATTTTCCTTTTGTTTACAAATAGATTGTCAATTAGATAGTTTTATTATCTCAACATAATGAAAGTAGCACATGGTTTTATGTTATGCATAATAAATGCTATTAGATCTTTTAAGACTAGATTACAGATATATCTGTAATTTATGCAGAACAAATATGAAAAGAAATCTATAATGAATGTTTATGTTATCTTATTTGATTTATTTAAAATACGCTTAAAGTAAAGCTTCTTAATTGCTGTTTCTTCAAGCAGATTAGCTCTTCAAACAAATTAATGGAGGAAGTCTTGCAATTTCACTCATATGTACATTTTAGAAAAAGATACTTCTGCTATAAATATCTTCATGTAATACATTGAGCAACAGCAAAGCAACTGCGATTGGAATTACATGTTATGTCTCTAATATAACAATGTTCACAATGCTACTCCAGACATGAGGGAAACAGTTATAGGCAACTTGGACTCTGTGTACAACAATAGAAACATTGGACATTTGCCATGTTTGAGTATTTCTTGCTTCAAATGTTGGTATCTCAGAGACAATGCAATGCTAAAATGTTGAACAGAAAACAATGGAAATAAAGTGAATGTTATTACAAATTTTTAGGCAAAACCTGCAGTACTGGGATAAAGTATCACCCTGTACACCACTAGCAATAATTGGTAACTAATATCTACCAACATCAATGAACTCAACTCTACAATAAAAAGACACAGACTGATATAATGGTTGCAGAATTAGAATCCAACATTCTGCAGCATTCAAGAAGCACGACTCTGTATTAACCATAGACACTACCTCAGAATAAAGAGCAAAAACAAACAAACAAAAAACAGACCCAATAAGCAAGTTGGGTAGCTGTTCTAATATCTAATAAAATAGACTTTGAAGCAAAATTAATCAAAAGAAATGGGGATGGACACTTCATTCTCATAAAAAGAAACATCCACCAGGAGGGCATCACAATCCTGAACATCTATGCATGATACACAAGGGCTCCTGCATTTGTAAAAAAAAAAAAAAAAAAAAAAAACAGTATTAAAGCTTAAATCACACATTGACCCCAACATCTTATTAGTGGAACACCAACTCACCACTCTAAACAAGGTATAGATCATTGAGATGAAAGCTAAGTGGAAAAAGTGATGGCACTTATAAAGGTATTAAATCAAATGGACCTAATAGATGACTACAGATATTTTTACTCAAACACAAAAGAGTATACCTTTTTCTTAGGACCTCATGGAACTGTCTCCAAAACTGACCATAGAGTTGGGCATAAAGCAAGCCTCAACAGATACAAGAAGATTGAAATAATCCCTTTTACCATATAGACTACCATGGCCTAAAATTAGACCTCAATAATAACAGAAGTAGCAAAAAGACTACCCATGCATTGAAACTACACAACTCTCTATTCATTGACAGGAGGGTCAAGGAAGAAATAAAGAAAGAAATTAAAAAATTCCTAGAATTCAGTGAAAATGAAGGCACAACTTACCAAACTTATGGGACATAATGAAAACGGTGCTAAGAGGAAAGTTCATAACACTTCATGAAGAAATTCGAGACATCTCATACAAGCAACTTGATGGCACACCTAAAGCACTAGGGTAAAAAAGACACACCCAAGAGTACTAAGGAGCTTGAAATAATCAAACTCAGCTCTGAAATAAAAAAAAAATAGAAAAAAAGAGAACAATTCAAAAAAAATCAATGAAATGAAGATATACTTCTTTGAGAAGATCAAAAAGATAGAAAAACTCTTAGCCAAACTAACTAAAAGGCAGGGAGAAACTAGCCAAATCAGAAAATCATAAAAGAAAAGAGGGATATACTGACAGACACTGAGGAAACCCAAACAATCTTTAGGTCCTACTTCAAAAGCATATACACCACAAAATTTGAAAATCTAACTAAAACGGACAATTTCTTGATAGATTTCATTTACAGTCAAGACCAGTTAAATAAATTAAATAATCCTATATCCCTTAAGAAAACAGAGGCTTTCATCAAAAGTCTCTCATACAAAAAAAGCCCAGGGCCAGACAGTTTCATAGCAGAATTTTACCAGACCAAACTCCAAATTTCTTCAAACTATTACACAAAATAGAAACAGAAGGAACATTTCCAAACTCATTCTATGAAGGCTCAGTCACCTTGATACCTAAACCATATAAAGACTCAACAAAGAGAACTTCAAACCTATCTCTCTTATGAACATTGATGCTATAATACTCAATAAAATACTTGCAAACCAAATCCAAGAACACATAAAAGGTATCATCCACCATGACCAAGTACGTTTCATCCCAGGCATACCAGTGTGATTAAATATATGGAAATACATCAATGTAATCCACCATATAGGCAAACTTTCCTTCACATGATCATCTCCTTAGATGTTGAAAAACATTTGACAAAATCCAAAACCCATGCATGTTTAAAGTTTCGGAGAGATGAGGGACACAAGGCACAGACCTAAACATAGTAAAGACAATATAAGACAAGCCTGTAGCCAACATCAAACTAAACGGAGAGAAATTTAAAACATTCCCACTGAAACAGGGACAAAGCAAGGCTGCCCACTCTCTCTCTACATCTTCAACATAGTATATGAAGTACTAGCTAGAGCAATAAGACAACTAAAGGAGATCAAGAGGATACTAATCAGAAAGAAAGAAGTCAATTTATTACTATTCCCAGAAGATATGATGGTATCCATGAGTGACCCCAAAACTTTTACAAGAGAACTGGTAAAACTGATAAGCACTTTTACCATAGCAGCAGGATGCAAAATTAACCCAAAACACACTAGAATTCCTGTATACAAAAGTCAAACAAGCTGAAAATAAATTAGGGAACAGGAGCTCCACAAGAGAGCAACAGAAGCAAAAAATCTGAGCACAGGGGTCTTTTCTGAAACCGATACTCCAACCAAGGACCATGCATGGAGATAACCTACAACCCCTGCACAGATGTGGCCCATGGCAGCTCAATCTTCAAGTGGGTTCCCCAGTAATGGCAACAGGGACTGTCTCTGACAGAAACTCAGTGGCTGGCTTTTGATCACCTCCCACTGAGGGTGAGAGCAGCCTTACCATGCAACAGAGGAAGACAATGCAACCAGTCCTGATGAGACCTGATAGGGAAGGGGAGAAAGATCTCCCATATCAGTGGACTTGTGGAGGGGTATGGGAAGAGATGAGGGAAGGAGGGTGGAATTAGGAGAGGGTGGGGGAATGGTCTACAGCTGGGATAAAAAGTGAATAAACTGTAATTAATAAAATAAATGAATAAATAAATAGATGGATAAATAAGTAAAAAAATGAAATTAGGGAAACAACACCCTTCACAAAAGCCACAAAAATGTACAGTACCTTGATGTTACTTTAGCCATTCAAGTGAAAAACCTGTATGAAAAAAAAATAAAACTTTCAAGTCTATGAAGAAAGACATTTAAGAAGGAATCAGAAGATGGAAAGAACTCCCATGATCATGGCTCATTAGGATTAACATCTTCTGGAGGTATCTCTATCCCTGATCTCAAGCTATAATATAAAACAACAGTTATAAAAACTTCACGGTACTGGTATAGAAACAGACTGGTGGATCAATGTACTTGAATAGAAGACCCAAAAATAAACCCACACACCTAAGAAAACTTAACTTTTGACCAAGAAGCCAAAAGCATACAATAGAAAAAAAATATTTTCAACAAATGGTGCTAGTCTACCTGGATGTCTACAGCTAGAAAAATAAAAATATATCCATATTCATCACTCTGCACAAGAGTAAAGTCCAAGTGGATCAAAGACCTCAACATAAAACCAGACACATTAAATCTGTTAGAAGAAAAAGTAGGGAAGAGCCTTGTCCTCGTTAGTACAAGGGCCAACATCCTGAACAGAACACCAACATCATAGGCTCTAAGATCAACAATCAATAAATGATTGTTGATGACTTCATGAAACTGAAAAGCTTCTGTAAAGCAAAGGATATTGTAATCAGAACAAAAAACAACAGCCTACAGACTGGGAAAGGATGTCTGACAGAGAGCCAAAATCAAGAATATATAAAGAACTCAAGAAGTTAAATACAAAAAAAAAGCAAGTAATCCAAAATATGGTGAAGAGCTAAATAGAGAATATTCAACAGAGGTTATATAATGGCAGAGAAATACTTAAATAAATGCTCAATGTCCTTAGTAATCTGGAAATGCAAATCAAATCAACCATAAGATTCCATGTTACACCTTTCAGAATGGCTAAGATCAAAAACTCAAGAGATGATACATGATGGAGAGGTTGTGGAGAAAGGGGAACCCTTCTCCATTGCTGGTGGGAATGCAACCTTGAACAACCAATTTGGAAATTAATCTCGTACTTTCTCAGAAAATTAGGAATAATGCTACCTCAAGATCCAGCTATACCACTGCTGGGCTTATATCCTAAAGATGCTCCACCATACAGCAAGGACATTTGCTCAACTATGTTCATAGCAGCAATTTTCAAAATAGCCAATGATCTGAAAACAACCTAAATGTCCCTCAACTGAAGAATGGATGCAGAAATTGTGGTACATTTACAAAATGGAAACTAGTCACCAATTAAAAACAAGGAAATCATAAAATTTGCAGGCAAATGGGAGGAACTTGAAATGATTATTCTGAGGTAACCAAGAAGCAGAAAAACACATATGGTACATATTCACTTATACGTGGATACTAGCCATATAATATAGGATAAGTATACTAAAATCTATAGTCCTAATGAAGTTAAACAACAAAGAGGATCCTAAGGAAGAGGGTAAAATATCACTCAGAAGGGCAAACAATGATAAACAGCAGAAGTAGAAGATAAGGAACAGGACAGGCACCTTCCACAGGGGTCCTCTGAAAGATTCTACCCATCAGGGTATTGAAGGAAATACTGAGACTCATACTCAAATTTTGGGCAGAGTGCAGGAAACCTTGTGGAAGAAGAGGAAGATAGAAATACCAGTAGGGAACAGGAACTGCAGGAGACCAACAGACCCAAAAATCTTGTGCCCAAGGAGGGCCTTCAGAGACTGATACCCCAACCAAGGACCATACATGGAGAGGACTTAGATCCCCTATACAAAGGAAGTCATTGTTTCCTCAGTTTTCAAGTGGGTTCACTAGTAAATGGTACATGGGCTGTCTCTGACATGAATTCAGTGGCTGGTTCTCTCTGATCACCTCCCTCCTGGAGGCTGTAGCCTTGTCAGGCCACAGAGGAAGATGATGCACCCAGCCTTGATGAGACTTGATAGGTTAGGGTCAGATAGAAGGGGAGGAGGACCTCTGCTATCAGTGGACTAAGGGAAGGTCATAGTGGCAGAAGATTAAGGATGGGTGTAATGGGAGGTAGATGGAAGGGGCTGGGATACAAAGTGAATAAACTATGATAGATAGATAGATAGATAGATAGATAGATAGATAGATAGATAGATAGATAATTTTTTAATTTAAATTATGGAATTTATTCTGGGAATATTTCTGGGATGATCTTGTTAGGTAATGTACATATTCTTAATCTCATTGAATTCATGTAGTGTTCACCTATTATATATAGAAAATATTGTTACACCAAATTCGTCCACTCTCTGTAGCATTATAATTTTTCTAGCTCTACATCTATGATGATTCCTGTACTGTTCAGAGAAGAAGTATGTTATAGATGCTCTATTTATATCAGTTCACTTCTCAGTCTCTTATTCTCTTTATAAAACCATTTCATTTAAATTTATACCCAGTTTCTTTTTTAAATTTACTTTACTTCATTTATTTATTATAATTTATTCACATTGTATCCAGGCTGCAGCCCCTTCCCTACCATATACATATGTTAGCTTCTAGAAGAGTCAGCTTTCACATGAATTTTCAAAAGACCTTGACTATTAGTCATGTTTACTTATGTTCCTCTTTACCTAACCCTGAAACCTATAAAAGCAATCTGCCTGCAACATATACTCTTGCACTAGTGACACAGATGCGTAGGAGTAAACAACTACTTCT
Organism: Psammomys obesus; assembly: GCF_907164565.1. Classification (NCBI taxonomy): domain Eukaryota; kingdom Metazoa; phylum Chordata; class Mammalia; order Rodentia; family Muridae; genus Psammomys; species Psammomys obesus. Next base: position 5,311,141 of record NW_026596100.1, on the reverse strand, counting down.
GGCAAATTTCACTTAAGGACCACTTTATGAGATAGATTCCTAACACTTTAATCAACCAAGGATATGAAATTGGAAGGGTCAAGGACCCCAGGGGTAAACAGACTGTTAGTGTGGTAGCTATAGATTCCTTGAGTGAAAATTTAAGAAATGGTGGATGAAGTTATGAGTGATATATTTATGTTAAAAACCAGTTCCTCAGACTCATAATAAATTGGCAAAGGCTTTGCCATACAGATCAAGCGCAGCACTGAAAACCTTATTCTGGCCCAAGAGCAAGCATTTGGGCAAAATCTAGCAGTTGCAGCTTCACCCTTCCAAATGCTTACAGCACTGCTTGTCTACAAACCCTCCCCTTTGTTAGGGATTTTTCTCTTTCTGTGATAGTTGGTTCTCTTCCATCATAATGAACATAGTACCCCTGACCTCAGCTTTTCTGGGTATGTTTATTTATTTCTTTATTGTCACTTTTCTTTCTTCCATCCCTTCTTGCCTCGGTTAAGTTTCCAGACATTAATCATGCTGGTCACAGCATATAATCTATTAAGCGAATGTAGCTGCAAAGTGACATCTAATGACATGTCCATTGATTAGTACCTTGTTCAACCTCGTTCTTCAAGCACTGGATGATAATTTACATAAACACCTGTTGTAGGCTGTTATTAATATTTACTATTGTTTTATCTTCTTGTAATGCTGCTGTTAATCGTCAGCAGCTATATAACCAAATCAGCACACAGAGATTGGGTTTTTAGTTAACCTAGAACACAATGCTGGGCAATATTTACTCCCTTCCCAAACCTCCAAGCCCTCAGTTTCCTAACATTTAGATTTCCCACATTACACTTGCTTTTTGTGAAATCTTAGGTCTGGTTCATGCTCCAACTCCTCCAAGCTCTCTCCTCCAGCTCTGCTCTCCTTGCTCTCCCCTCATCCTCCTTCTCCTCCCAACTTCTGGCTCCTCCTCTCTTTCCTGTCCTCTGGTTCCTCCCTGCTCAACATTGTGTCCAGTTGCTTTATTTTGTTCCTGTTTACACAAGAGTTGAGACAGGATGCTTAGAATGAGTATCACAAGGCAATATCCGGATTGAAACCAGAGAGTTGGGGGTCGAGTGGGAGAGAAATCAGCATTTAAATGAACAAGGGTAAGGTGTATACATAAAAAAAAAAAAAAAAAAAAAAAAAAAAAAAAAAAAAAAAAAAAAAACATTATACCAACAAACATCTAAGTCCTAAAACATGTTTCTCAAGGCTCATGGAGGAGGCAGAAGTTTGTAAGAGTCTGGCACGGTGAACTACTCCAAGGAAACGGCATCTTCCAGACACAAGACCTTAACACATATGAACCCACAGAATATGCAACAGTATGCACAAGAAATGCACAAATTTAAGCTAGACAAAATCTAAGCACTGAGAAGGGGAAATGGACAAAACGTCCCACAACTCACCAAAATGCTATCTTCACATGACAACTTACTGCTAGAGAAAAAATCAGTTTTCCCCAATAGAGTAACACCAACCACATGCAAGCCAGCAAAAGTTGGCCAGAACAAAATGGACACCATTTTCATATGCACTTATTTGGCTATGTTTTGAATTGGACGGGGTAGTGTTTTATTTTTCCTGATGATTCTTTCTCTCTGTGCTTTGTTTTGAGAAAGAAATAAAGCACATGAAATTGTGTGGGTAGGGAGATGGGGATGACCAGGAAAGAATTGGGGGAGAGGAAATAATATCAAAATAAATGAGTTTCGTACATATATGTATAAACACATGTATGCAAATGCCAGTTATATGTTATGATATTCAAACCTTTCAGAGTGCCAATTTCAATTATGGAATGTCCTAAAGCATCTCATGTGAAAACTGTACACAGCCTAAAATTATTTTATTTGGGGTCTATATATGAAAAAATGTTAAAATCGTCTTATTTTGTTGCTCACTTTACTTCAAGATCTTTCAAGTGCTGAAATACCTATGACAACACTTATTATAAAGTAGATACCTATTTCTGCAATATTACATTTAAAAATATATAATTTTACTCAAAATACTTTAGGATTTACTACAGTATTGAGGATATAGATGATATACTTTTATACTTAAGAATCAGAAATTTAATAGCAAGTAAGACAATTCATATTTACAAAATAAAAATATACATGCAATTTTTCTCAATACCCAGTAATTTTAAGTTCATTATTAGAAAACAATGATATGTATCCAATTCAGGCTATTTTCTTTCTAGGCATTGTGATACTGTATTTACAGAAAATATCAAGACTAACAAATGTTTTGACCAAATAAATTATAGTTAAGTTTCAAACTTATTGTTTTTAATGTAATATAACTCCATATTCAAAGAAAATGGAAATTTCACATTTTGTTTAAGAAGTCTGTTTTTCAAATAGTACATTGTTGGTAATAGTGTAATCAACTAAATAAGCACATTCTCTGTAATTCCTTAATGGTCATAACTGAGAGAAATATTTAGTTACCTAAGTTTTATAAATATCAAAACAATAATCTACTTGAAAACTAATTAAAATGATTATTTAAATCATAACAAAGCATAATGACACATTTTCAATTACAGTTCTATTTGCCCAATTAGTGGGTAATGCTATGAATATTTAAACTGATAACACTTTATTTAATGTATGTTACATTTAATTTTTACTAAAAAGGAGGTTTTTAAAAATTATTAACACATTTTTGTTAAAATAGCAATACTTAATAGGCCACATATTTTAATAATATAAATTAAATAAGATTATAGAAAGTATGTCAAAAACATGTTAATTTTAATTTATGAGATGAAAACTACTTTTTCATAACAATTACTTATATTGTAAATATTATATTTTTAATTTGAAAATCATTTTAGGTTTTTTAAAATTTCATTCTTTTCCATGATCTATAACTTAAGGCAAAAAACTTTAATCAAATTAATAATTTGCATGTAAAAAATAGTAAACTTGCCAAAATGTAGTAACTGATATTTTCAGGATGGTCAGCAAACTCTTACTAAAAAAATCACAAACTAATAATCAAACATAAATTATTTCATGAATCAAAAAATCCTTCAGAGAAAAAGACAAAATATAATGTAAAAACACAAAATAATATTTAAAATAAAAATACAAAAATATTAATGAATTGAAATAAAAATATCCAATAAAGTAGATAATTCAAGCAGATAGTGTATACACTTATATATTAAAATAATAGAGCAACAAACATGTTTCTCAGCAAATCTAATCAAGCCATCAAATATGGATGCCCCCTATGATTAAGAATCTGAAAGACTTGACAGTTTATATAATTATAGCTAATTTAGGAGGTAGAAACCTGTGGCATAAGAATCATGTGACAATGACAGCATACAATTATGGGTCAGAGAATTGCTGGGGAGTTGCTGATGAAATGATTTAATCTGATGACAACAAAAAAAAAATTAAAAGTCTACTAAAAAACTGGAAAGCTGGCTCAACTTGAAGTACACTCTAGCTTTTGTAGTTCCCAAGTATACTTCTTTTTTTATTTTTTATTTTTATTTGTATTAATTACACTTTATTCATTTTGTATCCCCCATAGGCCCCTCCCTCCTCCCCTCCCGACCCCACCCTCCCTCCCTTTCTCCATGCATGCCACTCCCCAAGTCCACTGATAGGGGAGGTTCTCCTCTCCTTTCTGATCTTAGTCTATCAGTTCTCATCAAAAGTGGCTGCATTGTCCTCTACCTTGGCCTGGTAAGGCTGCTCCCCCCTCAGGGGGAGGTGATCAAAAAGCAGGCCAATCAGATTATGTCAGAGGCAGTCCCTCTTTCCATTACTATGTAACCCACTTGGACACTGAACTGCCATGGGCTACATCTGTGCAGGGGTTCTAGGTTATCTCCATGAATAGTCCTTGGTTGGAGTATGAGTCTCTGGGAAGTTCCCTGTGTTCAAATTATCTTGTTCTGTTGCTCTGCTTGTGGAGTGCCCGTCCCCTCCAGCTCTTACTATTTCCCACTTCTTACATAAAATTCCATTCACTCTGCCCATCAGTTGGCCATCAGGCTCAGCATCTGCTTTGACAGTCTATACTGCAGAGGCTTTCAAAAGCCATCTATGGCAGGTTCCAAGGTTGTTTTCTGTTTTCTTCTGGCTTTCAGAGGCCCTCTGTAGCAGGTTCTGATGTTGTTTCCTATTTTCTTTTTCTTCTGATATTCATCCTCTTTGCCTTTCAGGATGGGGATTGAACATTTCAGTTAGGGTCCTCTCTTTTGCTTAGTTTGTTTAGATGTACAGATTTTAGTGGGTTTATTCTATGTTGTATGTTTATATGAGTGAGTATATACCATGTGTGTCTTTTTGCTTCTGGGACAACTCACTCAGGATGATCCTTTCCAAGTCCCACCGTTTACCTGCAAATTTCATGATTTCCTTACTTTTCATTGCTGAGTAATACTCCATTGTATAGATGTACCACAGTTTCTACATCCATTCTTCAGTTGAGGGGCATCAGGGTTGTTTCTAGCTTCTGGCTATTACAAATAAAGCTGCTACAAACATGGTTGAGCAAATGTCCTTTTTGTGTACTTGCGCCTCTTTTGGGTATATGCCTAGGAGTGGTATGGC
>NW_026596100.1:5282638-5306119 GCF_907164565.1 Psammomys obesus | reverse complement strand
CATAAAACCATACACATTAAATCGGCTAGAAAAAAAAGTGGGGAAGAGCCTTGACCTCATTGGTACAGGAGAAAACTTCCAAGTATACTTCTTACTTGCAGAAGACAACAGTTCCATCCCTAGTACCCAGGCTGAAGCGCTTGCAGACATCTGTAACTCTAGATCTAGTGGATCTAGTATCCTTTTTTGGCCTCTGTGGGTAACAGCAATCATGTATGCATACCTACACACACACACACACACACACACACACACACACACAAAGACATACACATGAATATAGAGGAAATTTTAAATAATTCGAATATTTAAAAATTATTTACTTATTTGCATTTTTAAATTACACAAAATTAGATGTCGGGTTGTTGATATTTTTTTCCCAGTGTGTAGGCTGTTATTTTTTTTTCTGTTGACCATGTCTTTTGCTTTACAGCTTTTCAGATTCATGAGGTCCCATTTATTGATTATATGTCTCAGAGCCTGAGCTGTTAGTGTTCTGTTCAGGAAGTAGTCTCCTGTGCCAATGGTTTCAAGGATCTTTCCAACATTTTCTTCGAACAGATTTAGTATGTCTGGTTTAATGGTGAGGTCTTTGATCCACTTGGACTATAATTTTGTGCAGAGTGATAAGTATGGATCTATTTACATTTTTCTACATGTAGACATCCAGTTAGACTAGCACCATTTGAAGATACTATCTTTTTCTGTTAGCATTTGTCCTCTTTGACAAAAATCAGGTGTCCTTAGGCGTGTGGGTTTATTTGATTCCATTGAGTTACCAGTCTATTTCTATGCCAGAACCATGCTGGTGTTTTTTTTTTTTTTTTTTTTTTACTGTTGCTCTGTAGTATAGTTTGCGATCGGGGATGGTGGTACCTCCAGAAGATCTTTTAATGTATAGGATTATTTTAGCTATATTGTTTTTTGTTTCTATATGAAGTTGATAGTTTTTCTTTCAAGGTCTGTAAAAATTTGTGCTGGTATTTTTATGGGAACTGCATTGAATCTGTAGATTGCTTTTGGTAGGATGGTCATTTTTACTATGTAAATCCTATTGAGCCATGAGCATTGGGAGATCTTTCCATTTTCTGATATCTTCAAAGATTTGAAGTTTTTGTTTGTTTTGTTTTTCATACAAGTCTTTAACTTGCTTGGTTAGAGTTCCACCAAGGTAATTGTGGCTATTGTGAAGGGAGTTGTTTCCCTAACATTTTTTTTCAGCACATTTGTCTTTTGTATACATGAGGGCTATTGAGTTATTTGAATTAATTTTGTATCCAGCCACTTTACTGAGGGTGTTTATCAGTTGTAGAAATTCTCTGGTAGAAGTTTTGGGGTCCCTCATGTATACTATCATATCATCTGAGAATAGTGATACTTTGACTTCTTTCTTTCTTTCTGATTTGTACCAACTTGATTTCCTTTAGTTGTCTTATTGCTCTAGCTAGGACTTGAAGTACTATGTTGAAGAGATAGGGAGAAAGTAGGCAGCCTTGCCTTGTCCCTGAAATTAGTGGACTTGATTTAAGTTTCTTTTTCTATTTTCTTTTCTTTCTTTTTTTTTTTTTTTGCACTATATGTGTTTTGATATTAGTACTTTTCTTCTTTTTTTTAGATTTTCAAATTTTGTGGCATATATGCTTTTTTTGTTTAGTCTGATATTGGCTGTAAGGTTTGTTATATGTTGCCTTTGCTATGTTTAGGTGCGTGCCTTCTATCCCTGTTATCCTTAGGAGGTTAAACATGAATACGTGTTAGATTTTATCTAATGCTTTTTCAGCATCTAAGGAGATGATCATGTGGTTTTGTACTTTCAATTTGTTTATTTGGTAGATTACATTAATTGTTTTCTGTATATTGAACTGCCCTGAATGCATAGGATGATACCTACTTGATTATGGTGGATGATATATTTTATTTGTTCTTGGATTCAGTTTGCAAGTATTTTATTGAGTATTTTTGCATCAATCTTCATAAGGCAGATTAGACTGAGATTCATTTTCTTTGTTGGGTCTTCATGTGGTTTGGGTAACAAGGTGAACGTGGCCTAATAAAATGAGTTTCACAATGTTCCTTATTTTTCTATTTTGTGATATAGTTTGAAAAGTATTCAAATTAGTTCTTCTTTGAAGGTCTGGTAGAATTCAATGCAATTCTCATCAAAATACCAGTTCTTTTACAGAATTGAGAGAACAATTCTCAACTTCATATGGAAAAACAAACAAACAAAAAACAGAATAGCTAAAACAATACTGTACAGTAAAATCTTATGGATTTATCTACATTCCTGATCTCAAGCTGTACTATAGAGCAACAGTAATAAAAACTGCATGGTACTGGCATAGAAACAGACTGGTGGTTCACTAAAATCAAATTGTAGATCCAGGAATAAACCCACATACCTTAAAACAACTGATTTTTGACAAAGAATCTAAAAACCATACATTGGGGAAAAAAATTTCAACAAATAGTGCTGGTCTAATTGGATGTAGGAAAATACAAATAGATCCATATTTATCACCCTGAACAAAAAGTAAAGTCCAACTTGATCAAAGACCTTAATGTAAAAAGAGACACTCTCAATCTATTAGAAGAAAAAGTGGTGAATAGATTTGAACTTACTGGCACAGGATACAACTTCCTGAACAGAAGGGCAACAGCAGAGGCTTTAAGAGCAACAATAAAGAAATGGGATCTGCCAGTCCTGAAGATACCTGATAAAACAGGATCAGATGAATGGGGAGGAGGTCCCCCCATCAGTGGACTTGGAAAGGGGCACGGTGGAGAGAAGGGAGGGAGGAAGGGACTGGGAGGGAATGAGGGATCAGGACCCGGCTGGGATACAGAGTTAATAAAATGTAACTTATAAGAAAAAAATAAAATTAAAAAAAAAGAAACTGAAAAACTTCTGTGAAGCAAATGAAATGCTCAAAAGAACAGATGACAGCCTACAGACTGGGAAAAGATCTTCATCAACTGTATATCTGACACAGAGTTAATATCCAGAATATACAAAGAACTCAAAAATTAAACAATAACAAAGCAAATAATCCATTTAAAAATGGATTCAGAGCTAAACAGATAATTCTCAACAGAGGAATACTGCATGGCTGAGAAATACTTAAAGAAATGTTCAACATCCTTAATCGTCAGAGAAATGCAAATCAAAATGACTCCAGGAGTCCAGCTTATACCCATAAGAATGGCTAAGATCAAAATCTCAAGAGAGAGCAGATGCTAGAGAGGATGTGGAAAAAATGAAACCCACTTCCATTGCTGGTGGGAATGTAAACCTGTACACCAACTTTGGAAATCAATCTCAGACTTTCTCCTAAAATTAGGAATAGTGCTACCTCAGGATCCAGCTGTACCATATATACAAAAGATGCTCCACCATACAGCAAGGACATTTGTTCAACTATGTGCATAGCAGCTTTATTCATAATAGCCCATATCTGGAAAAAATCACATGTTTCTCAACTGAGGAATGGATACAGAAATGTGGTACATTTCCCCAGTGGAACACTACTCAGTATTTAAAAACTAGGAAATCTTTAGTTTTGTGCAGGGTGATAACTTTGGCTCTATTTTCATTTTTCGACATGTAGACAACCAGTTAGACCAGCGCCATTTGTTGAAGATACTGTCTTTTTTCCATTGAATGGTTTTGGTATCTTTGTCAAAAATCAGGTGTCCATAAGTGTGTGGATTTATGTCAGGGTCTTCTATTCAATTCCCTTGATGCACCAGTCTATTTCTATGCCAGTACCTTGCAGATTTTAGTATTGTTGCTTTATAATACAGCTTGAGATCAGGGATGGAGATACCTCCTGAAGTTCTTTTACTGTAGAGAATTGTTTTAGCAATTCTGGGTTTCTTGTTGCTCCATATGAAGGTGAGAATCTTTCTTTCAAGGTCTGTAAAGAATTGTGTTGGTAATTTGATGGGAATTGCATTGAATCTGTAGATTGCTTTTGGTAAGATGGTCATTTTTACTATATTAATCCTGCCAAGCCATGAGCATGGGAGATCTTTCCATCTTCTCATATCTTCTTCTAATTCTTTCCCCAGAGACTGGAAATTTTTTTCATACAAACCTTTGACTTGCTTGGTTAGGTTCACACCAAGGTACTTTATGTCCTTTGAGGCTATTGTGAAGGGTATTGTTTCCCTAATTTCTTTCTTAGCCCTTTTGTATTTTGTATACAGGAGGGCCACTAAATTTTTTGAGTTAATTTTGTATCCAGTCATTTTGCTGAAGGTATTAATCAGCTTTAAGAGTTCCCTGGTAGAAATTTTGGAGACACTCAGGTATACTATCATATCATTTGCAAATAGTGACAACTTTGAATTCTTCCTTGCCAATTTGTTTCCACTTGATCTCCTTCAATTGTCTTATTGCTCTAGCAAGGGCTTCAAGAACAATGTTGAAGAGATACAGAGATAGTGGACAGCCTTGCCTTGTCCCTGATTTCAGTGGGATTGATTGAAGTTTCTCTCCATTGAGTTTGATATTGGCTATAGGCTTGCTGTTTATTGCCTTTGCTATGTTCAGGTATGTGCCTTGTATTCCTGATCTCTCCAAGTCTTTAAACATGAATGGATTTTGGATTTTGTCAAGTGACTTTTCAGCATCAAAGGAGATATCATGTAAAGTCCAAGTAGATAAGACCTCAATATAAAACCAGACACACTAAACTGCTTAGAAGAAAAAGTGGGGAAGAACCTCAAACTCATTGGCACAGAAGACAACTTCCTGAACAGAACACCAACAGCACAGGCTCTAAGAGCAACAATTAATAAATAGGACCTCATGAAATTGAAAAGCTTATGTAAAGCCAAGGGACACCGTCATCAAAACAAAGCAACTGCCTACAAATTGGGAAAGAATCTTCACCAATTCTATGTATGACAGAGTACTAATATCCATTATGCATAAAGAACTCAAGAAGTTAAACAGCAACAAATCAAGTAATTCAATTAAAAAATTGAGTACAGAGCTAAACAGAGAATTCTCAAAAGAGGAATATGGAATGGTAGAGAAACACTTAAAGAAATGCTCAGATAGAATACAAGGGATTATTTCAATCTTTTTGTATCTGTTGAGGCTTGCTTTATGACCAACTATATGGTCTATTTTGGAGAAGGTTCCATGAGGTGCTGAAAAGAAGGTATACTCTTTTGAGTTTGGATGAAAAGATCTGTAGATGTCTATTAGGTCCATTTGATTTAGGGTCTCTGTAAGTGTTTTTATTTCCCTATTTGTTTTCTGTCTAGTTGATTTGTCCCTTGGTGAGAGTGGAGTGTTGAAGTCTCCCACTATTAGGGTTTTAGGATCAATGTGTGATTTAAGCTTTAATATTGTTTCATTTACGAATGTAGGTGCTCTTGTATTTGGGGCATAGATATTCAAAATTGTGATGTCCTCTTGGTGGATTTTTCCTTTGATGAGAATATAGTGGCCCTCCTTATCTTTTTTGATTAACTTGGGTTGAAAGTCTATTTTATTAGATATTAGGATGGCTACTCCCGCTTGTTTTCTGGTGGGAATGTAAACTTGTACAACCACTCTGGAAACCAATCTGGATCTTCCTCAGACAACTAGGTATAGTGCTTCCTCACTATACCTCAGTTATACCACTCCTAGGCATATACCCAAAAGAGTCTCAAGTACACAATAAGGATATTTGCTCCACCATGTTTGTATCAGCTTTATTTGTAATAGCCAGAAGTTGGAAACAGCCTAGATGCCCCTCAGTGGAGGAATGGATACAGAAATTGTGGTACATCTACACAATGGAATATTACTCAGCAATAAAAAACAATGAAATCATGAAATTTTCAGGTAAATGGTGGGATCTGAAAAAGATCATCCTGAGTGAGCTATCCCAGAAGCAGAAAGATGCACATGATATATACTCACTCATATAGACATATAGGATAAATCTACTAAAATCTGTACACCTAAAGAAACTAATCAAGAGAGGACTCTTGTTAAAATGCTCAATCCCAATATAGAATGGCAAAGAGGATGGACATCAGAAGGTGAAAAGAGGGAACAAATCAGGAGCCTGACACAGAGGGCCTCTGAAAGGCTCTACCTTGCAGACTATCAAAGCAGATGCTGAGACTTATGGGCAACCTTTGGGCAGAGTTCAGGGAATCTTATGAAATAAGTGAGAAACAATATGATCTGGAGAGGAGAGGAACTCCAACAAGGAGAGCAACAGAATAAAAAACTCTGAGCACAGGGGTCTTTCCTGAGACTGATACTTCAACCAAACACCATACATGGAGATAACCTAAAACCCCTGCACAGATGTAGCTCATGGCAGTTCGGTATCCAAGAGGGTTCTATTGTAATAGGAACAGGGACTGTCTCTGACATGAACTGATTGGCCTGCTCTTTAATTACTTCCCCCTGAGGGGGAAGCAGCATTACCAGGCCACAGAAGAAGACAATGCAGCCACTCTTGATGAGACCTAATGGGGTAGGATCAGAAGGAAGGAAAAGATGACCTCCCCTATCAGTGGACTTGTGGAGGGGCATGCATACAGAGGGTGGAGGAAGGGAGGGATTGGGACGGGAGGAGGGAGGGAACCACGGTGGGGGGATAAAAAATGAATAAAGTGTATTTATTAAAGAATTTTAAAAAATAAAAATTAAAAGCAAGGATATCATGAAATTTGCAGGCAAATGGATGGAAATAGAAAAGTTCATCCTGCGTAAAGTAATCCAGAAGTGGAAAGACAACTAAGTGGATATTAGCCATTAATATAGGAAAAACATACTCAAATCTACAGTCCCAAAGAAACTAAATGAAAAGAAGGACCCTAGGGAAGATGCTTAATTCTCTTTCAGAAGAGAAAACAGGATAAACCCTGGAAGCAGCAGAAAAGAAGGAACAGGATGGAAGCCTCCCATAGATGTCCTCTCAGAGGATCCATCCAGCAGGGCATCAAAGCAGATGCAGAGACTCACAGCCAGAGAGTGGACAGACTCCAGGGAATCTTATCAAAGAAGAGGGAGATAGAGGGACTCAGAGGGTACAGAGCCTCACACAGAGACCAACAAAGCTCAAAATGCTGAGCCCAGGGGAAATTCAGAAACTGATACATCAATCAAAGACCATGCATAGAGAGGACATTTACCCTCTGCTCGGATGTAGCCCATAGCCATCTCAGTCTCCATGTAGGTACCCTAGTAAGGGAGAAGATACAGTCTCTGACATGAACTTGGTTGCCTGCTCCTGTTCATGTCTTCTTGGAATGGTGATCAAGCGAGCCCACAGAGGAAAAGGATCCAGACAGTCCTGATAGGACATGATAGGGTCAGATGGTGTGGGAGGATGACTTCCTCCGTCTGTGGCCTAAGGGAAGGGATAGTGCAAGAAGAGGGAGGGAGAGTGGAACAAGATGGAGTCGAGGGAGTGGGCTACAACTGGGATAAAATGTGAATAAATTGTAATAATAATAATAATAATAATAATAATAATAATAATAATAATGGAAAATTACACAAAAATTAAAAATCCTTTCATATGGCAGCGAACTAACTGAGAAGCTGGTATATGGATTTCCTCTAGAATGTGATGAAGTGTAAGGTTCTGGTTTCCTTGAACTAGTTTTGTCATGTGATGTTTTGCTGGAGGTTGGCTTTTGAGAGGGCAGAGGGTGGTTTGCTGTGAGATCTCTCATTCAATAGCTGTGACTTTGACCAGCTGAGAACAATGTGGGTAGACTCTGAGCAGAGAAGATATAGAGGCTTACATACAATGTGACACTGTTTTTTGGATCAACATTGCTGTACTGATCTTTGTCCTTTGACACTTGACTTCTCAGAAAAATACATTCCAGAGAACTTCTTGGATCAATCCAACTGAGTCATGAGGCTTTTGCTGACTTCTTTGGACTGGACTTCTGGTATTCTGATTACTGAGTTTGACAATCCTCTAAAGACCCATAGACCCTTATCATCAGGAAGTAGATAGAAGAGGTCCACAGCTCTTTTCCCCACTAGTCTCCTACCTAAGGTCTGAGAGTTGGAAAGGATGTAAAGGTGTTTAAGAACCCCAAAAAAAGTAGGCTTGGAAAAGTCTCCCATCCAAAAAAAGCCCAGGACCAGATGGCTTCAACGCAGAATTCTACCAGACCTTCAAAGAAGTGCTAACTCCAATTCTCTTCAAACTATTCTACAAAATAGAAACAGAAGGAACATTACCAAACTCATTCTATGAAGCCACAATCACCTTGGTACCTAAACCTCACAAAGACTCAACAAAGAAAGAGAATTTCAGGCCAATCTCTCTTATGAACATTGATGCAAAAATACTTAATAAAATACTTGCAAACCGAACCCAAGAACACATCAAAGATATTATCCACTATGACCAAGTAGGCTTCATCCCAGGTATGCAGGGGTGGTTCAATATATGGAAATCCATCAATGTGATCCACCATATTAACAAACTGAAAGAAAAAAAAAACACATGATAATCTCCCTAGATGCTGAAAAAGCATTTGACAAAATCCAACATCCATTCATGTTTAAAGTACTGGAGAGATCAGGGATACAAGGCACATATCTAAACATAGTAAAGGCGATATACAGCAAGCCTATAGCCAACATCAAATTGAACGAAGAGAAACTTAAAGCAATCCCACTAAAATCAGGGACAAGACAAGGCTGCCCACTGTCTCCATATCTCTTCAACATAGTGCTGGAAGTCCTTGCTAGAGCAATAAGACAGTCGAAGGAGATCAAGGGGATACAGATGGGAAAGGAAGAAGTCAAATTATCACTATTTGCAGATGATATGATAGTATATATGAGTGACCCCAAAAACTCTACCAGGGAACTCCTACAGCTGATAAACACCTTCAGCAAAGTGGCCAGATACAAAATTAACTCAAAAAAATCAGTAGCACTCCTGTATACAAAAGACAAAAGGGCTGAGAAAGAAATTAGAGAAACAACACCATTCACAATAGCCACAAATGACATAAAGTACCTTGGTGTAACCCTAACCAAGCAAGTCAAAGACTTGTATGAAAAAAATTTCAAGTCTCTGAAGAAAGAATTAGAGGAAGATATGAGAAGATGGAAAGATCTCCCATGCTCATGGCTTGGCAGGATTAACATAGTAAAAATGGCCATCTTACCAAAAGCAATCTACAGATTTAATGCAATTCCCATCAAATTGCCAACACAATTCTTTCCAGACCTGGAAAGAAAAATTCTCAACTTCGTATGGAATAACAAGAAACCGAGAATTGCTAAAACAATCCTCTACAATAAAAGATCTTCTGGAGGTATCTCCATCCCTGATCTCAAGCTGTACTATAGAGCAACAGTTATAAAAACTGCATGGTACTGGTATAGAAACAGAATGATGGATCAATGGAATCGAACAGAAGACCCAGAAATAAACCCACACACTTATGGACACCTGATTTTTGACAAAGATGCCAAAACCATACAATGGGAAAAAGATAGCATCTTTAACAAATGGTGCTGGTCCAACTGGATGCCTACATGTAGAAAAATGAAAATAGATCCCTACTTATCACCCTGCACAAAACTGAAGTCCAAGTGGATCAAAGACCTCAACATAAAACCAGACACATTAAATCGGCTAGAAAAAAAAAAGTGGGGAATACCCTAGAACTCATTGGTACAGGAGAAAACTTCCTGAACAGAACACCAACAGCACAGGCTCTAAGAGCAACAATCAATAAATGGGACCTCATGAAATTGAAAAGCTTCTGTAAAGCAAAGGACACCATCATCAAAACAAAGCGACTGCCTACAGATTGGGAAAGAATCATCACCAACCCTTTATCTGACAGAGGACTCATATCCAATATATATAAAGAACTAAAGAAGCTGAAAAGCAACAAACCAAGTAATCCACTTAAAAAATGGGGAACAGAGCTAAAGAGATAATTCTCTGCAGAGGAATATCGAATGGCAGAGAAGCACTTACAGAAATGCTCAACCTCATTAGCCATTAGGGAAATGCAAATCAAAACAACCCTGAGATTTCACCTTACACCCATCAGAATGGCCAAGATGAAAATCTCAAGGGACAACACATGCTGGAGAGGTTGTGGAGAAAGGGGAACCCTTCTCCACTGCTGGTGGGAATGTAAACTGGTACAACCACTCTGGAAATCAATCTGGCGCTTTCTCAGACAACTAGGAATAGCACTTCCTCAAGATCCAGCCATATCACTCCTAGGCATATACCCAAAAGAGGCGCAAGTACACAACAAGGACATTTGTTCAACCATGTTTGTAGCAGCTTTATTTGTAATAGCCAGAAGCTGGAAACAACCCAGATGCCCCTCAACTGGAGAATTTTTCTTTTAAAATGTATAAAAATTATGTTGGTTATTTTGATGGGAATTGCATTGAATCTGCAGACTGCTTTTGGCAGAATGGCTATTTTCACTACGTTAATCCTACTGATCCATGATCACCGGCTTTCTTCAGAGATTTGAAGTTTTTTTCAAACAGGTCTTTCAATTGCTTGGTTAGAATCACACCAAGGTACTTTATGTTATTAGTGGCTATTGTGAAGAGTATTGTTTCCCTGATTTCTTTCTTGGCCCTTTTGTCTTTGGTATACAGTAGGGCTTCTGGTTTTTTTTTTTGTTGTTGTTGTTTTTGTTTTTTGTTTTGTTTTTTTTTTTTTTTTTTTTTTTTTTTTTTTTTGAGTTGATTTTGTATCCAGCCACTTTGCTGAAGGTATTTTTCAGCTGAAGGAGTTCTCTAGTTGAATTTTTGGAGTCACACATGTATCCTTTGACCTCTTCCTTTCTGATTTGTATCCCTTTGATTTCCTCTAGTTGTCTTATTGCTCTAGCTAGGACTTCAAGTACTATGTTGGATAGATATGGAAAGAGTTGACAACTTTGAATTGTCCCTGATTTCAGTGGGATTGATTTAAGTTTCTCTCCATTGAGTTTGATGTTGGCTATAGGCGTGCTGTATATTGCTTTTACTATGTTTAGATATGTGCCTTGTATCCCTGATCTCCCCAAGACTTTAAACATGAATGTGTGTTGGAATTTTTTCAAATGCTTTTTCGGCATTTAAGGAGATGATCGTGTGGTTTTTCTCCTTTAGTTTGTTTATATGGTGGATTACATTGATAGATTTCCATATATTGAACCACCCTTTCATGTGTGAGATGAAGCCTGCTTGGTCATGGTGGATGATAACTTTTGTGTTTTCTTTGATTTTGTTTGCCAGTTTTTTATTGAGTATTTTTGCATCAATGTTCATAAGAGAGACAGGTCTGAAGTTCTCTTCTTTTGGGTCTTTGTTTGGTTTAGGTATCAAGGTGACTGTCGCTTTATAGAATGAGTTTGGTAATGTTCCTTTGGTTTCTATTTTGTGGAATAGTTTGAAGAGAATTGGAATTGTCTCTTCTCTGAAGGTCTGGTAGAATTCTGCACTGAAACCATCTGGCCCTGGGATTTTTTTTGAAGAAAGACTTTTGATGACTGCTTCTATTTCCTTGGCAGATACAGGATTATTCAATTTTTCTAGCTGATCTTGATATAATTTTGGTAAGGGGAATCTATCAATAAAATTGTCCGTTTCATTTAGATTTTTAAATTGTGTGGCATATGGGCTTTTACAGTAAGACCAAATGATCATTTGGATTTCCTCAGTGTCTGTTGTTATGTCCCCCTTTTCATTTCTGATTTTGCTGATTTGACAGTTTCTCTCTGTCTTTCAGTTAGTTTGGCAGAAGGTTTGTCTATCCTGCTGATTTTCTAAAAGAACCAGCTCTTGGTTTCATTGATTCTTTGAATTGTTTTATTTGCTTCTAATTTACTGATTTCTGCCCTTAGCTTTACTATTTCCAGCCAACTACTCCTCTTAGGTGTGTCTGCTTCTTTTTTCTCTAGGGCTTTCTGGTGAGCTTGTTTGCGATGTTTCAAAAAATTTGAAATTCAAAATTCAAAATTTCTTTTTGAAGTTACTTATTGGTATGGACTTTTCTGTTAGCACTACTTTCAATTTTTCCCATAAGTTTAGGTATGTTGTGCCTTCATTTTCATTGAATTCTAGGAAGTCTTTAATTTCTTTATTTCTTCCCTAACCCAGCTGTCATTGAGTAGTAAGTTGTTCAGTTTCCACATATATGTAGTTTTTTTGTTTTTTGGGTTTTTTTTTGTTATTTCTGTTGTTGTTGAGGTCCGGCTTTAAACCATAGTGGTCAGAAAGGATACAAGGGATTATTTCAATCTTCTTGTATTTGCTGAGGCTTGCTTTGTGACCAACTACATGGTCTATTTTGCAGAAGGTTCCATAGGTGTTGAAAGAAGGTGTACTCTTTTGAATTTGGGTGAAAAGTTCTGTAGACATCTATTAGGTCCATTTGATTTAGGGCCTCTATACGTGCCCTTATTTCCCTGTTTAGCTTCTGTCTGGATGATCTGTCCTTTGGTGAGTGTGGAGTGTTGAAGTCTACCACTATTAAGGTATTGGGATCAATGTGTGATTCAGCTTTAATAATGTTTCATTTACAAATGTAGGTGGTCTTATATTTGGGGCATAGATGTTTAAAATTGTGATGTTTTCCTGGTGTAATTTTGCTTGAATAAGAATGATGTGCCCCTCCTCATCTTTTTTGGTTAACTTTGGTTGAAAGTCTAATTTATTAGAGATTAGGACACCTACCCCAGCTTGTCTTCTGGGTCCATTTGCTTAAAAAACATTTTTTCCAGCCCTTTTCTCTGAGTTAGTGTTTATCTTTGTGGCAGAGGTGTGTTTCTTGGATGCAGCAGAATGTTGGATCCTGTTTACCCAACCATTCTGTTAGTCTGTGTCTTTTTATTGGATAGTTGAGCCCATTGATGTTGATAGTTAACAGTGACCCATGAACGTTAGTTCCTTTTATTTTGGAGTTAGTGGTCTTACTGTGATTCATTGCTTGTTTTCTTTTAATTTTGTTGGGAAATTATCTATATCCTATGTTTTCTTGGATATAGTTGTTTTTGTTGGATTGGTGTTTTCCTTCTAGCATTTTCTGTAGAGCTAGTTTGCTCTGTAGATATTGTTTTAATTTAGTTTTGTCATGGAATATTTTGTTTTCTCCATGTTAATTGAAAGCTTTTCTTGGTATAATAGTTTGAGTTAGCATCTGTGGTCCCTTATGGTCTGCATGACATCTTCCCATGCCCTTCTGGCTTTCATAGTTTCTGATGAGTTTATGATGGTGTGATTCTGATAAGTCTACCTTTATATGTTACTTGGCCTTTTTCCCTTGCTGCTTTTAATATCTTTTCTTTGTTCCGTAGATTTAATGTTTTGACTATGATGTGATGTAAGGAGTTTCTTTTCTGGTCTAGTTTATTTGGTGTTCTGTAGGCCTCCTATATGCTTATGGACATTTCTTTCTTTAAATTGGGAAAATTTTCTTCTACGATTTTTTTTTTTTTTGAAAAGTTTTACTGGGCCTTGGAGCCTGGAATCTTCTTTTCATCAATTCCTGTTATTCTAGGCTTCACCTTTTCATGGCATCCTTGATGTCTTGGATGTTTTCTGTTTGGGATTTTTCTGATTTTACTTTTTCTTTGAGAGAAGTATCAATTTCTGTGAGTGTATCTTCAGTATCAGAGGTTATCTTTTCCATCTCTTGTATTCTATTGGTGATGCTTACCTTTGTGGTTCCTGATCTTTTCTCTGTTTTTGTTTTTTGTTTGTTTGTTTCTAAATCCATTTTTATACCTTGCACCATTTCCTTTATCTGTTTGAATGTGGATTCCTGTTTCTCTATGATGGTCTCTATTTTTTTGTTCATTTCCTCTCTATATGCCACTAATTGTGCTTCTACTTGTGCCTCTATTTGGCTATATTTGCTTGTGTTTCTTTGATGGCTTTGTTCATTTCCTCTTTAGCTGCCTCCATTTGTGTGGCTATTTCTCTGAGAGATTTGTTTGTTTCCTCTTATGAGCCTCTAATAACTGTATAAGCATAGCTTTAAAATCATTTTCCTGTGTTTCTGATGAATTGAAATATCCATTGATTTTGGGGGTTGCTGGTGAAGCCATGATGTCCTGGTTTTTGTTGGATGTTTTTTTACTCCAACCTCTGGCCATTTGCTTATTCGTAACCTTCACTGTTTGTTCCTGGATTCTGCATTTCAGACTGGAAACATCTTTCTCTAGTGTCTAGAGAATTCTTCAGGAATTGAGAGATGTCCAGTGGTTTCATCATATGCATTGGTGTTTCAGCTGTACCTGTGGGAGGAAAGTCCACCGGTGCAGAAGGACAAATGCAAGCAAGCGTGTGCATGGAAATGTGCCTTGAAGGACAAGGTGCTAGAGAATGTAGAAGCCTTGAGTGTGAGGAAGGGCTGCCTTGCAGGCAGCAAAGAGGTTGCGAGTGCTGAAGGTGTTCCCAGGTGCTGATGATGATCACGGACACAATTTGTTTGTGCAAATTCCCTGAATACCTCAGTGGCTTATAGGATACTGGTGTTCAGCTCTGACTGAGCTCCAGGCTTTTTTCTCTTTACTGCACTGGTAGACCCACAGAGCATGGGCTTCAATGTCCAAAAAAATCCCTCTGTTTCCCACAGTGAGTGCGTGGTTGGGAGGGATCAGATGTCTGGCTGCTGGTTTAGAAGGACCCTAGATCTGGGTGGGCCTCTGCAGGCACTTGAGGGAGCACTCACTCTCTAGCAGGTCAAATCGGAAAGCACAGGGGTTATCCCTGTTCTCTACTCTCAGGTTTGTACCTGCTGATCAAACGTGGGAGGATGAGCTCAGTCAGCTCAGTGGTGTTATACTCTCCAAATTAGGGAGTACAGCTGCAGCCTTGGAACTGGGAGGCCAGTACAGGTGCCTGCTGGGAAATATTGGGGGGCCACAACGGTGGTCCACAGAAATAGGTGGCCCAGCGCCTGGTGTACCTGGGTGGTTTAGCCAGTCTGGCGACTTTGGTGGCTGTACAGCCCGCTGACTGCCACTGAGGGATTAGGCAGCCTGTTCAGTCACTGGCTGGGAGGCCCTGTGGAGTCTTTACAGCTGCTTGCAGACCCAGGACCCAGGAGTCTGGTACCAAGGATCTGGGACTTGGAAGTCTGGTACAGCTGGCAGCCTCAGCTGAGGAGCTCAGAGCCCCACTGCTGCTGTCTCAGCCCCCAGGCTGTGAGTTCTGTGCTCAGAGTCTCTGGAGTCTCTAAGAGTCTCTGTGGGCATGCTCCACTGAGGAGGAGGGAAGGCCGAAAAAGGGAAGTGCATGCGGTTTGAATGTTCTCCACTCGCAGTCCCCAGAGTAGTCCACGGTGGCCTGAATCTAAAGATCTCTGCTCATATGATGTCCCCTCTTATTCAGGAAGCCTCAATGTTGATTTTATGGCTTCAGTTGCCCCTCCACTCACCAATTTCGGAGTTTCAGATCCTCTGCCTCTCAGATACGGTGTGCTCTGTTCACCACCATCTGGGATCCCCCCAATATCTTCTATTTCAACATGTTACATATGATTAAAATAAATTAATTAACTTTGAGAAAATGATAAACAATTGAAAGTTATTTTTTTTTCTGATCAGTTGTTGGTCCATTTCATTGGTCATTCATTTTATTTTTAAGTGAGAAAAAGAAATTTGACTTTACTCACAGTGACATGCACATAACCTGATCTAATAAATCACAAGTCTAATGTTGCTTATTTTCATTAGACTTTTAAGGCTCTATTACTGTCAAACTAAACTGGAAATGAATTGACAACACCATGCTAAATTCACATAAAGTAAATCCTGGGCTCTTAAAATATACGGACCCAACTGACTTGTTTGAATATAAAATTCAAATACTTCTCCCATTTTGCCCTTGAACATATGGTAGCTTCGTTCTGAAAATAAGAAAAACATTATTGTTTTTCTGAGGTCATTACTCTGAGATTAATCAAATACCAATATCACTTGCTGTAGATACTCATTCAGTATTTCTAAATCTGTAGTACCCATTTCTGAAAATAATGAAATGTGAGATTTCGGTAAACTTTTTATTATTAAGAGAAACATGCAGACATCTGGTTACACTGGAAGATAATATTGTAAAACCATTGAATATTCTGACTTAAAGAAACATCTGTACATTTAAACTGTTATGGCAATTTCCTAAATCTGATAGAGGATGCTTCTCAAATGAGGTATATCACACAATTACAATGCTCAAATTTTTGTCTTCTAATAGTCACTATCATGATTGATTTTTATTTTTTCATTTTTATATTTTCTTTTTTACATTTTACAATTTATTCACTTTATATCCAGATTGTAGCACCACTTCTTATCTCCGCCTGGCCCCACCATCTTTCGCTCCACACCCCCAGCCTCTCCCCTAGTCCACTGAAAGGGAGAGTCCTCCTCCTCTACTATCTGACCTTAGCCTATTGAGTAGCCTGAGGACTGCCTGGATCCTCTTTCCCAGTGGGTTAGCAAGGTTGCCCTGTTAGGTAGAAGTGACTAAAGAATTCATCAGAGAAATGAAAACCAAAATGACTCTGAGATTCCATCTTATACCCATCATAATGGCTAAGATAAAAAACTAAACTGACAGTACATGCTAGAGAGGATGTGGAAAAGGGGGAATTGTACTCCATTTTTGATTGGAGTGCAAATTCATATAACCACTTTGGAAATCAATCTGGTACTTTCTCAGAAAATTGAGAATAACACTACCTCAAGACCCAGCTGTATCACTTCTGATTATGTATCTGAAAGACAATCCACCATACAATAAAAATATTTGCTCAACCATGTTCATAGCAACTCTATTCATAATAGCCAGGATCTGGAAACAATCTAAATGTTCCTCAACTGAAGAATGGATACAGAAATTGTGCTACACTTTTATAATGGAATACTACGCAGCTATTAACAACAAAGAAATCATGAAATTTGCAGGCAAATGGTGGGATCTAGAAAATATCTGAGTGAGGTAACCAAGAACCAGAAAGACTCACATTGTATATACTTACTTATAAATAGATAATAGCCATATAATATAGAATAAACATATTAAAATCTACAGACATAAAAAAGCTAAACAACAAGAAGGACCCTAGAGAGGATGCTTAATTCTTATTCACCAAGCAAAGAGGATAGACACCTGAAGCAGCAGAAGAGATGGAACAGTACTGGAGCCTACCATAGATGTCCTCTGAAAGTCTCCACCTAGTAGGGGATAGAAGCAGATGCAGAGACTCACAGTTAAACTTTGGGCAGAGTGAAGAAAGGGAGGAGCAGTCCTGTTAGGCCACAGAGGAGAGCTTTGCAGCCAGTCCTGAAGAGACCTGATAAAACAGGATCAGATGAATGGGGAGGAGGTCCCCCCTATCAGTGGACTTGGCAAGGGGCACGGTGGAGAGGAGGGAGGGAGGGACTGGGAGGGAATGAGGGATCGGGACACAGCTGGGGTACAGAGTTAATAAAATGTAACTGATAAGAAAAAAATAAAATACAAAAAAAAAAAAAAAGAAAAAAAAAAAAGAAAAAGAAAAGAGGGGGCTGGGTATAAAAGGACCAGGAGGAGACAGGAGTCCTACAAGGACACCAACACAGTCAAAAATTTCTGGGCCCAGGGTGGCCTGCAGAGAACAAGGATTATGCAAGGAGAGGACCTAGACCCTTTGCTCAGATGTATGCCATAGACAGCTCAGTCTCCATGTGGGTTTCTTAGTAAAGGGAGCAGGGGCTACTTCTGACATTTTTGAATTATGTAAATATTTATTGAAATTATTCAGTTTTTCTGAGCAAATGGCTTGTGTGATTCATGTTCATCTTGTGATAGAGTTTCGTAGACAGGCCACTTCTGAAGCTTAGGAGGGCCAGCGAGGTGGTGGTTCTTATGTGGGAGGCAGAGGCACTGGGACCAGGGCAGGCCAGCTTGAGCTGCATGCATATGGAGACCTTGCCCCAACAACAACGTGAGCCAGAAGCTTAGAGGTGATAGCAAGCATACTGTAAATGCAAAGTACACTAGTGAATCTTGTACATTAAGTGTGTGTTACTTTCACTTAAACTCTAACATTATGTGTGTCTTCCTTATTTTTTTTAAACTGAAGAAGTTTTGTTCACTTACCATAAGGAATGTAGCTCACATTGCCGGATTCTTGGCATTTTCTCATCATTGTTCAGCCAATTTTCTGGTGAATCTCTGCTGTGACTCATAAGTATGAAGCGTGCACACATGGATCTACTGGTTTTTCATTTGTAGAATTACTACTTATCCATTACCATTTGAATGCCATAAAATTTTTTGTGGCAAATATTGTGACCTGTGTTTCTTTTGTGTATGAAACTGTTTCATTCAATTAGTTTATAAAACTAGCAATTATGCAGTTAAAATTAGAGAACTGGAGAATCTATTTTGATTCGTCTTTTCTCTGTTATATTCAGTACACCGAATATACCAACTCATAATTTCATTATAGCTAATACAAAATTTTAAAAGGTAAATATCACATGATAGAGCCTTGTTAATAATTTCCCTCACTCTCTCTTCTTCTATCCTTCATTAATTCTTTCCCCCTTCTGAGTATCTGGAAGCATGAAGGAAGGAAATACTTTATACTAATTTCCATTACACTGTCTGTATATAAGCTTACATGATCACTTATAAGTTATGATTTAGGATGTTATAACTCAGATTGAAGGTTTACCACTCTTCTTGTGTTAGCTAAATATGTTCTCTTAATAACTGACAATTTTAAGTGGAGTTTTGAGAGATAACCTCATTCACATCTCTTTAAACAGAGGAGCATCTATGACACAACCATATTCAAAAATCAGTTTCCTAATTAGTAAAAAACAAAATCTTTAGCTAAAGAAATAAAGAAAAATGTGATATACCCAGGTATCACTTTTTTGTGTGCTTATAAGCTTTTATTCTGACATTTAAGTGGTACTGCTGCTTATTAACTATCCTGGTAACTTGATATATGTGCTTAGACAAATATAGCTATGCCACAATAAAGTGAAATCTTCAAAGGATTTGTATTAATAACCATAATTTTTGATGAAAGGCCTTTAAGTAAAAATGCTTAAGTATCATGCTATTTTTCATTATTAATTAAGAGTATGTTTCAAAGTATTTTAACTTTATGTCTAGAAGTTACAAGTAAAACATGCAAGTTTCATTCAAGTTTTGTTGATGAGGTGTATTTAATTTTCATTCATTTGTTAGTGTACAATGTAAATATGGTAGAAATCAGAAAATAAGGCAAAATCTTACATTGCTTAGGTAAGGAAATGCAATTTTTTTTTCAATGTGTTTCACCAGGGAAAGCAGCTACCTGTAAATACTACAATATTAATTAATTAATTAATCAATTAATTAATTTATTTATTTATACCAAATGAGAGTGATTTTTTATAAGTAACTGAAAAATTGACTGCTCTATTTAATTTCATAATATTTCTCCTTGTCACTGAAGCATGTGTTCCACATGCTTCATATTAATATTAATTTTGAAACATTTCATACATGTGTTTTAGTCATTACCATCATATTGTCTGTGAGCTCATACTGTTTTCCCATACATTGGCCTTCTCTTCTTTGGGTCAGTAATGTACATCATTTCTACAGTGCAAAATTTAAATATAAAATATCTTAAAATTTCACTTTCGTATCAAATACCAAGTGATATGGTTAATATAGTGAGCCTTTATAGCATCCTTCTATTCATAGTAGGAAGGTAAGGGTCACTTTAAAATAGTTGGTCCTTTAATTAGTGACGTTTTTTACTATTAGTTCATCACAAAGGAAAATAAATATCTGAAGCTGGACACTGATTTCACTTAGTCTCTAGTTTTAGGAAGGACTACTTGCTGATGAGTTGGATAATTACTGGGAATGTCAGTTCAGAGATGAGAGAGGGCCTTGCTTGGTGGCTGGCAAGCAAATAAAGAAGACATATAAACATACCTGGAACCTGCCTGAGCTTAGGAGTGAACACATCCATTTTACTCAACAGCCTCCGAATAAAAGTCTATCTTGACCACATTTTGATTCCAGGCTTGGACTTCATAAAAACAGAGAAACAAGTCAGTTCCACCTGGATTTTAGATTCACCCAACTGTGACAGAGTGAATAGATATTGATTGAAACTGTGAAATTTGTGATAAGCTGTTATGCAGCCAGAGTTAACCATTTCTCATTGGAAAAAGTACATAATGTCTTCAAGTCTTTTTGAAGGAAGGCTGTGTGATTCACTTAAAACATAAGACCTCA
Source organism: Psammomys obesus (assembly GCF_907164565.1). Classification (NCBI taxonomy): domain Eukaryota; kingdom Metazoa; phylum Chordata; class Mammalia; order Rodentia; family Muridae; genus Psammomys; species Psammomys obesus. Next base: position 5,285,859 of record NW_026596100.1, on the reverse strand, counting down.
AATATTTTAATGTCTTGATTTATCTAATAGAAAATATTAAAACATGAGATGTCTCTTTCTTATAATTATCTGCCATATATAAGATGTCATTGTCTGACTGTCAATATATAACTCAAGATAGCACAGAATTTTTTCAATTTGAAATTTAATTGTATTAACTTTGATATTATCCTATAAGATTGAACGCAGTGTTAGTGACAGTTTTAAATAGTCAAGTTATTTATAAGACCCAAATACGCAAACATATTTTCATCTAAAGCATCTGTATTACAAAGTGTAGAAAACATTAAAAATTTACTGTTTAATTTGACAATACTTGATGCTTTACGCCTATGAATACACAAATTATACTTGATACAGCAAAAGTTAGGGATTCAGCTTTCTCTTTTTTTCAGCATGAAAGCACAAATACTCTGGAAAATGTAAAGGTTACTTATGTCATAGCAAAAAATTTTGAGAGATTCATTTTATTATTTATATTGAGGCGTTTCTTAGTGTATTTTCTATTGTGATTCACAAATCATCATATTATGCTATTATTTCTTACATTCTGTTTATATGTAAAGATTTTATATGTAATAGTGAAAATTATAAATGGTCATTGAGATACAAGAAAAACTGTAATGCAGTTTTAAAGAAACCTCTATTATGGTCATGATGAAGATCTGTTTGGATTTGTCAAGTTTCTTGTAGATTTCTCACATAATTAATAACTTCTCAAAATGCAAAAAAAAATAGCATTTATTAACTGTATAAAGTAAGGGGTTTCCCTATGCCTTTTTCAAATACATTTATATCCCCAGGAGTGGTATAGGTTGATCTTGAGGTAGCACTATTCCTAATTTTCTGACAGAGTGCCAGGTTGTTTTCCAAAGTGATAGTACAAGTTTACATTCCCACCAGCAATGGAAGAGGGTTCCTCTTTCTCCACAACCTCTGCATAACGCATCATCCCTTGAGTTTTTGATCTTAGCCATTCTGATGGGTATGAGGTAGAATTTCAGGGTCGTTTTGATTTGCATTTCTCAGATGACTAAGGATGTTGAAAATTTCTTTAAGTGTTTCTCTGCCATTCGATATTCTTCTATCGAGAATTATCTGTTTAGTTCTGTGCCCCATTTTTTAAACTGGATTACTTGGTTTGATGGTGTTTAACTTCTTGGGTTCTTTATCTCGTCTGGATAATAGCCCTCTGACAGATGTAGGATTGGTGAGCGAGGAATGGACACAGAAGTTGTAGTACATTTACAGAACAGAATAGTACTCAGAAATTTAAAAAAAAAGGAAATCATGAAATTTGTAGGCAAATAGATGGAACTAGAAAAGATCAACCTGACTGTGGTAACACAGAAGCAGAAAGACACACATGGTATACACTCACTTATAACTGGACATTAGACATGTAATATAGAATAAACATACAAAAATCTATAGCCCTAAAGAAGCTAAAAACAAGGAGGACTCTAGGGAAGATTCTTAATCCTCATCCAAAAGGACAAATAGTATAGACATTAGAATTTGGAGAAGACAGGGGACAAGACAACAACCTACCGCAGAGGGTCTCTGAAAGACTCTACCCAGCAGGTTATCGAAGCAGATGCTGAGACTCATAACCAAACTTTGGGCAGAGGGCAGGGAATCTCATGAAAGAATGTGGAAGGGGAGTGTCTCCTGAAGGGGACAGGAGCTCCACAAGGAGACCAACATAGGCAAAAAGTCTAGGCACATGGGGGTCTGAATCAACCAAGGACTGACATGGAAGTTTCTGGACTCAGTTTGGTCATGTGATGTTTTTCTGTATGCTGGACATGTAATGTTTTCCTCTCTCACTCAAGGGGAGTGACTTTGACCAGCTGAGAACATCCGTGGGTGGACTTTGAAGAGAGGACATAGATAGAGGCCCAGACTGACTGAGACATCACTTTTTTGGATCACCATCACTGTGCTGATCTTCATGCTTCAACACTTGACTTTGCAAAGAGAAATGTTCAAGAGAGTGTCTCTAGGAATCCAACTGAGTTTGTTGGTTTTTATTGCTTCCTGTTGGCCTTTGGACTGGAATGCTAGTATCTTGAAAACTAAGTCTGATAATCCCCTAAGGACCCATCAACCCTGATTAGTAGCAAGTAGATCAAAGAGGTCTACAGCCCTTTTCCTTATTAATCTCCTACCTAAGGTAGTGGGAAAGGAGGTAAAGGTGCATTAAAAACCCTAAACAAAGTAGGTTTATTGAAAGAGCTAAGTCTAAAATGGACCATGAAAGGAGAGAACCTAGACTCCTGCTCAGTTGTAGCCCATGGGCAACTCAGTCTCCATGGGGTACCCTAGTAAGGGGATCAGAGAAAGTCTCTGGAATGAACTTGGTTGCCTGTTCTTTGATCACTTTACTAGACCACAGAGAAAGAGGATCCAGACAGTCCTGATGAGACCTGATAGGCTAGGGTCAGATACTAGGGGAGGAGGACTTCCTCTACTCACTAACTAGGGGAAGGGTGTAGAGAAAAGAGGGAGGAGGGATGGTGGTACTGAGAGGAGATGAGGGAGGGGGCTACAGCCATGATACAAAGTTAATAAATTGTAATATATAATAATGACAATAAAAAATGAATTGTTTCTGAGATTTTTTTTTTATTTTATTTTGGATGCAAAGGTGTTTCCACTGAATGGTATTTGTCCACATATCCATAGCTTTTGCCTTGGAGGTAAAAACAGACTGTTGGATCCCAATGAAGGGAAGTTACAGACAGTTCTGAGCCACTATAATGGTGCTGGGAATTGAATCTTGATCCTCCAGAATAGAAGCCAGTGCTTTTAGCTGCTGAACCTCCCGTCCAGATTCCCCCTAATATTTCTTTCTTTTGGATCTCTCCTTCTTCCTAAATCTCTCATACTACTGCTTCTACAACCATGCCTTTATGTTATACAATATACTTTGTGTAGAAGTAAATTCATGCCATACTTGTCCTCAAAGATTTAATTATTTCACTTAACACGTTAATCTTCAAATGCATCTGATTTCCTGAAAATGATGTAATTTTATGTTTCTTTATGTCTAAATAAAGTGCATATACAGTTTATCTTTAATGGGCACCCAGGCTGATGCCATAATATATGACACATTATCCATGATTAATCATTGCATTTTTTTGCCAGCCAGCCAGCCAGCCAGACAGATACACACACACACACACACACACACACACACACACACACACACACAC
>NW_026596100.1:5228229-5282628 GCF_907164565.1 Psammomys obesus | reverse complement strand
ACACACACACACACACACACACACACACACACACACACACACACACTCACACTCACACACACCCTAGCAAATGGAATAACAGATACTAATCTTTTGTAAATCCAGGAATTCAGTAGTCTTCAATCACCTCAGATATTTGCAGTACATCTTTAACTGTAACTAGCCACTTTTGATTCGATTTATACACTGCAACAGGATTCATATTTAAAAAATATAGCAATTAAGTATTTGAGAAATCCATACAATATATTTTGATAATACACATCTCCCCCAACTCCTCCCAGTAGTTTTTCAGCTAGAGATGAAACTTTGAAACTATCTTTCCTACCATAGGTTGGGATTCTGCATTGTGTTAATATGCAAGTTTTCTCCGTTATGTTCATATATGCATATGCCTGACTGTATTTGAAAAGAACTGTTTCTTTAAAGACATTCACAACTCCAGATCTTGCAGTCTTACAGTCTTTCATTCCTTCTGCATAGATCTCTGAGCCTGGAAGAGGAGGGGTGTGATATAGACATCTCATTTTGGGCTAAGCTTTTCGAAGTCTTTTATTCTCTGCACATTGACCATTGTCTCTGTTACTTGCCATATACGGAAATAAGAACTTCCTCTAATAAGGTTTCACAGGTGTGCTGACCTGTAGTTACACTAGTAAGTCATTAGTAAGTCAGAGTTCTTTTGTGCTGTACACCTTAAGATCACACCATTGACTCTACTTGTTTGTAATAGGTACATATATTAGTAGCACAAATCAGAATACCTTTTATGCTCCTATACATTACTTATTTCTGAATTTTATAAAAAAGAAGTAAAAATAAACTGATTTTTAAAATAATAAAAAGAACATGATTACTGAGAATGGTCAATATGAAAAATAAGTGTAAATCAATATAAAATCTAAGGATAGGGTCTGTTTCATTATCTGAAACTTGAGGGGTTTCTGCAGGAAAAAAAAATCACAAAAATACCCTTTATACTTTATACTCCACACTGGCATACTATTCTTTGAGTCTACTTTGCAAATTCTGAATAATTTCTGTTACTTTCTTCCAAGTTGTGCTCCACATTGTATTCACTTTGTTGCAAAATTAATGATTATAATTCCTCACTGAGAGTTTATTATGTTTGCATATCTGAACAGTAAAATTGTTTATTTTTAAGACCTGTCAATAAAGCTAAAGCACTGAGATGCAATATTATCTTTACCTGATAGGTCAATTCACTAACAGCTTTTTGAAAACTTGAATTCAGTATATTATGTATTTGTCTTGTTTGCTGTAACAAAATGTGTAAGATAAGCAACGACATAAGGCTCCGTCATGAGGAATGGAGTAATGACAGGAGTCTGAGGCTCTGTTTTCATTGTGTCCACAGTAAGAAGCAGAGCATGATTAATGCTCATATTTAGCTTCCTTTCCTCTTTTAATTCAGTCAGAAACTCCATACTGAAGAATGATGCTACCTAGAGATAAGGAATATATATATTCCTTAATGAATATATAAAGTATATATATATATATATATATATATATATATATATATATATATATATCTTCCCTGAGATAACTTATCCCGTGATTTCATGACTCCCTAATAATCACATTTCTCCCTTCACATCACTAACAGCATACACTTATCCATGATCACGTTCGGATACATAGACATGGAAGCAGTTTGTTAGCATGATAGTATCACATTCAATCACAGAAGTTTGTGGCCTTTACTTTTTGCATTAAAACAGTTATTCATTCTTCCTCTCACTTCAACTTACATGATCTAATAATGTTGTTTTTGTATCTAACCATGTTTGCTGATTAGAATTTTTTAAAAAATATTTCACCCATGTCTCAAATATTATGTGTATCTGTTCTGGAGGAACAAGAAGTAGAATGTGTTAATCCCAAAAGGACATGTAGTATGTTAACTGGAATAGCAGCAACCCAAGATATGTTCATTTTTAGTTATTAACATTTGTTAATGTTATTTGTATTTCATAAGGGAAAGTTTGTTAAACTTCTCAGGAGGAAAAAAATAAAATTCTTATGAATGTCTCAGAGGAAAAAAAACAGATAAATAAGAATCACAGTGAAATGAAGTCACAACAGAATTATTGTCAATATGTAGTAGAATTTTGTAATGGATCTTGAAGTTCAGACAGTAGAAAGTATGATTCCAGCCAACAGTATGTCATGGGAAAACACATACAGTTGGATAAATTCTGATAAGAATTTACATAGTCAAAGGAGGAGTAAAATAAGGGCTCGTCACGGGCAGCTGGTCCCTTGTGCAAGTTTCATTTCATCAGCAACATTCCTCTGGCTAATCTGGATGAGGATCCCAAGTAGTGTTTGATACTAACTACCATTGTGAAACAAGCTGTCCCATGTTCCAGTAACAGAAGAGCTAAAAACGGAAAGTACGTGGATTTTAGCCCCATGCCCTAAGAATATATTTGCACTAGTGGCCAGGAAACATGTGAGTAGTAAAGAGTACTAAGTCACGCAAGGATTGGTGGTTCATGCCTTTACTCCTAAGCACTAGTGAAGCACAGACACTTCTCTGTGAGTTTGAAGCCAGTGTGATTTACACAGTGATTTCTAGGGGAACCAGGGCTACATAGAGAAACCCTGTCTTAAAAAACTAAGCAAACACAACAAGGACATTTGTTCAACCATGTTTGTAGCAGCTTTATTTGTAATAGCCAGAACTTGGAAACAACCCAGATGTCCATCAACAGAGGAATGGGTACAGAAATTGTGGTATTTTTACACAATGGAATACTACTCAGCAATCAAAAGGGAGGAAATCATGAAATTTGCTGGCAAATGGTGGGATCTAGAAAAGATCATTCTGAGTGAAGTATCCCAGAAGAAGAAAGACAAACTTGGTATATACTCGCTTATATAGACCTACAAGATATGATAAACATAATGAAATTTACACACCTAAAGAAGATAATCAAGTAAGTGGACATGGGTGAAGATGATCAATCCTCATTTAGAAAGACAAATGGGATGTGCATTGAACGTATGACAGGAGTCTACCGCAAAAGGCATCTGAAAGACTCTACCTAACAGTGTTTCAAAGCAGACACTAAGACTCATAACCAAACCATGGCAGAGTGCAGGGAATCATATGAAAGAAGGGGAGTTAGTATGAAATGGAAAGGATAGGAGCTCTACAAGTACCAAATATATCCGGGCACAGGGTCTTTTCTGAGAGTGACACTCAACCAAGGACCATCTATGGATATAACATAGAACTTCTGCTGGGATGTGGCCAATGGTAGCTCAGTAACCAAGTAGTTTTCCAAAGCAAGGGGAAAAAGGACTATTTCCAACAGGATCTCAAGGACAGGCTCTTTGTCCTCCCCCCCCCCCCCAGGGGAGGAGCAGTCCTGTTAGGCCACAGAGGAGGACTTTGCAGCCAGCCTTGAATATACCTGATAAAACAGGGTCAAATGAAAGGGGAGGAGGTCCTCCCCTATCAGTGGACTTGGAAAGGGGCAGGGAGGAGACCAGGAAGGGAGTTGGGGAGGGGGAGGGAATGAGAGAGTGGGATATAGCTGGGACACAGAGTTAACAAATTGTAACTAAAAATAAAAATAAAATAAAAAAATAATAAAAAACTAAGCAAAAGTATTTGAACCAAATTAATGTATTGTTATTTGTATATTATTAATATTCATTAATTCATCTAGTTAGCTTTATAATCTATTATTTTTTTAATTTTTATTTTCTATATTAATTACAGCTTATTTACCTTGTATCCCAGCTGGAGCTCCCTCCATCATTCCTTCCCAATCCCACCCTCTCTCTCTCATCTCCTCCCTGCTCCTCTCCTAGTGCACCAATAGGGGAGGTCCTCCTCCCCTTCCATCTGACCCTAGTTTATCAGGTCTCATCAGGACTGACTGCAATCACTTCCCCTGTGGCCTAGCAAGGCTGGTCCTCCCTTGGGGGTGTGGGGAGCTCAAAGAGCCAGCACTGAGCTCCTACACTTGCATTGACCTAGCAGGCCCTAATCTGAGAGTAGGGAACAGGGGGAGCCCCCGTGCTTTCCTATTTGACCTGCTAGAGAGTGAGTGTGCCCTCAAGTGCCTGCAGAGCCCCAGATCCAGGGTCCTTCTAAACTAGCAACCAGTCATCAGATTCCTCCCACCCACGTACCCACAGGGGAAAACAGAGGGACAGTGTTCTCAACATTGAGGCCCTGTTCCGTGGGTCTAACAGTGAAGTTCAGATAAATAACTCTTGTAGCTCAGACAGAGCTGAATACCAGTGGCCTGCAGGCCATTGAGGTATTCAGGGAATCTGCACAAGCCAATTGTGCTTGTGAAGACCTCAAGAGCCTGTAATCTCTTTGGTGCCTGCACAGTGTCCCTGCCCCACACTTCAGGCATCAACATTCTCTAATACCCTGTCAGTCAAGTCACACTTCCGTGCACACGCACATGCACTCACATGCTCACCCGCATTTGTCCTTCTGCGCAGGCGAATCTTTCTCCCTTACATACAGCTGAATCACCAATGCACATGCTCAAACCACTAGACCTCTCTTATCTTCCTGAAGAATTCTCCAGACACCAGAGAAAGACTGTACCAATCTGAACTGAAGAATCCAGGAACCAATAGTGAAAGTTAAGCAAAGGATAAGCAAATGGCCAGAGGTAAGCGAAAGAACACATCCAACAAAAACCAAGACATGATGCCGTCACCAGCAACCCCCAAAATCAATTGATGCTCCAATTCATCAGAAAAACAGGAAAATGATTTTAAAGCCATGTTTATCCAGTTATTAGAGGCACATAAAGAGGAAACAAACAAATCTCTCAAAGAAATAGCCATACAAATAGAAGCAAATAAAGAGGAAATGAACAAAATTCTCAAAGAAACACAGGCCAATATAGCCAAACAAATAGAGGCACAAGTAGTTTAACAATTTAAATATATATATAATACTAGTTTGTGGTAGTTAGCTAAATGCATATTAATCACTGAATATGTTGTGGTTAATATGCTATAATTATTCTATTCACTTTATTAACTATATACATTTCCTAGTTGTTTTAATTCGATGTCTTAAATAATTGATACATGTCTTAAGGACTAAACAATACCATGCCATTTATTATCTTATAGCTCATAGGATTACAGGTAGTTAAATCATTTAATAGATGAATGATTCACGGTTGAACATTCGCATTCTATTTGATAGTAAAATTCTCATTCTAAAACATATTTAAGGCATATGTTATCCCTTCCCAAATCTTATCTAATTGGTAAATCTATATTATAATACATATTAACTATTATTTTATATCAATTACTATATAAAATATGAAGTTTTTACTTTACATGTAAATTATAATCTGCTCATTTAACTCATGATATGTCAAAACTAAAACTTTTGGCAATCAGCCTTGTGAACAAAATATTTAGTTAATATTATATATACAGTTTTATAGAGAGAGCCATAGAAATACATAGGTAGTGTTTAGGTAGATTAGATAGATATATCAAAAGAAAGAAAGAAAGAAAGAAAGAAAGGAAGGAAGAAAGAAGGAAAGAAGAAACAAAGAAAGAAAGAAGGAAATAAAGACACAAAGAAACAAAGAAAGACAGTAAATGATAGTATATAATACAAAGTATTTGATGATTAAATATTTTCAATTCTGGATGCTGTCCAAATATGTATAATATATAATATATGCATATGTGTGTATTTGACCAAAGAAAATGAAATATCCAGCAACCATTGTTTAACTTCTCTATTATTTTTATAATGTGCTGATATTTGAAGTCTAAGAAAATTGCAATTTTAAACATGAAAATGAAGAAAATAACCATAATCAAGAACATCAGTTTCTAGTACTCACTCAGTGGAGACTACTGGAATGAAACATTCATTTTTCACATTTCTGCTTTATTGTGGACCTCAAAGTTCTCTGCATAGTAGATCTTTGTAGAGAAGATTGAGACTTTTCCAGTCTAGTTCATTGCATTTTAATACAACAGAATTATTTATTTATATTTTAGTATAATATATTTTGATAAGCATCTCCCTTCATCAACTCCTCCCCACTTACCTACTAATCAAAATATAATTCTAACTTTCTCAGATAAAGAACAAAAATGTAAATCTAAACAAACAAGCAAAATAGGAAACCCAATAAGACAAAAATCAAAAAATAAAACAAAACTGAGCAAATAAACAAAAAAATCCAAAAGTGAACAAAAACCAAACCAAAGCAAACTAAAACACTTGAAATCTTCTAATGTTGGACAGCTACTCCTGGACATAAAGGAAACTGATTTCCATGTGCCTAGCAGTTAAAATGTGTTACAGAGCTAAACAGATAATTCACAACAGAGGAAAACCAAGTAGCAGAGAAACACTTAAGGAAATGTTCAACATCCTTAATCATCAGGGAAATGCAAATCAAAACAACTCTGATATTCCATGTTACAGCCATCACAATGGCTAAAATCAAAAACTCAAGTAACAACACATGGTGGAATGGATGTGTAATAGGGGGAACCTTCCTCTATTGCTGGTGGGATTGCAAACTTGTATAACAACTTTGGAAATCATTCTAGAGCTTTCTCAAAAAAATTGGGAATAGCACTTCCTCAAGACCCAGGTATACCACTCCTGGGCATATTCCCAAATGATGCCCCACCATTCAACAAGGACATTTGTTCAACTATGTTCACACATAAGTTCTTAAATGGGTTAGAATTTGGATCTTCTTCCCCTTCACAGTGCTGAGAATTTTATCTTGTTTGGACCTGTGTAGATCTTTTAAAATTATTATTATTATTTAAAATTTATTCACTATGTATCCCTGTGTACCCCCTCCTTCATCTCCTCTCTGTCACACCCTCCCTCCCTCTTCCTCGCAAGGAAGACCATAGGGAAGATAGTCAATCCTCATTCACAAAGGCAAATGCAATAGACATCAGAAGCAGGAGAAGACAGGGAATAGGCCAGGAACCTACTGCAGAAGGGCTCTGAAAGACTCTACTGATGAAGGTATCAAAGCAGTGGCTGAGACTCATAGCCAAATTTGAGCAGAAGGCATGGAATTCTATAAAGGAAGTAGATAGAAAGACCTGGAGGGGACAGGAGCTCCAAGGAGACCAAAAGAGCCAAAACAAACAAACAAAAATAAAAAACAAAAAAAAAAATCCCCAAAAACAAAAACAAAAGAAATCCTGGGACCTGGGGGCCCTGCAGAGACTGATACAACAACCAAGGACCAGGCATGTAGAGGACCTAAATCCCTGCTCTGCTGTAGCCCATAGACTCACTCTCTAAGTGGGTTCCCTAGTAAGGGGAGCAGGGGCTTTCTCTGGCATGAACTCAGTGGCTGCCTCTGATCACCTCTCCCTGAGGAGTGCAGCCTTGCCAGGCCACAGAGGAAGATTATGCAGCCAGCCTTGATGAGACCTGATAGGCTAGGGTCAGATAGAAGGAGAGTAGGACCTCCCCTATCAGTAGACTAGGGGAGGGGCATAGGGGTAGAAAAGGGAGGGAAGGTGGGATTGGGAAGAGACAAGGGAGGGGGCCACAGCTAGGATACAAAATGAATAAATTGTAATAAATAATAATAATTTAAAAAACATTAAAATATTCTCTAGGAGACTATTGTATGCTTTTTATCACTGATCTCTTTCTACAGCTACAAGACAATAGAACTTTTAAAACATAAACGTTGCACTCATTTGTAAGTGGATACAACACACAAACCAAGAATATCCATTTTAGTAAATTTAATGTACAGTGCACTATGGAATGGTTGATAAACACTCTCAGATATTACGGCACACAGTACTCTGGAAAAAACAAGTGATGGGTAAAGCTGTCTGGAAAATTCTGCTGTCTACTTGCTAGTGGCTTGGATATGATATCTACAATCTGATTATATTTCTCTATTTGGTTAGTAGTGGTTTTAGAGGGAGAACCAGAAGCTAAAGCCTAATGACAATGTCTCTGCATGAACTGCTTTGTTCCTTCCCAGTAGTTTGAGGATTTTCAGCAAGACACTCTTAGGACATTTTCCATTTATTGCATAGTCTTGTCTGTGGCAATGCTCAGTTTTTCCAGCCACTTCACCCTTTAGGAATCTTAGTGATGTTTTGTTACTGCAATATGTTTACAGTTCTTTGTTGTTATAATAGATAGAATGGCATGGGGATCATAAGATATTTCCCATGGGCTGACATCAGGGGGTAATGAAATTTGAGTGTATTTTATGATTAAGAGGAATTTCTTTGGATTTAAGAATAATCTCCAAATGCATAAATAGCAGTGATTAATCAAAGTCAGTTTCATTATTTTTCAAACTGTTTCTAATTCATTAAGCTCTTTAGATACTTTAATATTTTATAATCTTAGAGATGAAAAAGAATTATTATGTACATTTGTAATCATTAAATATTACACATAAATGACATTGAACATCACCAGGAAATACTTTCTTACTTCTTTCTGAATGAGGAGTCAAAGCCTGTGAAGTAATAAAACACGAATGAGATGTATAGGATACTTATTCTCAAAGCAGGGGGTGCTAATCTTGTAGAAATGCCCTGTTTCCTTGTCATTGTTATTGCTGCCACACAGAGTGACTGATGGGGAATTAACCATTTTTCATAATGGCCTCAAGCATTAGAGAGAATATTCTTCTATACAGCTTTTAAACTCTGACAAGGTCTTCTCAAAGTACAAACGAGTACAGAAATGCAAATGTTGCTATTTCCTTTTCCTTCCTTCAGAATCCCAAATAACTCTGTTTCTTTGATTACATTAACTACAATATAAAAAAAAACTTCATTATAGGGGACAAAAAAATTCATTGATCCTTCTGATGGCATAACATTTCTAATCACAAAATTATGCTAATTGCACTGACATGTTCCATTAATACAGTCTTAATTATATGTTCCAAGTGGTGAGTGTATATAGCACAAATGTACCAATCTGACATTTGGTGGTTTTTAAGTAACTTCCCATAAATGCAGCAATGTTTATATAGCATTAGCTGTGTAGACAAATGTTCCCAGTAAAGAACCTGCTTCTGCCACTGACCCTTCTCTAAGTTTAAAATCTGATGCAGATTTCAATGATTGTGGACATTTTGGAGTGTCTCGGGGTCAGAGCCTGATTGCAATTTATTTTGAGTCTTTGTTAGCCCTCCTGATGGCTATTCTTTGCCTTTGTCTGACTTAACATGTTGTCACTAACACATTAAACCATTTGAAGTGTATTACCTTACCAACTTTAATTTCCACCAAGCAAAAGGGTGAGAATTACAATACCATTTGAGACTTATATCTGAAAATTTACCAATTTACTCTAGCCCACCTAATTAATATTTTCACCAATGTATTTTAAAAGTGACTTGACTTACGACTTTGTTATGTTAGTATAAAGGCTTTATAAAACTGACCACAGTGGAATATAAAATTCAGGGTTAACTAACCCTGTGTTCCTTGGTCAAGATCACTCACGTTTAAATTTAGAATGAACTATTATCTTCTTTGAGTGGCTTGTGTTCTGTATGCCTCTGAGACATAGTTTCCTGGGAATGGTGATCTCATCTAAGAAGATACACAGATGGCAACTAGGTATCAGCAACATGGATCCCTGGCATTAATTCATCAGGTGGGTCTTAATGTTTTGAAATTTAAGTTCAAGAGTCCCCTGAGCCCATAATTTTTGGTTCTGTCACTCCCCTTGTGGAGCTCCTGTCCTCTCCAGGTCTTTCTATCTCCCTTTCTTTCATAAGATTCCCTACACTCCCCAAACTTTGGCTTTAAGTCTCAATATCTGCTTTGGTACCTTGCTGGGTAGAGTCTTTCAGAAAGCCTCTGTGGTAGGCTCCTGTCCTGTTGTCTTCTCCTGCTTCCAATGTCTGTCCCATTTGCCTTTCTGAATGAGGATTGAGCATCTTACCCAGTGTCTTCCTTCTTGCTTAGCTCCTTTTTTCATGTTAATTCTTTTTATTATTTTTTAGTCATTTTTATTATTATTATCATTTATTACAGTTTGTTCAATTTGTATCCTGACTGTGGCCCCCTAGATTGTTTATCCTATATTATATGTCTAATATCCAACTATAAGTGAGTATAAACCATGTGTATATTTCTGCTTGTGGGATACCTCACTCAGGAATATTGAATGGCAGAGAAACACTTAAAGAAATTCTTAATATCCTTAGTCATCAGGGAAATGCAAATCAAAATGACCCTGAGATTTCACTTTACAACCATCAGAATGGCTAAGATCAAAACCTTGAGTGACAGCACATGCTGGAGAGGAGGTGGAGAAAGGTGAACCCGCTTCCACTTTCTTTCCTTTGGTCTAAAAATGTTATTGGATTGTTAGATTTGTGGTGATTGTATATTTAAAACAGGGATGTAATCTCAATATTGTTTTTAGAAATGGCTATGCATGGCATTAGGGAGCTCTTTTCTACTCATTCCTCAGTTCTTAGTAACTTTTCTATAAAAATAAGATGATCTAAATCAAGGTGATATCTCTCAATAGTAATTACTTACATCTATCTGACATTACTCATTGTTAAATTATTTTACCATTAACATTATGTTCATATAATTGCTGGAACTTTCCACATTTTAAAAATTGATTGTTTCAATTAACCTATATATCATTTATCTGAATCCATTATTTCACTCATAAATAAAAATGACACTAATCATTGGCAGTATAATTGATGGCTAAAATGACTGCTAGCCTCAAAAAAAATGAACTTTATGTATTAATTTATGGGACTTTTCTTTTATGTGATATTTATAGGAATATTAATTTTATGAAATACCTAAATAGATAAAAATGTTATGTATTTTGAAAAACTAAAACTGAATAGCAAAATTTTCCAGTTTAAAAATACATAAAGGAATTTGTATCAATTAAAATGTATTTAACATTAATATTAATAACTACAATGGAACAAATGGTGGAAAGATGGTGAGAAAAGTAGCTTTTCTGAGTTACCATTTTTGCAGTGTTAATAAAGTTGCCTCTGTTGTTCTCCTTGTGGGGTCCCTGTCCCCTCCAGGTCTTCCTATCTTGATCTTCTTCCATAAGGATTCTGGCACTCTTCACAAAGTTTGGCTCTGAATCTCAGTATCCCCTTCCATACCCTGATGGGTAGAGTCTTTCAGAAGCCCTCTGTGAAAGGCTCCTGTTCTGTTCCTTGCCTTCTCCTACTTCCAGAATCTATTCTGTTTGCCCTTCTAAATGAGCATTAAGCATCTGCCCTAGGGTCTTCCTTTTTGTTTAGCTTTTAAGGCTATAGATTTTAGTATGTTATCCTGTATTATCTGGCTTATATCCAATTATATGTAAGTATATATTATATGTGTCTCCACTTCTGGGTTACCTCACTCAGGATGATCTTTTCTTCTTGCAAATTTAATGATTTTCTTGTTTTTAATAGCTGAGTAGTATTCTATTGTGTACATGTACCACTCTTTCTGTATTCATTCCTTAATTCCTAGGTTGTTTCCACATCTGGCTATTACAAATAAATCAACTATGAATATAGTTGAGCAAATGTCCTTCCCCAGGGGTTTCTGCAGAGACTGATACTCCAACCAAGGACCATGCATAGATAGGACCTAGACCCTCTGTTCAAAGGAAGCCCACTCACTTCTCAGTTTCCAAGTGGGTTCCCTAGTGATGGATACAGAGGCTGTCTCTGACATGAACTCAGTGGCTAGTTCTTTGATCACCCCCCCCATTGGTGCAGCCTTAATAGGCCACAGAGGAAGATGATGCAGCCAACCTTGATGAGACCTGATAAGCTAGGCTCAGATAGAAGGGGAGGAGGTCCTCACTATCAGGGGACAAGGGAAAGGGTATAAGGGGAGAAAAGAGATGGTGAGTGATGCTGGGAGGAGATGAGGGAGAAGGCTGAAGCTGGGGTACAAAGTGAATAAATTTTAATAAATAAATATATAAATAAAATTAAATAAAAAATAAAGCCTTCAGGGTCACAGAGGACTGTGATCTGTGTGCATTATTATTTATTTGCCTCACTTGCTGAGTTTCCATTCTCTAGAGACCTGCCACATTACTACTTAAGCTGCTTAAAGCATACAAACACCATTTATAAATTCATGGCCAACCTGAAGATAAATAATCCATCATCTCATGATAGATACCTTTAATGTTAATTACTCAGATAAAACTAGTTTCATTAAAAAGCATGTTATATATTATACTACCAAATCCCTTCATTAAATTCTATTAGCACAATTAATAAGCAATTCATCCAGAGTGTAGCTTTCTTTATCACTGGTTTACTTTGAATTACTAAACAATGCCCAGAGTATTGGCCCCATATGAATTTCAAATACCATCTATTTATTTAACTAATAAACAATTAGTCAGGTATAAACACAAGATATAGCACCTTTTTGTGCTTCTAAAAAAGAAAAATATCCAGTATTTTACTTTCAAGACCAATGGAGTTTTATAGGCTTAAATTGAACTAGCAGAATATTCTAAAGAAAGAAATGGAAAATAAGTTTATAGGTCAATTAAAAGATGATCTTCATCTTCCTCAGATACTAAAAATTAAATGAAACTGGATATTTGTGCCATTTTTTCCTTTCTATTCTAGATCTGAGTGCTCACATACTGCTTTCAAGACCCTACTGACTGTATATTCAGCAGACTAAGAAAAATATTTATACTTGGGTAATTATGCTTTCAAGCTTTATGTCATATGTAGCCTCACGGCTTAGACTTTCTAGTACTTCTTGTCCTATTTAATTCCTTCTTTAAAATGCTGTTCTTTCTTGCAGATTTCAAACCAGCATCATAGACTATCACTCTCACAAAGATGTTAGAAACAGTCCATGTAGGTGCAGTATTTCCATTAAAGCTACTTTTAACAGTCAGTGGTTAAATTCCAAAGCTTCAACAAACTCAACTCAACTTAAAAAATAAAATAAAATAAAAAAAACAGGAAGGAAAGTAAAAATAAAAGAAAAAGAATTGTGCCGACTGAAAAAGGGAGAAGAATTTAATGTCCATGGTCCATGTTGGCATTTTCACTTTCACAATATGAAAACAGATTCTCATCTATCTTATCCTGGCGACTTGCTTTTAACAGTCTTTATATTATACTGTACATTTCTAAACTGAGATAATTTGCTTAATGGCACAGTTTTAGGAAACATATGACAGACAGCACAGAGACCAACTCACAGACTACAAAGAGAATATTATTTTGTTACTGTTGTTTAAAAACCCCTTGAAGTTGCTAGTTTAAATTAAATTGAAGCACAATTTCCATGAGAAGATAAAATCAAGTATATCTATGTAGTCATATCTGTTTTGTAAATATGTATATAGAGAAATATCATCATTTGATTTCTAAAATTCAAAAGGGAATGTATTATAAAAGATTAATATTTAATTGAACATAAAAATTCTATACCATGTAACGTTAAATGCCTTCAAAGCACAAAAACAATCAGAATCTTTAAAATAAGTCAAGATTTTGAACTCTTGAGACAGGGAACTTAAAACAGGTAACTGGAATTTTGCTTTGAGGCCCAAATATTCTTTAACTAGATATTGATTTTTTTTTAAATTTACTTTCCCAGTTGAACTAGCAAGACTGCCTTCCTCAGATGTATGTTTATCCATTCAAAAATTCCAAATAAAAAAAAACCAAACACATGCAGCAAATGAGCTCCACCCCCTACTTCATCTCTTTGCTGCCACAACTGAAATGTATTAGTTAGATGTATCCTGGGGAAATCTGTAAAAGACTGTCTTAGTTACTTTTCTTTTGGTATGACCAAGGTCATCATTGCAGCAGGAATCCAGGAATGCCACTGGAACAGTTGCTGAGAACTTACATCTTGGAAAACAAGCAAAGGCACTGACAACTAAGTGAGAATTTTGTAGGCCTTGGAAACCTCAAACTACGCAGACAAAGCAAAATGAATATTCCTGAAATAAACACCTGAAGCACAAGGGACAAATATGTAGACACACACATTCAAGCAGATGAACGGATATTAGAAGGAATTATGAAATAGCCGGGCTTATGGGTTGATGTTAGAATAATTCATATTTTCAGAATAGTGCTACCAAAATCCAAAGTATGTTTTCACACAAAACAATTCAATACCAGGGAATTAATAGCTGCAATGATCCTTGAATTACTCCTATTTCATATCATTCAACACATTTCATATGCTTAAATAGTACTAATAAAACAAAAAAAATCAAATAATCATATATATCAACTTTGGTAGACATTCTTCATATTTTATAGATATAGACAACTATAACTGTCCGTATCAATACAGATCTAAAGAATTTTCATTTTAATTTGAAATTATTGAGTTATCATGGAATGACAGCAGAGTTGTTTTCTGTGATAAAAAAATAAAGCCAAGTTGGGATGCTGCATCCAGACAGAATTGAAGGGTCCTATGCACTTACATCCACAGGTTGGGATGCAGAATCAGAACAGAACTGAAGAGTTGGTGTGTGCTGCACCCATTATTCATGGAAAGAAGAGATTTTAAAGTACACACACATTGCCTTGGGTGCTTTCTGTAGGAGTTTCCATATATTACATCACATAAATATTAGTTTACAATAATAAGCCATATGGTATTTTAATATCCCTTTCACCTGTTATAATTTTTCAATAATATTTATAAAAATAGATCAATATGAACATATTTTCTGATGAATCTATTATTAAAATTATATTACTTACCATAAAATAAAAATTAGTATATATTTATCTTATGTAATAACTCCAAGTATGGTAGATAATAACCTTGATGGCCCTTGAATCATTATATTTTGTAAGTTAAATATTTTATAATCTATTTTATTTTACATTTTGATGTGTTTATACTTAAAGATTTTTAACATTGAAGAAAATAAAATCTTTTTAAATTGCTAACAAAAGATACCTTCTATCTTCCAATTACTTCTCTTCAACTACTTAACTTCAGAATTCATTTCCTTTGCTTTCTGAAGTACACGTTATATCTATTATGTATGACAAATAAGGCTTTATTTTGAAAGTATGTACTTCAGACTGAAGAAGAATTTTTGCTTGGCATGGCAGCATACTTTTTTAATTGCAGCACTCCACAGACAGAGACAGGCATATTATTTGGAGTTTGAGGCCTGCTGATCTACATAATGAGTTCCAGGCCAGCCAAGATTGCATATTATAGTACAGTTACGCCCTTTCTCAACAACAAAATAGCAAGCAACAACCAAGATGTATCATGTACCATTAGAAGAATATCAGGACCCATGTACTATTCTAGCCAACTGAATAGTAAAGGAAGTGAATTCCTCAGCCCCATCCAAAAAAGAAGGAAAGAAAAAAGAAAGGCAGGAAGGAAGGAAGGAAGGAAGGAAGGAAGGAAGGAAGGAAGGAAGGAAGGAAGGAAGAAGATAGACAAAATACACAGTCATTTCTGAGCAGGCTTCTTACTATTATATCAGTGGAATTTGCCTCAAAAAAACTAAAATTAATAAACTGGTAATATATAGAGAAATACATTGCCAGTGATGGACTATGTCAACGGTCACATGTGTCTCCATAAATATGAGAAAAATTAAGAGAAATGTGGAAGTCAGGAGCAATAAAATCATCTAGAACATTTGGAATTGAAATGATGATTGTAGTTGCCTTATGAAGCATTCTGAGGTCAATTATAGTGTGCCCAGTCAGAATGATAGTTGAGCCACACACCTCCTGAACAGATTGATCAACCTTTCAAAATTACAGTAAGTTATAATAGATAAGAAAAGTAATAATGGGTGATAAATTGCATAAAATATGTCTGGAAACTGTCTAACTTATTAAAAATGCTAAAAGAAAATAGAGCTGAGATATGATAAAAATATGAAGGAAGTAATGAATATAAGAGTACAAAATAACCACATATTTGCTTTAAGAAACAGTATAAAACCTTTCTCAAAAATCAAGTGACCATAGGTATATTGGTTTATTTCTAGGTCTTCAATTTGAGTCCATTGATCAACCAGTATATTTTTATGCCACTACCAAGCAGTTTGTATTACTATTGCTCTACAGTATTGCTTGAAGTCAGGGATGAACATATCTACAGAAGTTCTTTTATTGTATAGGATTGTTTTAGCTCTTCTGGGTTTTATTGTTATTTCCATACGAAGTATAGAATTATTCTTTCATTTTCTGTAAAGAACTGTGTTGGTATTTTCATGAGGATTGCACTGAATCTGTAGATTCCCTTTGTTAAGATAGACATTCTTACTATGTTAATCCTGCCAATCTGTGAGCATAGAATGTCTTTTAATCTTCTGATATCTTCTTCCATTTCTTTCTTCAGACACTACAAGTTTCTGTCATACAGGGCTTTCTTTTGTGTGGTTAGAGTTATACCAAGATGCTTTATATTATTTGTGGCTATTGTAAAGGGTGTGGTTTCCCTAATTTCTACCTCAGCCCATTTGTCATATGTGTACAGGAGATCTACTATAGAATATAATTGAAGACCCAGAAATAAACCCACATACCTATGACACTTGAATTTTTATTTTAATTCTTTATTAATTACACATTATTCACTTTGTATCCCCTCTGTGGTTCCCTCCTCCATCCTGTCCCAATCCCTCCCTTCCTCCACAAGTCCACTGATAGGGGAGGTCTTCTTTTCCTTCTTTCTGATCCTACTCAATTAGGTCTCATCAGGAGTGGCTGCATTGTCTTCTTCTGTGGCCTGGTAATGCTGCTTCCCCCTCAGGGGGAGGTAATTAAAGAGCAGGCCAATCAGTTTATGTCAGAGACAGACCCTGTTCCTATTACAATGGAACCCACTTGGATACTGAAATACCATGGGCTACATCTGTGCAGGGGTTTTAGGTTATCTCCATGCATAGTCCTTGATTGGAGTATCAGTCTCAGGAAAGATCCCTGTGCTCAGATTTTTGGTTCTGTTGCTCTCCTTGTGGAGTACCTGTCCTCTCCAGATCTTACTGTTTCCCACTTCTTTCCTAGGATTCTCTGCACTCTGCCCAAAGGTTGCCCATAAGTCTCAGCATCTGCAGAGCCTTTTAGAGGTCCTCTGTGTCAGGCTCCTGAATTGTTCCCTTTTTTCCCCTTCTGATGTCCCCCCTTTTTGCCTTTCTGGATAGGAATTGAGCATTTTAGCAAGAGTCCTCCCTCTTGATTAGTTTCTTTAGGTGTACAGATTTTAGTAGGTTTATCTTATATTATGTGTCTATATGAGTGAGTATATACAATGTGCATCTTTCTGCTTCTGGGATAGCTCACTCAGGATGATCTTTTCCAGATCCCACCATTTACCTGCAAATTTCATGATTTCCTTGTTTTTTATTGCTGAGTAATATTCCATTGTGTAGATATACCACAATTTGTGCATCCATTCCTCCACTGAGGGGCATCTGGGATGTTTCCAGCTTCTGGATATTACATATAAAGCTGCTACAAACATGGTTGAGCAAATGTCCTTATTGTGTACTTGAGACACTTGAGACTCTTTTGGGTATATGGCTAGGAGTGGTATAGCTGAATTTTGAGGAAGTGCTATTCCTAATTGTCTGAGAAAGTGCCAGATTGCTTTCCAGAGTGGTTGTACAAGTTTACATTCCCACCAGCATTGGAAGAGGGTTCCCCTTTCTCCACAACCTCTCCAGCATGTATTGTCTCTTGAGTTTTTTATCTTAGCCATTCTGATGGCTGTAAGGTGAAATCTTAGGGTCATTTTGATTTGCTTTTCCCTGATGGCTAATGAGGTTGAGTTTTGACAAAAGAGCCAAAACCTTGCAATGGAAAAAAGACACCATCTTCAACAAACGGTGCTGGTCTAACTGGATGTCTACATATAGAAAAATGCAAAAAGATTCAGTTTTATCTCTGTGCACAAAACTCAAATTCAGGTGGATCAAAGACCTCAATATAACAGCAGACACACTAAATATATTAGAAGAAAGTGGGGAAGAGCCTCAAACTCATTGGTGCAGGAGGCAACTTCATGAACAGAATGCCAACAGCTCCTGCTGTAAGATCAACAATTAATAAATTGGACCTCTTGAAACTGAAAAGTTTCTGTAAGGCAAACAACACTGTCAATAGAATAAAAAGACAATCTACAAACTGAGAAAATATCTTCACCAATCCAACAAAAAACTAATATCCAAAATATATAACGAATTCAAGAAATCCAACAATAAACAAAATAGCCCAATTAAAAATGGGATACAGAACTAAAGAGAGCATTTTCAACTGAGGAACCTCAAATGGCATAGAATCACTAAAGAAATGTTCAACTTCCTCAGTTATCAGGAAAAATGCAAAACAAAACAATTCTGAGATTCCATCTCACACCAGTCAGAATGGCTAAGATCAAAATCTCAAGTGACAGCAAATGTGGCAGTGATGTGGGTAAAGGGGAACACTCTTCCAATGCTTCTGGGAGTGTAAACTTATACAGCCACTTCGGAAACCAGTCTGGCATTTTCTATATATTTATATAAATATATAAATACTAAATATACTTCTCCTGGGTATATACCCAAAAGATGCTAAACCATACGACAAGGACATTTTCTCAACTGTGTTCTTAGCAACTTTATTCATCATAGCCAGAATCTGGAGACAACTTAGATGTCCCTCAACTGAAGAATGGATAAAGAAACTGTGGCACCTTTACATAGTGGATTACTACTCAGCTATTAAAAACAAAGAAATCATGGAACTTGCAGGTAAATGCATGGAACCAGAAAAGATCATCCTGAGGGCGATAATCCAGACACAGAAAGATGCACACGGTATGCATCCAATTGGATTTTAGCCATTAATACAAGATAAACATACTACACGGCACAGACACAAAGAAGTTAAGTAATGAAGATGACACAAGTTAGGATACATAAATCTCTCAGAAGGGGAAGTAGAATAGAAATAGGTAATGGCTGAAGAGAGGGGACAAGTTAGAATACAGTGCACAGAGATTTCAGAAGGTAAAGATCACATCTGAAGAGAGCAAGAACAAGAGGCAGAAAGTCTGTAGAGAAAAGAAAACCTGAGGGTGGGGACATCTCTGCGATAAGCTGGAGACCTAAGTCAGGGTAGGTGCCTGGGAGGTTAGGAGGAGGATTCAAACAGAGACTCCTAGTAAAGAGACCATAGAGACTGAAGAGGACGTCTTTTAACTAGACTAGTCTTCTAGAAATGGGCAAGAATAGCAATTCACCCACAAAACTTTGACCCAAAATTTACCCTGCTTATGAGGAGTGCAGGGATAAAGATAGAGCAGAGATTGAGGGAATTCCAAACAGATGCCTGGCCCAACCGAAGACCCCTTCTATCACAGAGTTCCAACACTTGACACTATGAATGATAGATACTCTGCTAAGCTTGAACACAGGAGCCTGTCAGAGTTGTCTTCTGAGAGATTCTACCAAGCAGCACCTTAAAACAGATGCTGAGACTCACAACCAAACATTGGTTGATGCATAGAAATTTTTGGGAGATAACAGGAGGAAAGAGGAAAGGACCCTTGAGTGATAATAGCTCCAAAAGTAAAAACAACAGAGTCAACTAACCAGGGCCTAGAGGGGTTTGCTGAGATTGAAGCATCAACCAATCAAGGACCATACATGAAATGGACCCAGGGCCCAACAATGATGTAGCAGATGTGCAGCTCAGGATTCAAGTGAGTATTCTAGTAAGGGAAGTGGGGACTTCATTGGACAAGAACTAATTTTCCAGCTTTTAGATCACTTTCCACTGGAGGAATTGCCTTGCCAGGCCCCAGGGAAAGATGATATATTCAGTCCTGATGCAAGTTAATGAGCTGAGTTGAGTATGATATGGAACTCCCCTTTTTGGAGGAAAAGAGGAGAGGGAAGAGTGAAAGAGAGATGGTGGGACTGGGAGGAAGGAAGGTCTACAAGAATGTAAAGTGAATAAAATAAATGAGAAAGAAAGAGAAATATTGTAACACAGTGTTTCCTGCTAGAAGCTCTGAAGCCTGACAGCATCTACTTTGATAGGGTCATAGAAAAGCTTCTCCCCATGCATAAATTACAAAGCACATAAAATCAAAGTAATAACAAAATATACCTCAATTTGCTTTTGGATTATTAAATGTGTGTTTTGATAACTATGCCCTTAGAAAAGTGTTGCCTTGTTTATTGCCAGTAATTATTCTTGCTCATAATGTTAGTTAATTAATTATGCACAGCTATTAAAAAGAGTATTACTTTTAGAATCAAATACTATTTAAAAGATTTTTAAAGATTATATAATTTACAAAATGAGATAATAAGCAAAAATGGGAAAAGATGCAGAAACTAGAAATATGCTCAATAGGAAGAGCAGACAAGGTTTCATCAGAGCTCAAAGAGGGAGTAAATGGAGGCTTGGTGAATGCCTAACCTGAAATTATAAAAAGGTAATGTTGAAAATAAGGTGGTATTTTATACACACTCAAAAGGAAAATTCATGACTCGTTATGTTCAACAACATCAACTGATGACAGTAATATGAAATGGATCTGCTCTCCTATACCTCAAAGCAGCAGAATGTAACACACAGCACTTGAAGCTTATACTTTTACATTGTCATAGTGCAAGGTAGCGTGGAAGAGGATTTGTGATTTATTTGGCTTAAGCTATTCCTTTTTCCATATCTAGAACCATCCTTACTCCTAATAAACTGACCTAATGTTTTCTCCAAATTGCCTACATTGACTGTGATCACCTCAGGGCCACTTGAAATGAAACAAAGTGACTAGGGCAGAGCGAGTGGGGAAGTTTATAAATAAGACAAATGCTCAATTAGGTCATATATGAACCTTCAAAAATATACCTAGTCAGATAAACATGTACTGGAGCTTCTTACATTAATTGAAACAGAAGCAGGTCAGTGAGGGTCTTCGGTGACATAATTCATGGTAAATTTTTTCCTGTAATTGATTTTATTAGAAAATACTGCCATATGTAACAACAGATAAAAATTTAAGTAGAGAAAGGGACGATAATCCTGAATGCTATTTTATTGTAAACTTATAAATTTCGAAAGAAGTAACAATTTGCATAAAATGCCTTGAGCCTCAAAAGGCACATAAGATGTACATGCAGACATGTACATGCTTACCTTTGCAAAGACCGTTTCCCTCTGTCAGCAGTTTTTAACTTCCTGTAGGTCTTTCACCCCATTGCAATTTTCTCAATACACTTTGACATTTCAACTGGTGTTGTCATTATTCAGCAGCCATGTTGCTGAAATTTCATGGCTGTGGTTTCCACACCAAATCTGGAACATACAGTCATGCATCAGACTTCCCAGGCCTACAGCTTTCACAGTCTTTCTGACTCCTTTTCTCCTGGGTTCACTGAGTCATGCGTGTAGGACTTTTGTTGTACATGTGCCGATTTGGACTGAAAGACATCAAAAGTTGCTTTCTGTATTTTGACTCATTTTGGCTTTCTGTAATGGCCTTTGTTTCTGGAAAAAAAAATAAGCTTCTTTGATAAATGATGAGAGCTGCATTTATATGTGGATACAAGGATAAGTGCTTAAGAATACTACTGCCTTAAGATAGTGGCAACAATTATACATAAGCCATTAGCTTTGAACAATGTAAGTTATTTTGTATCAGGATTTTAAGTAATATTGTAATAATTAATCAATTAATAATAATAATGTATTAGAGAGATACTGTTACTTTATCTATATGATGCTTGTATCCAACTTGGTAAACTGTATCACACAATTAACTAGACTTAATTTTGAAGATATTTTATAAGCCCTTTGTTTTCTATATTTATATGTTAATATTAATTTCCACAAGGATAATTTACTGCATTTAGTAGTTACAGCAGAAGTCCCTATATATGTGAAGAAAAAATACTTAGGAAGGATGCAAGATTTTTCACTACAAGCTACTTTGATATAAAGCTGACAGGACATTACATCCAAAAGATGAAAGATTGAACATACCAGCTTAAAATAGAGGAAAAGTAATTTAAATCTACCCTGTGATTAAATTCAGGTAGCAAAAATCTTGACTCACAGTTCATTGATAGAACTGGATATAGTTTTAAAATAGCACAATGAATTATTTTATATAAAGAAGGAATAGGTGTAGTAAAAATGTCAAACTTTAAACAGCTGAATCATTTTATACACCACTTGATCTTTGAAATACCAATATTGCATTATGGCATTAAATATGGTGAAGATTTTCCTCAATGGTAGAACATTCTGGCTATTCATACTTTATGCATAACCCAAGTAATTGTTTGCTTTTGAGAATCTTCTCCCATTGCAAAAGGAAAAGCATTTTCCTCCTTTTATAGTTGGTATTGCTGGTGTGGTAAAGAAGTTTTGTAACCACTGAGTATATCGCATCAGTGCACACTGAAAAAAAAGATGGATTCAATGATTTGCTTATGGTTACGTTACATTATTTGCACTCTGGAATTTTCAAATCAGGAGGCATTTTTAAAAGCCAGCAATTCCCCTTGGCCAGTATTCTTTTTGTTCATTCCACCTGGCACTGTTTGGTTTTGCAGAAGAGCTATTTCATTTTCATCATTTTTTACCTCATTCTAGATGCATTATCATTCACAGATAGCATACATAAGAAAATGATTTTTATGTTTTTCATGCAAGGATCTCAACAAAAAATTACTGAGCCATTTCTAACGTATATAAATAATTTTTATTTAAGTTAACAGTGCTTTTATCATAATAAAATAAAAAAAGAGAATGGTGATTTTACATGCTCTATATATTATTTTTCACAATGCTTTTATTTTATAGAATTCAATAGTGCCATGAAATAAACTAATATTTTGTTAAATCGTAATTTCTGTTTTTATGAATAAGCTTACATGTAATAAAGTCTGACTTGTTTAAACTTGCTAAGTAGATGACAACACAAATGGAATATTATACAATTAAATTAACAAATATTTGTGAATCAAAACAATGTGTATGTTTTTCGTATTGTTATTGGGAAGGAGAGATGGAACGGTGGGCATAGAACAATTGCACATGAGTGAGGACCAGAGTTTGATCCCGAGAACACACCCAAGCCAGGCAATCAGTAAATGGGACTTTACAGTGCTAGGGATGAAAAGTGATGCTGTCTCCAATCAGGATGGTAGCTGTTCTGGAAAGGTTTCAGAGAGCAGCATTTTCTAACTATTTTGACAAAGAGAATATATATATATATATATATATATATATATTCTAACAAAGAGAATAATCTAGATTGTTTATGTTTAAAAACCATGTAAGTGGTATGTCACCTGCATGACAAATTTCGGAGAAAGGCTTGTTTTAAAATGGGGATTTTAAATGAGAATTACATTAAAGACATCAACAAAGCTAAAACTGTTCTAGAAATTACCCCACTTTCTCTTGTCTCTTTTACTGTGAATATTTCAATGCAAGGGATTATGTGCAATCATGACAACTATAAGGACAAGTAGCTATAGAGTGACTTAATAATTTCATCACAACGTAGATCCTATACCCTTTGAGAGATATATTGCCAAGTGCCTTTCTTTTTGCAAGGAGATGTGAGAATGGGCTCTAGGAGGCACAAAATCACCACCTTTAATATTTTTCTCTGCAGGATGATTAACACTGACAACAGAGCAGTATTTGTTACATGGTTGTAATACACTGAGACAGTACAGTTGCATATGAGGGCTGATTTAGTTACTGAGTTATATAACTAAGTAACAGGATCCTTGGGATAGCCAGTAATGGATAGAGATGCTTATGAATGAGCCAGCACATTGTGCTTGTTATTATACTATCAAAGATTGCTTAACAATGAAGTGACAGTTAGTCAAAGATTAGTCATTTTAGCAAGGTTAGGGGAAAAAAAAAAAAACCCTAGCCTGCTGTTTTTTTGTTTTGTTTGGTTTGGTTTGTTTTCCTTTCTTCTTGCATTTAACGATTTTACTTATCCCTTTCACTAGAAGAACAGAACAAGGCAGTTATCTGTGGATGTGGGACTTTTGCATATAAATTATAGTTTTTGTGTCTTGAGGATAGACAGAGAATATGAAAGAAGTGTGTTAACCAAATGACGAAAGATTACCTAATGTCTCTTTGATTACAAAAGATATGACTACTTACTTTTCCTTCCAAAAGAATGCAGTCACTTTGACCAAAGCTAGATTTGTTCCTAATTATGAAAAAGTGAGACAAAAGTTACCAGTCACCCAAAATATCTTCTAACACCATCAATCACTGTTTTAGTTTCATTGTCTTTCAATAATAAGGACATGATATTTTAATCTCTATTGTCTCAGTCAAGTAACTTCACACATTGAACTTCCTCATAGTCTCAGTAATTAACAACCACACAAACAGAATCTGCTGTAGGAACTGAAATTGATATAATTTAATTTAAAGAATTTGATGTTCCAAAGCACTTAGGTCATCTTGTGGTGTCCTTAACCCCTCATTGTCCCTCTATCCTTCCGCAAGCTCTTCCACAGAACTCTCTGAGCTTGGCCAGTTGCTTGGCCTTGGGTCACTCCATCTGACCCCATCAACTGCCAGACGAGCCTCTCAGATGACAGTTATGTGAGACTCCCTTCTGCAAGCATAGCAGACTATCATTAATGGTGACAGTGGTCAGTCCTCATGTGTTCCCTAATAACAGCAGAAGCAGCTGACTCTGGATCTGTTACTTTCATCTGGGTCATTTTATCCTAGGTAGGCTGCTATAAGCTTAGATTTTTCTTTTTCTTATTTTTTTTAAACAAACCTAAGCTTTATTTAGAGTTAAGTCCCTCTACCTCCCTTCCAACCCTCTTCATCCTTAGGTGGGAGATTAGTAAGGAAAGGGGCTGTAGTTTTATTTTATCTACTTCCTACTCATCAGGTTCCATGGGAAGTTAGGGGATTACCAGACTCAGTCATCAGTATACCAGCAGTTCAGTCCAAAGACCAACATGGAGTAGGAACACAAAGTGAGCAAAAGCCAAAATACCAAGTTGGATTGCCTAGAGAAGCTCTCTAGAATGTTTCTGTCTGACAAGTCAAGTGTTGAAGCATGAAGTTCAGAGCAGTGATGTTGATCCAAAAGGCAATGTCTCACTCTGTGTTAGCCTCTAGATATGTCCTCTCCTCAAAGACCACCCATGGATGATCTCTCGGCTAGCCAAAGTTACCATCCTCGCACATGAAGTATCACAAGAAAATATCACATACCCTCTCACAAACCAACCAGGGAAAAACATCACATGACCAGCTTGTATCAAAACATTACATGACAAAATTCAGCCTTCAAAGAAACCAGAAATTTCCACTTCAGACTTCCTTGCTCTCCCCAGTGGGAGAAAAGGAGCTTAGCTATCAGAGTGGATTAGTACCAGTTGGGGCCCTCCCCTTCTCTGGGAAGAAGGAGAGGGGGTAATGGGAAGAGGGGTGAATGGTCAGGGGGCTGGGAGGAAAGGAGGGAGTGGGATGGGATTGGATGTAGAGTGATGAAAGAAAGAAAGAAAGAAAGAAAGAAAGAAAGAAAGAAAGAAAGAAAGAAAGGAAGGAAGGAAGGAAGGAAGGAAGGAAGAAAGGAAGGAAGGAAGGGAGGGAGGAAGGAAGGAAGAGAGGGAACAAATATGAGTAGATAAGTTCCTTAAATTATGAATAACTAGAAGAAATTGCCTCATTGAGTATGATTGAAAGGGTGGAGGCATTGAAATAAGCCAGAGAGATAATTTTCTGATCAAGTCTCTGCTGTTCAGTTTTCACAGGCTCAACAGATTATTTTTCTTGCTTTTTTACTACTGCCCTAAGTACTGATACTATTGCTACTTCTACAGCTACTGCTGTGTTCTACAGTCAATAAGCTGTATCTACAATTGTCATCATTGCCAGAGACACTATGGGAATCTATAAAATATTTTGTATCTCCTGCCAACTTCCAATATCCTGCCACTGTCTCACATCAACAGAAATTTACAGGAAGTCATTTGAAAAGGGAATCTGGGAAATAGTGTTTGCATCATCATAGATGAAATGGACCTTGGTTAAAATGGAATTCTAAAATTATAACATATCAGATGTTCTTATAAGTGAAGATAGAAAAAAACCTAAAAACACTCACACACCATATATATCTTATGGAGAGACATATAAAGAATATGCTAAGACATTTGTTGTTGTTGTTGTTTAATTTATATTACACTCTTTTGAATAAGAACACCTAAGAATAATAATAAAGAATACACTTTGTGCTAACACAATACTGGAATAGTCTTTCTAATTTGCATAGCAGTAAAAGACATTCATTAAGAAGATTAAAAACCAAGAGGAAAGCATGGAAATGAAGCTGCTGCATAATTTTATGAGAGTAGTTTTGTAAAGTAAGGAGCATAAAAATAATATCTGATCACTCAAATGAAGATTTGGCTATAGAATAACCAATAGTATGAAGGATATAAAGGTCATTACTGACCATCATAATAATTTCTTTCAAAGAGTCCTGGGGTAATGGGATAAAATTTAGAAAAAATAGAAATTGATGAAATAGTGTTTGTGTATATCTCGTTTATTTATACAGTTTTCTTTGAAAGAGAGAATTTTAGGTAAGATGAGGATAAAAGATCTAAGGAAAAATTGTGTTGTTGCTTTCTCTATATATCAAGTTCAGAAATTATGCAGAGCTCATGACCTAATGCAGATAACACTGTAAAATTTATTGTTGTCATAGAAAAGGGAGGCAGAAATTGTAAGAATTAAAGGTGTGTTTCTGTCCCATGGTCTGGGAGATAATACAAAATATACAGAATTTGTCCGTTCTAGGAATAGGTTGAAAAAACTAATTGGAAGTGTAGGTCTGCTCAGTATCCCAAAAGTTTATTTGTTCTTCAGGGATAATAAAATAATCTTGGGCTTGTTTTTGTCCCTCATAGTGCTCGTATAATGTTTTTTTGGAATATATACACCTTACCCTTGTTCATTCAAATGTTGATTTCTCTCCCCAGCTCTCTGGTGTCAATACTGAAATTGCATTGTGATACTTATTCTAAGCATCACCTGTCTCAACTCTGTGTAAATATGCCAAAAGAAAACAATCATCCACAATGTTGAGCAATGGAGAGGACAGAGTAGGAGGGAGAGGGGAGGAGCCAGAGGAGAGGAAGGAGTGGGAGGCAGAGGAGAAGGAGGATGGCAGGAGAGAAGCTGGGAGAGCAGAGGCTGGAGGAAAGGTCTTGGAATGATGTGGAAAAATGAACCAGACTTAAGATATCACTAAAAGCAAGTGTAATATGGGAAATCTAAATGGTAGGAAACTATGCTGGCTTGGAGGTTTAGGATGGAGTAACTATTGCCCCGCATTGTGATCTAGGTTAATTAAACAAATCCCAGTCTCTGTGTGGTGATTTGGTTATACAGCTCTTTAGGATAACAGCAGCTTTACTAAATAACAACTTCCATAGTAAATATTAAATGACAAATACAACATCATAGTTTAAAAAAAAACATTAACCAAAAGCAAACAAAAATAAAACCAAAAGCAAGCAAAAATCAAAACAAAAGAAAACAAACAAAAAAGTTTGAAATAGAACAGAATCTTTTCATACTGACGATAGGAATAATTTTACCTCTAATTCTCAGTCTCCTTATCATCAGATCTGGCATTATTATAGTGCCCTTCATATTTTCTAATTAACATAGGGGATTATTAATTGCCTAATAAACAGCATCAGAAAAGAGGGGCATGGGAGAAGAGGAGGGAGGGAGATTGGGGTTGAGAGGGAATGACAGAGGGGACTACAGCTGGGATACAAAATGAATAAACTGTAATCAGTATAAAGAAATAAAATGAAAAAATGAAAAAAAATTAAAAGATAAAATAAATCTGCTCCTCTGGCTCCAAAAAACAAGGAAAAGAAATCACTCCAGTAGTACTGTAAAGGTGTGAAATTGACTATAATACAAAGCAAACATCAAGAAAACAGATCAACCCTTCATGATCAAAAGCAAGACCTTGATTGCAGTATTGCTAAGTACAAAATATCAAATGTCTTGAGTGATTATTGGTGGAAAGTACTTGATATAATGAAGTTTGGAGTGGAGACTGGAAAAAGGCCTTTGAGACTTTGTTCCAATTAAAAACTAACTTGTGAATTTTACCTAGGAAAATGAGATTATTAATTAACTCGAGTGTCAAAGATGAAGATCATCTTTGAGAATTACAGAGAGTTCTAAGTAGAGGGGTATTTAAATTTGAAGTTAAGACTTGAGATGTGCTACATGTGTAATAATGACAAGTTTTAGGCGCCATCTTAGAAACATAATGTAGAAGAAAGAATGAAAGTGAGGGAAAGGAAGTGGGGATCTGAGACACTGGGTGGATATTCATAGAAAGTGATTTTGAAGAATGGTAACACATGCAATGATAGATTGCAAAACATGGAGACAGTCATTATAGTTGTTCCTGAGAAGGGGGGGCTGATTAGAAAGAAAGGTAGATAAGGTAGGTAGAAGGATGCAATCTACACTTTGTGCTTTGATGGGGTGTTAAGGTGGCAGTGTGTCAGGAAACAGATGTAAGCTGATTATAGCAAGAGACCATAAAAAGTCTTGATATGTTTAAATGAGAAAAGGCAGCTGTTTGTAAGGACCATGGAAAAATGAGAAACCTCAGAAGAGATGCAAGGTTAAGTCACAAAATGAAGGTGAAAAAATTGCTAAGCAATCAGACTGAGACAAGCTGTGTAGATCCAGGATACCACTTCTTAACTATGGTGGATAAGATGGGTTTATGAATTGGGAGTGGGAAGAATGATAGCGAGAGATCAGTCTTATTGGAACTAGTCCTACTGGATTTTCTGCTGAAGGAGACTATCAGTTCTCATTAAATCTCTTCTGGGAACTGATGTCCTATGAATTTGCTGGCAGTGTGATTACAAAGTGTTGGGGGTTAGGGATATAAATTTTGATCTTATAAGAAATACACTTCATCTTCCAATGTCTGTCCTGTTTGCCTTTCTGAGTGAGGATTGATCATCTTACCCAGGGTTCTCCTTCTAGCTCAGCTCCTCTAAGTGGGTCCCCTAGTAAGGAGAACAGTGACTGTCTCTGACATGAACTCAGTGGCTGGCTTTTTTACTGCCTCCCCCTGATGGGAGTGCAGCCTTGCCAGGCCACAGAGGAGGACAATACAGCCAGTTCTGATGAGACTGGATAAGCCATAGTCAGATGGAAGGGGAAGAGGACCTCCCCTATCCGTGGACTTGGAGAGGGGCAGAGGAGGAGATGAGGGATGGAGGTTAAGATTGGAAGAGAGGAGGGAGGGAGTTACAGCTGGGATACAAAGTGAATAAACTGTAATTAATAGAAAAAAATAAAATTAAGAAAGAAATACACTTCAAATATTTATGAAGATATTACCTTATGCTAAAATTCCTTCAACATTTTTGAAACCCAAGACAATAATAGAGGAAATAGAAAAATGAGAATATTTCAATTTTATTATTTATTTCACACCAGGAAATGTTGGCGTTTGCTCAGAAAATTGTAAATTGTACTTTTATGAATGTGTAGTGAACCTGAGCCAGACATTATGGATATAGAATAAAAATTTTCAACCACATAAAAGCTAAAATGCATAATAATCTTTAATACCACTTTCTATATAGTTTTCAATTATTTTTACATCAGTGGTGTACCCATTATAAAATCATAAGTTATTGTAAATAGTCCATATAAATGTGTCCCCTTAGCCCTTTCTTCCAAACCATTAAATATATTGCTTACTCTACTGCTTCTAGTTCCTCATCACCTCCCTTCCATTTAGAGCCACACTTTTCTGTCTCTCATTAGAAAGCAATCAAGTTTCTAAGGGATAGGAATATAATAAAATATAATAATAATATTATATAATATAATATATAATACAATGTATTATAGAAGATAAAACAAACAAACAAAAAAAATCAGAATAGAACAAAACAAAGCAAAGGAATAAAAATGCCCAAGAAAAGACACAGGAAACAAACACAGACACAGAGATCCACTCATTTGCACACTAAGGAACCTATAAAGTCATTACACAAAATTACTAAATATTGCTCCTGCTTAAAGCATTTTATAAGATCCCAATATTAGTGTCATAAAGCATAAATTAACTAAAAGGATTCAGGCACTTATTATGCAAAGCAGAGAACATAGTAGAATAGTCCATTTTCAATAAAATTTGTGTGTGTGTGTTTTGTGCATGTGTGTGTGTATGGATTGTTTTGCATCGATTTGTGATAGATTGATGCAATAATGTTTACAAAAAGTCTTTAAACTTAGATTTTAGACTTCAGGACAGCAATTGATATATTTTGATGTTGTGCCTAGCACACATTTCTTAGATAAGTCAGCTCTTCCTAGAATGGCTATACCTTAATAATACTGATATACACAAAAGAAGGAGGTTTCACTGAGGCAGAAATAAGTGACATCTTTTATGATATTTGAAATGATCACTGTTGTCCAGCACAATGAGCTTATTTCCTCTCTTCTATAGTAATTTTCCTTCATCTCTGATATAATAGTGTGCCACAAAGTGACTTCCAGGAATATGTCACAGATTCAATCAATTTAGAATGACACAGCACCATCATTCCCATAAGTGTTCAAGCACTTCCAGGAATGACTGAGAAGCAAAACCTTGCCCACCAACTGCTGTGGTGACACATACATTTTGAAGGAGACAGCCCTAGAGAATGGTTGCCAATTATATATATTTGAAATATAGTTTGAAATTCATTCCTTGAAAATAGTGAATTTTCCATTTTTGAACATGTTTCAAACACACTGCAATATTTGATGTGCTTCTGTCAGAGGACTCTAATTTCCTCCATACACCACAAATGAAAAGCTCTGAAGTACAGTAAGATAAAATTGACATATTTGATATCTGATGACTTTTAATGATTTTTAATTAAAATGTATTTATATTGTAGGAAATTAATTTTATACTGTTAACAATACAAACTATCAGATGAACCAAGCAAAGAAATCCACCATCTCATGAGCTTTAATATTTATATAACACTTTAATTAAGCAAAACATTCTTTACTGAGAAAGCTAATAAATTACACTTACTTAAAATCTTGTTGATGATTACTCCAAAAGAAAACTTTTGGTTACTTTATATGCAAAATATTTAGTTTTTTTATTTATGTTGAAGGATGTTACAAGGATAGCAATTTAGTATTCATATACAAATTTTGTGTAGCTATTATTTTATTTCGATACTTTTTAAAAACATTTTCTAAAGGAAACAAAATTTTGTGTGAATAGCTTTCTTTCATTTTACTAAAGAGCTAAGAAAATGAAATACATCTGAATTTCATAATTAAAGATATAAAACAAAGATATAAAAATTGATGATGACTTCACAGTCTAGTTTTCTGTTGGTATTATATGACCAATGACTAGGAATTACACAAAAAGTAATCATTCAAGGAGAAGAAAGTATTGGGGAGGTCCAGTAAAAAATTAAATTACATAAATAAAATTAATGGGATTATTGAGCTTAAATTTCATGACATTTGTTCTTGTTCTGTGTTTGTTTTGGAATAATTTTGCTTGACACTAAGTGATAAAATGTCAAGAAATAAAGACACATGATTTACACTCATGGCATGGCTGTTGTAGAAGAGGATGAGAATAATGGATTTCTCCTAGCTTACCATTGTAAATGAATTTTGTGCCCATAGTTGGTGTAGATGTTGGGTGCATTATGACTGTGCCAAAATTATTTCCAAATTCAAATGAAAGATCAAATAACTTTTCAATTATGAGGTCCCAAAGTTCAGTCAGGGCCAGGCAATTCCTTATGAGTATTGGGTCTAGAACAGAAAACTATGAAAACCATATTTAGCTTTTTCTATAATTTACAACACGTCTGACAAACAGAGGGAGACAGAAAGTTGCCTAGATCTTAGAGCTAACTTTATGAATCTGAAATGAATGAAGTAAACTAATTAACAAACTTGCTTGGCACAAGTATATGAGCATTGTGTGTCCTCATTCCATCATCATTGTTCTTAAGCTCCACAAAATCAGACTTCTCATCGTTAGACATGCTCCAAAGACAAAACTGAACAGAGGTTGTTTGAATCTTCTCACTTATCTATCTGCATCTTTTTTCCTTTTCTTTTACCTACTCATAATTATCCAAATTTTATAAGGTTTTAGTATGATTTTTTTCAATCATAGATATAATCAGACTCAATAAATTACCCAATTTTTAAATTATAAAAATATACCTATAAGTTAGTTTTATACTATGCATGACCTGAAGACATTTGGCATGGAAGATATCACCCCCTCCTCCTGCTCGTAAATATAATCCATCAGAAAAATTTCTAAGCATCTAAGTCTGCTTTTAGCAAACATAC
The DNA here is from genome assembly GCF_907164565.1 of Psammomys obesus. Taxonomy (NCBI): domain Eukaryota; kingdom Metazoa; phylum Chordata; class Mammalia; order Rodentia; family Muridae; genus Psammomys; species Psammomys obesus. The sequence continues at coordinate 5,250,157 of NW_026596100.1, read as the reverse complement.
AAAATGTATAAAATAAAAGAAGCAAAATAGGGGTGTGTGTGTGTGTGTGTGTGTGTGTGTGTGTGTCTTCAACATATGAAAAAATCAAATCTAGAAATGATATAAAATACTATAAATTTTAGTGGATAGAATTTATTATCATAAGTTTATAATCATGTGATTATATAAAGAACTGAACTATGAAAGAAAATGAAGACAATAGGACATTCTAACTATGAATAATTTATGTGCACTTTGGGTAAACTATTTGGTGAGAGTCTTAATTATTGATATGAAGCCCAGGCACTAATTAATAAAGCTAAGCCTTATCGTTAATAGAAATAGAGTGTGCACACTTGCCTAGGCCAGCACAGCCTCCAATGCTGTACAGCCTAGCATAGTTTCTTTTCCTGTAGTAATAAAATACGTCAGTAAGAAGCAATTTAAGGGACAAAGGTTTTCCTTTACCTACAGTTCTATGTTATTGTCAGTCATGGTAGGATAGTCAAAGCAGCAGGAACTTAATGCAATACAGTATCCATCAGGAAATCAAATTTAGTCACTAATGGGGGTTGGATCTTCTCTTCCCACCTCAGTTAAGGAAATCAAGACACCCGACCCCTTGACATGCGCAGATTTTTCCTTGTCCTAGTTGACTATAGACTTTCATCAAGTTGAAAATGAGTATTGACCCAAACAGCTCAATCTACATTATAATGATGATGATGATGATCATTATTATTATTATTATTATTATTATTATTATAGTTATTTGAGGCATGGTTTCTCTGTGTAGCTTTGGCTTTCCTGGAACTTGCTCTGTTGACCTCAGACTCAAAATGATCCACCTGACTTTGCCTCCCAAGTGCTGTTATTAAAGGCATACATTGCCATCACCTGACCCAACCTACATTTTAAATATGGTTTATGTTTGTTTGTTTGCTTTTTTGTTTTCCAGTAATTGTTTATTGCTTTCTAGAGTTGATTTCTAGGGATTAATATAAAAATTTTAGATGTGTAAATAGTGTTCTAAAATAAAAGATTTAACCATATTTTATGCCTGTATTCTAAGAAAAAATTCTACATGAAACGTAGGCAAATTAAATTCTGTAGCTTGTTTTGTACCACTTAACAAACAATGGCAGTCACCATACTATCAGGGGACAAAGGCAAATACCATCCCAGCTACAAACCCTGAGATCTGCAGTGATGATGTACTTATAACATATCCCGGTGCAATAGTGGCACAGCAGTCATGAGAACAACCAACCACCAGTTGATTTAAATTATAGCCCACTCTCCAAGATAGAACCCATGGCCAACAGCACCTAGTAAGCCAAAATGCTACTTTATGCTAAAGAAACATAGAAATAAAATGACTCCTAACAATACTTTTCTATCTTTAGATAAATGTCTTGCTCAGCCATCATCAGAGAAGCTTGCTCCTGCATTAGATAGAAATATATTCAGAGGCCTAACAATGAAGTATGTGCAGAAAATGAGAGACTCTGGATCACTTGTTCCTAAATTGGATGTCTCAGTCAAATTTTTCCCTAAAAGCTAAGGGAAACCTGTGTAAGAGGAGATGGATTGAATTTAAGAGCCAACGAGGATGTAAGACACCAAGAAAACAAGGCCTTAGAGACAAAAAAGGACAGACACACATAAATTCATAGAAACCGTGGCAGCATGCACAGGATTTGCACAGGTCTATGCCAAATGCTGAGAGGGGAAATGGACACAAGCCTCCATTGCTTAGTGAGAAGCTATTGCCAATTGTCTGCTGCTTGAGATGAAAAAATAATGTCTCCAACAGCATCTCACCTGGTATGTCATGCACTGATTTCCACAAGGGCTGAAAGACACATATCTTCCAAACAGCAGTAAAGAAGTGTTGTACTTTCCTCACATCTAATCAAGCAATTTTTTCACCATTTTCTTTTGTAATTAATTACTCTGTCTGGAGTAAATTAAAGTCATAAAGTACTTTTAATTTACATATCTCTGATGGTTAAGGATGTTTAACTTCATTTTAAGTATTTCTTAGTAATTTGTATTTTATCATTTTAGAACTCTCTACTTATTTTCTTATCTAATTATTTAATTGGCTTCTTTCTTCTCTTGATTTTAATTTTCTTAATTATTTATATATTCCTCATACTAACCATCTGCATAGTAGGTAAATACATAATGCCATTTTGTAGTCCCCCTCTTCATTAAATGAGGGTGTTATTGACCGAACAAACATTAATTTTATTAGGTCATTTTTATTGTTTGGTAATCATCATGCCTGTGACATTTGAGTCTTGGTCATATATCATGGGTGACAATGCTGCAAGAAGAGGAAATAAAATTCCTGTTCCAGGAATAGATTACTTTATTTGGAGTTGTTGAATAGTGAGGTCCCAACAACCACCTAATATTGCTGGTTACTGTCATTGCTCTTGGTTAGTTACATTCTGCAGCATGATATACACTCATGGTGAAGACTTCACATACTTAACATACAGAATTCTGTGTGAAATTCTCAAAGATCTACTTTCCAAAGAGGATAAAACTAAATAAATAAGTAAAATCAAAACACTCCTCAATCTCAATGCTGGCTGTGTTAGTGCTTCTTGCTTATACCTGGAAGAGAATATTAGCTCCCAACACCATCCAAGAAAGTTTTAGGATAGTTTTCCTAAAATAATTGAAGCAATTTTATGTTTAATAATCTTCATCCTATTCTGTCTATAAATTTCCAGTTACCTATGCTTTTTTCATAGCTGAGCTTAATGCCTATCCTCTCCTTAAGAATACAATGATAAGGCTAGAGAGATGACTCATTAAAGACTCAGGCTCATACTTAAAGAAATGTAATTGTACTTTTCATAAACCAAATGTGATGAATTTTCAAAAGTGCTGTATATTTGTCATTCTTGGTCATTTGTTTTATGAGCTCCTATGAAACCACGTTTGAAAAAAATAACACACACACAATCAACTCTAAAATTCCCTCCAAGTGTGACTTGTAATATTTTCCAGAAGGATTTTCTTTCACATTCACATCTTTCTGTGCCCAACTTGGAGTTTAACATCAAGTTTCTTAAATACAACAACTTCCAAACTGTTGTCATATTTGTAAACAAGATACCACATTCTTGGGCACCTGAGTGATATAAAGTTGATTATGTGATTCAAACCATATCAGAAAAACTCAGTAGAGATGTTTGGGTTGATCCCATACAAAATGTATTCACTTCCATCTAGTTTGTTAAACCAGTAAAATCAAATCATCTGGTCTTGGCCTGAGAAGCTTCCATCAAATCAAAGCCAACATGGAGGAGCAAACAGTACCAGACAGGTTTCTGCTGTTGTCTTTGATCACATAAAACAATGTATGCTCTGAAAATGTTATACCACTGAAATGGAGTACTTAGAGGCAGAGATTTGTTCATTCATTGTTTACTTACATGAGGTAACTGTACAATGGTTCTAAGAAAGAGTCTTAACTCACATTCACTTTTTTTCTTCTTTTTTATTTTTATTTTTAGTTACAATTTGTTAACTCTGTGTCCCAGCTATATCCCACTCCCTCATTCCCTCCCCCTCCCCAACTCCCTCCCTGGTCTCCTCCCTGCCCCTTTCCAAGTCCACTGATAGGGGAGGTCCTCCTCCCCTTTCATTTGACCCTGTTTTATCAGGTATATTCAAGGCTGGCTGCAAAGTCCTCCTCTGTGGCCTAAAAGGACTGCTCTTCCCCTGGGGTAGGGGGGGAGAGGACAAAGAGCCTGCCCTTGAGATCCTGTTAGAAATAGTCCTTGTTCCCCTTGCTTTGGAAAACTACTTGGTTACTGAGCTACCACGGGCCATATCCCAGCAGAAGTTCTGTGTTATATCCATAGATGGTCACTTTTATAATGATTCACAAATCTTCAGTTTTCTCCACAAAAGACTTACATGGACAAGGGAGAATAAATATTAATTGACAATGACCATTGATCAAAAATCCCTAAACTTCTTGCTTAGCTTCTGTAGGACTATAGATTTTAGTATGTTTATCCTATATTATATGGCTAACATCCACTTATGAGTGTGTATATGCCATGTGTGTCTTTCTGCTTCTGGGATACCTCACTCAGGATGATCTTTTCTAGTTCCTACCATTTGCTAGCAAATTTAATGATTTCCTTGTTTTTAATTGCTTAGTAGTATTCCATTGTGTAAAAGTACCAAAATTTCTGTATCCATTTCTCCACTGAGGGACAACTAGGTTGTTTCAACTTCTGGCTATTATGAATAGAGTTGCTACAAACATGGTTGAGCAATGACCTTGTTGTATAGTTGAGCTAGGAAGATACTCTATCCTCATTCAGAAAGACAAATGCAATAAACATTGGAAGCAGGAGAATACAGGGAACAGGACAGAAGCCTATCACATATGGCCTATGAAAGACTGTATTGATCAAGGTATTGAAGCAGAGGCTGAGAATCACAGCCAAATTTTGGTAAGAGTGCAGGTAATCCTATGAAGGAAGGGGAAAAGAAAAAAACCTGGAGGGAACAGGAACTCCACAGGGGCAAAAACATTAAGCCCCAGGAGCCCTGCAAAGACTGATACCCCAACCAAGGACAATGCATGGAGAGGACCTAAAACCCTGATTCAGATGTAGTCCATAGACTCAGGATCCAAGTGGGTTCCCTAGTAAGGAGAGCAGGGGCTTTCTCTGACATGAACTCCATGAAAAGCTCTCTGTTCACCTCCCCTTGGGGGGGCACCCTTACCAAGACTCAGAGAAAACCAAAGCAGCCAGTCCTGATGAGACCTGATAGGCTGGAGTCAAATAAAAGGGGAGGAGGACCTTTTCTATCAGTGGACTAGGTGAGGGGCATAGGGGGATAAGAAGGAGGGAGGGTGGGGTTGGAAGGAGACAAGGGGAGGGAGGAGTCACAGCCAGGAAACAAATTGAATAAATTGTAATAAATAATAATAATTTTAAAACCTTACTTATCTACATATACTTAAAGGTTTTTCTCAACAATAGTTCCTCTATGGAGTCTCTAACACCTCCTTAACCTAACCATACACTAGATGACTGTTTTGTTCCTCAGTGATCCAGTAACAGTTTACCCAAGCTGTCAACATTGATTTTCTGCATATTTCATTGTTCTTGCATTCACAGTTCTGCATTTACCAATTTCTATTCTCAGTGTTATTTTTCTCCCTCTATTTAAAGTTTTGGTTTATAACCTGCTGACCAATGATCTCAATGATACCTTTTAGTTGTCCACATTTATGTTTAGTATATAACATTTTTAAAATTAAAGAACTCAATAGTCTTTTTCCACTTTTTAAATCTTATTTAAATTTTTATAAATTACAGTTTATTCACTTTGTATCCCTGCTATAGTCCCCTCCCTATTTTCCCCTCAATCCCACCCTCCCTCTTTCATTTACTCCCAAGCTCCTCCCCAAGTCCACTGATAGGGGAAATGCTCCTCCTCTTCTCTCTAAATTTAACCTATCAAGTCTCATCAGGATTGGCTGCATTGTTTTCCTCTGCAGCCAGGTGAGGCTGCTCCCATATCAGGGGGAGGGGATCAAAGAGCTAGAAAAGAAGTTCATTTCAGAGACAGTTCCTGTTCCCATTACCAGGTAATTCCACTTGGAGACTGAGCTGCAATGGGCTTGGGCTACATCTGTGCAGGGGTTCTAGGTCATCTCCATGCATTGACCTTGGTTAGAGTATCAATCTCAGAAAATAATCTGTTCCTAGAATTTTTTGATCTATTGCTCTCCTTGTGGAGCTCCTATCCCCTCCAGGTCTTTCTTTCTCCCTCTTCTTTCATCAGATTCCCTGTACTCTGCCCAAAGTTTGCTATGAGTCTCATCATCTCCCTCAATACCTTGCTGGGTAAAGTCTTTCAAAGACACTCTGTGGTGGGCTTCCATCCTATTGCCTGTTTTCTCCCTACTCTGATGTGCATCCCCTTTGCTTTTCTGCATAGGGATTGATCATCTTACACATGGTCCTTCTCCTTGCTTAGCTTCTTTATGTGCACAGATTTTAGTATGTTTATCCTATATTATATATGTAATATCCTCCTATAAGTAAGTATATACCATTTGTATCTTTCTAATTCTGGGATACCTCACTCAGGATGATCTAGTCCCAACATTTGCTTACAAATTTCATGATTTTCTTGTTTTTAATTGCTGAGTAGTATTGCATTATGTGAATGTACCACAATTTCTGTATCCATTCCTCAGTGAAGTACCTTGGTGCTATTCTTGCCAAGCATGTGAAAGACCTAGTTGAAATAAACCTCAAGTCTCTGAAGAAAAAAAAAAGGAAGAAGATATCAGAAGATGGAAAAATGTCCCATGCTCATGGATCAGTAGGATTAAAATATTAAAATACTGATAATGACCACCCTGCCAAAAGCAATCTACAGATTCAATGCAATTCCCATAAAAATACTAACATATTTTTTACAGACCTTGAAAGAATAGTTTTCAATTTCATATGGAAAAACAAAAAACGCAGAATTGCTAAAAAAAAAAAAATCCTATATAATAGCAGATTGTCTGGAGGTATCTCCATCCCTGATCTTAAGCTGTACTACAGAGCAATAGTAATAAAAACCACATGGTACTTGCATAGAAACAGAATGGTGGGTCAATGGAATTAAATAGATGACCCAGATATGAACTCACACAGCTATGGACACTTGATTTTTTACAAAGAAGCCAAAACCATTCAATGGAAAATGACAGCAACTTCAACAAATTGTGTTGGTTTAACTGGATGACTACATGTAGAAAAATGCAAAGAGATACATATTTATCACCCTGCACAAAGCTAATCCAAGTGGATCAAAGATCTCAACATAAAACCAGACACACTAAACTCCTTAGAAGGAAAAGTGGGGAAAAACCTTGAACACATTGGCATAGGAGACAACTTCCTGAACAGAACAACAACAGCACAGGCTATAAGATCAAAACTCAATAATTGGGACCTCATTAAACTGAAAAGCCTTTGTAAAGAAAAGGACATTGTTTTTAGAACAAAACAACAGTGTAGAGACTGGGAGGATCTTCACCAACCCTATATCTGACAGAGGGCTAATATCCAGAATATATAAAGATACGATGAAGTTAAACAACAAAAAATCAAATACACCCAAGAATAGTAGATGGCTGGAAATAATCAAGCTCAGGGCATAAATCAATCAATTAGAAACAAATAAAACTATTCAAATAATCAATGAAACCAAGAGCTGGTTCTTTCAGAAAATCAACAAGATAGACAAGCCCTTAAAAAAAGGCAGAGAGAAACTGTCAAAATCAGCAAAATCAGAAATAAAAAGGGAGACATAACTACATACACGGAGGAAATCCATACAATCATTAGGTCCTACTACAAAAGCCTATATGCCACAAAATTTGAAAATCTAAAAGAAATGGACAATTTTCTTGATAGATTCCATATACCAAAATTAAGTCAAGATGAGGTAGAAAGATTGAATAGTCCTATATTCTGCAAGGAAATAGAAGCAGTCATCAATAGTCTCCCTTCCAAAAAAAGCCCTAGGCCAGATGGACGCAGTGCAGAATTCTACCAAACCTTCAAAGAAGTGCTAACTCCAATTCTCTCCAAACTATTTCACAAAATAGAAACAGAAGGAACACTACCAAACTCATTAACAGTCACCTTGATACCTAAACCACACAAAGACTTAAAAAACCACACAAAAAAAAGAGAACTTCAGACCTATCTCTCATATGAACATTGATGTAAAAATACTCAATAAAATACTTGCAAACCGAATCCATAAACACATTAAAGATATCATCCACCATGACCAAGGAGGCTTCATTCCATGTATGCTAGGGTGGTTCAGTATATGAAAATCCATCAATGTAATCCACCACATAAACAAACTGAAGGAGAAAAACCACGTGATCATCTCCTTAGATGCCAAAAAGGCATTTGACAACACACATTCATGTTTAAAGTCTTGGAGAGATCAGGAATACAAGGCACATATCTAAACATAGTAAAGGCAATATACAGCAAGCCTATACCCAACATCAAACTCAATAGAGAAACTTAAATCAGGGAAAAGACAAGGCTGCCCATTCTCTCTATGTCTCTGAACATAGTACTTGAACTCCTAGCCAGAGCAATAAGACAACTAAAGGAGATCAAGGAGATACAAATAGGAAAGGAAGAGATCAAAGTGTCACTATTCACAGAAGATATGGTAATATACAAGAGCGACCCCAAAAATTCAACCAGAGAACTCCTTCAGCTGATAAACACCTTCAGCAAAGTGGCAGAATACCAACTCAACTCAAAAAATCGGAAGCCCTCCTGTATACCAAAGACAAAAGCGTCGAGAAAGGAATTAGAGAAACAACACCCTTCACAACAGTCACTAATAACATAAAGTACCTTGGGATGACTCTAACCAAGCAAGTGAAAGACTTGTTTAAAAAAAAAAAAACTTTAAGTTTCTGAAGAAAGAAATTGACGAAGATCTCAGAAGATGGAAAGATCTCCCGTGCTCATGGATTGGTAGGATTAACATTGAGAAAATGGCCATTTTGCCAAAAGCAATCTACAGATTCAATGCAATTCCCATCAAAATGCCAATACAATTCTTTACAGACCTTGAAAGAAAGATTCTCAGCTTCATATGGAGAAGCAAAAAACCCAGAATCTCCAAAACAATCCTGTACAACAACAGATAATCTGGAGTTATCTCCATCCCCAATCTCAAGCTGTGGTACAGAGCAATAGTAATAAAACTGCATGGAACTGGCATAGAAACAGAAAGGAGGATCAATGGAACCGAATAAAAGACCCAGAAATGAACCCACACACCTATGAATACTCGATTTTCGACAAAGAAGCCAAAAGCATTCAATGGAAAAAGGACAGCATCTTCAACAAATGATGCGGGTCCAACTGGATGTCTACATGCAGAAAAATGAAAATAGATTCACATTTATCACCCTGCACAAAACTAAAGTCCAAGTGGATCAAAGACCTCAACATAAAACCAGATACTCTAAATTGCTTAGAAGAATAAGTGGGGAAGAGCCTAGAACTCATTTGCACAGGAGACAACTTCCTGAACAGAAGACCAATAGCACAGGCTCTAAGAGCAACAATCAACAAATGGGACCTCATGAAACTGAAAAGCTTCCATAAAGCAAAAGACCCTCGTCAGAACAAAATGACAGCCTACAGACTGGGAAAGGATCTTTACCAATGCAGTATCTGAGAGAGGGCTGATATCCAGAATTTATAAAGAACTAAAGAAGTTAAAAAGCAATAAATCAAGTAATCCAATTAAAAAATGGGGTACGGAGCTAAACAGAGAATTCCCTGTAGAGGAATATAGAATGGCAAAGAAACACTTAAATAAATGCTCAACATCCTTAGCCATCAGGGAGATGCAAACTGAAACTACCCTGAGATTTCACCTTACACACATCAAAATAGCTAAAATAAAAAACACAAATGACAACACATGCTGGAGAGGTTGTGGAGAAAGGGGAACCCTCCTCCACTGCTGGTGGGAATGTAAACTGGTACAACCACTTTGGAAGTCAGTCTGGTGCTTTCTCAGACAATTAGGAATAATGCTTCCTCAAGACCCAGCTATACCACTCCTAGGCATATATGCAAAAGATGCTCAAGTACACAACAAGGACATTTGCTCAACCATATTTGTATTAGCTTTGTTTCTAATAGCCAGAACCTAGAAATAACCCAGATGTCCATCAACGGAGAAATGGATACAGAAATTATGGTACTTTTACAAAACGGAATACTACTCAGTAATTGAAAATGAAGGGAATCATGAAATCTGCAGGCAAATGGTTGGATCTAGAAAAGATTATTCTGAGTGAGCTATCCCAGAAGGAGAAAGACACACATGGTATACACTCACTTATATAGACCTATAAGATATGATAAACATAATAAAATCTATACTCCTAAAGAAGATAAACAAGAAAGAGGACCCGGGGTAAGATGATCAACCCTCACTTAGAAAGACAAATGGGATGTACATTGGACGTAGGAGAAAACAAGTAACAGGACAGGAGCCTACCGCAGAGAGCCTCTGAAAGGCTCTACTTAGTAGTGTATCAAAGTAGATACTAAGACTCATAACCAAACCTTGGGCAGAGTGCAGGGTATCACATGAAGAACGGGGGAGTTTGTATGACGTGGAAAAGATAGGAGCTCTACAAGGACCAAATATATCTGGGCACAGGGGTCTTTCCTGAGACTGACACTCCACCAAGGTCCATGTATGGATATCACCTAGAACCTCTGCTTTGATGTAGCCTGGGGTAGCTCAGTAACCAATTGGTTTCCCATAGTAAGGGGAACAGGGACTATTTCTGACAGGAACACAATGGAAGTCTCTTTGACCTCCCCACCCCTCCAAGGGAGGAGCAGTCCTGCTAAACCACAGAGGAGGACTTTACAGCCAGTCCTGAAGATACCTGATAAAACAGGCTCAGATGAAAGGGGAGGAGGTCCTCCCCAATCAGTGGACTTGGAAAGGGGCAAGAAGGAGATGACGGAGGGAAGGTGGGGTTGGGAGAGAATGAGGGAGCAGGACACACCTGGGATACAGAATTAATGAAATGTAACTAATAATGAAAATTACAAAAAAAAAAAAAAGAAAAATGTGGTACAGAGCTAAACAGAGAATTCTCAATAGAGGAATATCAAATGTAGAAAAACACTTAAAGAAATGCACAACATCCTTAGTCATCAGGAAATTGCAAATCAAAATGACCCTGAAATTTCACCTTATACCAATCAGAATGGCTAAGATCAAACACTCAAGTTAAATGCATGTTTGAGGGGATGTGGAGAAAGGGGAACCCTCCTTCATTGCTGGTGGGAATGTAAACTTGTACAACCCCTTTGGAAATCAATCTGGAGTTTTCTCAGACAATTAGGAACAGTGCTTCCTCAAGATCCAGCAGTAGCATTCCCAGGCATAAATCCAAAACAAGCTCAAGGATTCAGCAAGGACATTTGCTCAGTCATGTTCATAGCAGCTTTATTTGTGATGGCCAGAATCTGGAAACAACCCAGATGTTCCTCAACTGAGAAATGGATACAGAAATTACAGTATATTTACAAAATGGAATAATGAAATCTTGATAAATGCATAATTGCTGCATGGGTCTCCTATTCAGTTTTTATATGTACAATTATCTATCATAACTACCTGTACTTTGTTATGGTTTTTACCTATATGTGGACATATATGTATACATTTATATATTTATATTTATAATACATGTATATATATATATATATAATTTAGTATGTTTGTATGTATTTTCTAACCCTTTGAAATGCAATATTTTCATCTAAAAATAGAAGGTACACAGATTATTCATACTGTATGTTATTGCTTTAAACTACTTTCACAATTATTTCTACTAAATTAGGACTCCAAATACCGCTATCTTCCCCTCTGCTCTTAATAAAATGAAATCACTCTTAAAAATAATAAGCATATAATCGAGTCATAAAAAATCTCTCATTTTTATAACTAACATCCTAAAATATATTGCACATATACTATTTGTTAATTGTATTTAACATAATAGTGTATTTTGTACTGTTAATTTTAATTGATTTGAACAGTTGGTTAATTTATACTGCTTAAATATCTACTATTTGATGAAATCAATGATGGTATGATATGATAGTATTAAGTAGTAGCAATAGAAACCATACTAAAAAACTTGTAAAGCAGTAAAATCTTTTCTCATTGATTTATATTTTATCAGTACAAACTGAGAGATAATATATAAATGTTTGGATGTAACAGAAGAGTGATATGCAAACATATTTTATTCATGTTAACAAGAAGCTAATAAATTTCACATATATTTCTCTTTGGATTAGGGTTTATAAGCTTTTATTTTTAGGTGCATCCGTTTGAGGGTGAAAGACACTTCGAGTTACAGACAGTTGTGTGCTGCCATGTTGGTGCTGGGAATTGAACCCAGGTCCTTTGGAAGAGCAGACATAACCATTAACTGTTTTTCAAAGCCCTATAATAAATTCACTCTTTTTCATGATTATCTATAATACCGTGTTTTAAAACTGGTTTCATAGTATGGAAAAAAATATTCTAAGGATTTTCAGAAGAACAGAGCATAGAAACATCAGAGGCATTATCATTAACAACAAAATAAGAGATGAAAGAGAGAATCATGGGTATTGAAAACAGGAAAGAAAGCATAGATACATTCATCAATGAAAATGTAAATAATAATAATAAAACCCCAGACACAAACATTCAGGACATCAACTAGGAGGACCCTAGGGAAGATGCTTAACCCTCATTCAGAAGAGCAAACAGGATAGACATTGGGAGTAGGAGAAGACAAGGAACAGGACAGGAACCTTTTACAGAGGACCTTTGACAGACTACCCACCAGGGTATCGAAGGAGATACTGAGACTCTTAGCCAAACTTTGGGCAGAGTGCTGGAATCCTTACGGAAGAAGAGGGGGCTAGAAAGACCTGGAGGTGTCAGGAACTCCACAAGTAGAACAACAGAAACAAAATACCTGGACTCAGGGGGTCCTGTAGAGACTGATACTCTAACTAAAGACCATGCATGTAGAGGACCTAGACCACCAATTCAAAAGAAGCCCATTGGCTGCTCAGTTTTTAAGTGGGTTCTTTAGTAAGAGTTACAGGGTACGTCTCTGACATGAACTCAGAGGCCTGTTCTTTGATCACCTCCCCCTGGGTGATGCAGCTTTACCAGACCACAAAGGAATATGATGTAGCCTGCCTTGATGAGACCTGATAAGCTGGGATCAGATAGAAGGGCAGGAGGTCCTCCCCTATCAGGGGAGTAGGGAAAGGCCATAGAGAGAGAAAAAGGAGGGTGTGTGGGACTAGGAAGAGATGAGGGAGGGGGCTGCAACGGAGATACAAAGTGGAGAAATTGTAATAAATAAATATGTAAATAAAATTAAATAAATAAATAATTCAGGTTATTTGAGACACCACAAAATCAACAAATCTACAATTAATAGATATAGAAGAAAGAGAAGAAACCCAAGTCAAAGGTACAGAAAATATTTTCAATAAAACCATTGAAGAAAGTTTTCCTAAATCCAAAAAAACATATAACTTTCAACAAACAAAAAGCATACAGAACACCAAACAGATTGGACAAGAAAAGAAATTCACCATGGCAAAAAATAATCAAAACACTAAATGCACCCAACAAAGAATGAAAAGTAAAGTTGCAACAGAAGACCAAATAATATGCAAAGGCAGCTATACTGTAGTAATACAGTATAATGAAGACTCTAAAAGCCAACAAAATATACACATATATGAAGACAATATAAATGAAGTCACCAAATGACAATGGAGACAGAACCACACTGGTCACCAAATGGTGCCTCCATGTTTAGGAAGAGTTTACATCTTACTGAGTTGATGGCTAAAGTGATCTTATTGGAAACCCTGTTTGCCAATAGATTGTCCTCTCCAGTTATACAAGTCATTGAGTTCACAGAAGTCAAGCTGGTGCTTCTCTAAAGCCTTCATCACTATGGTCTAGAGTTCTTGTTATTGAAAAGTACTCTCCATGGTACCTTGACCAGCCACAGTCAGAGATGCTTCCTCCTCTAGCAGATCGGAACAATTACGGAGACTCACAGCCTGACAATATGCTCAGCAGAAGAGATGTTGAAACAAACTGAAATGTCTCTATCAAATCCCCTTCAGGGCTCATGTACTTTTGTGGAAGACGAGACAGAAACAGAATAAGAGCCAGAGAGATGGAGGACACCAAGAAAGATATGAGCCCACAGAGACTAGCAGCATGCACATGGCCTTCATAGGTCTGCTGAGGAGATACTATGTCTGTGAGAAGTGTACACATGCCCCCAGTCCTAACATAGAAGCAATAGCTAATTGATAATGGCTTGAAAATGAAAAAAATTGTTTTCTACAAGGGAGTCTACCTGGAGAAACAAAACACCCTTAAGGGTAGACCCCATGCCTAACAGCAGATGGCCAAGAGAAGTAAACTCAATGGCATATTGGAGCTTCTTTGTCTCATATTGTTGTAGCAAGATATTTTATTTTCTTTCATTTTATTGTTTAAAGACTTACAGATCTTTGCACACATGATATTTACATATACTTCTTTCCCTTTCTTCTTTCTTTCTTTTCTCCCCCTCCCTTCATTTCTTTCTTTTCATATTTTTTTTTCATTTTAAATCCTGATAGTAGGCTGTCCCTTCTCTCCTCCTAATCCCCTTCTCCATCCCTCTTCTTCCAATCCCTCCTCCCCTACACCTCAGATAAGGGGATCCCTGTCCCCCACCAACTCATACTATCACATCAAGTCACATCAGGACTGAATGCACTTTCTTCCCATATAGTCTAGTAAGGCAGCCCCTCCAGGAGGAAGTGACCACAGGCAGGCAACAGTATGTGTAAGACTGCCCACTTTTCCCTTCTAGGGGAACCACATGATGCTCAAGCTACTCATCAGTCATTTATGTGTAAGGGGCCTAGGTTGAGGCCATGCATGGTCCTTAGTTGGTGCATCAGTCTTTATAAGTCAACCCCGCAGCCCCCCTCAGCCTAGGTTAATTGCTTTTGTTGGTCTTCTTGTGGAGGTCCTGTCTCCTCCAGGTCTTTGTATCCTTCCTCTCACTTTTCCACAAGACTACCTGCACTCCACCCAGTGTTTGGCTGTGAGTCTCAGCTTCTGTTCTGATCTTCTCTTTGGTGGGGCTTCGTAGAGGGCAGCTATGCTAGCATCCTGTCTACAAGCATAGCAGAGTATTGTTAATAGTATCAGAGGTTGGCTCTCTCCCATGCGGTGTGTCTGAGTTTGGGCCAGGCATTAGTTGGACATCCCCTCATATTAGCTCTATCTTTATCCCTGCACATCTATTAAAGTTAACATGGCTTAAGGGTTTTATAGATAAGTTGGTGTTCCACTCCCTTCATCCATCTAATTAGAGTGTGGCTTCTTCTGTCTTCTTAACCCAAACTACTAGGAATCTCAGCTAGAGTTGCCCCTACATCTTACCAGGAGACTTCCCTGTTATAGCTCTCCAGCTTGTCTCAGAGTTGCCACAGCCCTTGGTTTCTCTTCTCTCTGCAAGCCCTGTGTCCCCTGATCCCTCCCCCATGTCACATCTCCACTCTCATTTCTCTTCACACTCATTCTCCTACCCTGTTCCCTCTCTTCAATCATCTACACTATCTACACTATTTCCTTTTCTGAGTGAGATTTAAGTATCCTTCCTTGGGTCCTCCTTGTTACTCTTCTTAGTTGGGTCTATGAAAACTATGGTTATTCTGTAATACATGGTTAACATCCACTTGTAAGTGAGTACACACTATGTGTGTCTTTCTGGATCTGGGTTAACTCGTTCAAGATGATCTTCTCTAGTTCCATCCATTTGCCTGAAAATTTCATGACTTCCTTGTTTTTAATTGCTGAGTATTATTTCATTGTGTAAATGTACCACAATTTCTGTATCCATTTTTCAGTTGAGGAACATCTAGGTTGTTTCCAGGTTCTTGCTATTACAAATAAAGCTCCTATGAATATAGTTAAGGCAAATGTCCTTGTTGTATGGTTAAGCCCAGGAGTGGTTTGGAGACTTTTCTTGACTGCTTTTATTTCCTTAATGATATGAGACTATTTAGATTGTTAACCTGATCTTGATTTGCCTTTGGTAAATAGACTCTATCAAGAAAACTGTCCATTTTATTTGGACTTTCCAGTTTTGTGGAACATAGTCTTTTGAAGTAAGACCAAATAATTCTTTGGATTTTCTCATTGTTTTTTGTTCTGTCCCTGGTTTTCATTTCTGATTTTGTAAATTTCTATATTGTCTCTCTGCCTTTTAGTTAGTTTGGCTAAGGGTTTTTCTATCTTGTTGATTTTCTAAAAGCACCAGCTTATTTTATTGATTCTTTGTATTGTTCTCTTTGTTTCTAAGTTATTGATTTCAGCCATGATGCATTTAATTATTTCCTGCCACCTACTTCCCTTAGGTGTGTCTGCTTCTTTTTCTTCTAGAGCTTTCAGATGTACTGTTAAGCTGTTAGTATGAGATCTCGCCATAGGAGCTTAGTGCTCTGAACTTTCTTTTTAGCACTGCTTTCATTGTGTTTCATAAGTTTGGGCATGTTGTGCCTTCACTTTCATTGAATTCTAGAAATGCCTAAATTTATTTCTTCCCTGACCCAATGGTCATTAAGTAGGGAGTTGTTCAGTTTTCATGAGTTTGCAAGCTTTCTGCTGTTTTTGTTGTTGTCTAGTTCCACCTTTAATCTATGGTGGTCTGCTAAACCTCAAAGGGTTATTTCAATATTGCTTTGTGATCAAATATATGGTCAATTTTATAGAAGGCTCCATGTGGTGTTGTGAAGAAGGTATACCGTTTTGTATTGGGTGAAATGTTGTATAGATGCCTAGAAGTGATATATGCCTAGGAGTGATATAGCTGGATCTCAAGGAAGCACTATTCCTAATTTTCTAAGAAAACACCAGATTGATTTCCAAAGTGGTTGTACCAGTTTACATTCCCACCACCAGTGGAGGAGGGTTCCCCTTTCTCCACAGCCTCTCCAGCATGTGTTGCCACCTGTGTTTTTGTTCGTAGCCATTCTGATGGGTGTAAGGCAAAATCTCAGCGTCGTTTTGATTTGCTTTTCCCTGATGACTAAGGATGTTGAGGACTTCTTTGTTTCTCTGCCATTCGATATTCCTCTACTGAGAATTCTGTTAAGCTCTGTACCACATTTTTAACTGGTTTATTTGAATTTTTGGTTTTAACTTCTTTAGTTCTTTATATATGATGGATATTAGCCCTCTGAAAGAAGGACCCTGGGTTAGATGATCAATCTCAATCAGAAAGGAAAACAGGATAGACAAAGAGGGAGAAAAAGGGAACAGGACAGGAGCCTACCACAGAGGGCCTCTAAAAGACTCACCCAGAAGAGTGTCAAAGCAGATGCTGAGACTCACAGCCAAACTTTGTCAGAGTGCAGAGAAACTTATGAAAGAAGGGGGCGATGAAAGACCTGGAGGGGACAGGAGCTCAACAAGGAGAGCAACAGAACCAAAAAATCTGGACACAGGGGTCTTTTATGAGACTTATACTCTCAGCAAGGACCAAGCATGGATATAACCTAGAACCCCTCTACAGATGTAGCCCATGGCAGTTCAGTGTCTAAGTGGGTTCCCTAGTAGGGGATTCAAGGACTGTCTCTGACATGAGCTCAGTGGCTGGATCTTTGATCACCTCACCCCTGAGGTGGGGTACAGTCTTGCCAGGCCACAAAGGAAGACCATGCGGCCAGCCCTGATGAGACCTGATAGGCGAGGGTCAGATAGAAGGGACGGAGGACCTCCCTTATCATTGTCTGGGCGAGGGACATAGGAGGAGAAAAAGGAGGAAGTGTAGGATTGGGAACGGATGAGGCAGAGCACTAGACCTGTGTCTCAAATGAATAAGATGTAATTAAAAAAAGAATTTAATTTATAAATGTCTACATTATGAATGCTAATATTTAAAAACGAAAATTACATTTAATTTTCTTTATCTATACAAATACAGTTCTGTGAAAATATATTATTATAGTGTTTATATCTGCTGTGTGGGATGGTTCTTACTATTTGTCTCCATCGCTAATGACACCCAACATTGTGTATACTGATAACTTGCTTTTCAGTGACTTATTCGAAGTTGTGAATTAAAATCAGCATTTCTGCAATTGAAGTGGGAAAGCAAAAGTAGGAAATTATCATTTTCACTGTCAGCAACTATAAAAATGGAGGGGAAGAAAGATTTTGAACACTTAGCAAACAGTGTTGAAATACCCATGATTCAGGGGGAAATACACAACGATGAATTACAGTATAAGCCTAGTATCTTCATGGACAGAATGCTCTGAGTTGTGCAAATGGCATAAAATCAAAGGTTTTCTTGGCCACAGGCTGATTTGAGAGCATACTACTTGAGAATGTGTGGGTCAAGGAAGTTGCTGAGGGTGAGAAACATGTTTTATAAGTAAAAGGATTTTCATAGGACAGAATACTCTGAACTAAACTTTTGACTCCTTGTCCAGTAGTTAAGACACTCATATTTAAAACACAACTTCCAATAATAGGATTAAAAACATGACATATCATTATAAATTTAACAAATTCCAAAGCTTGAACAACTTTAGGGGTTACTGAGCACTGTCTATGAGGGGAGCTAGTTCCTAACAGCTACACAAGGTATTCTTGTGAGGAACATGCCTCATTTAAAAGGCTTCCTTATTAATGAAATGGAGAAAAAGAGAATCAGGAGACTGACTGAACAGCCTGCTGACATAATCTACCATTTTTTAAAGAAGGTTATTCAAGCAGACATCATAAATAACATAATATTTACATCATTTAGCATCATAATGTTCCTTATGTATTAAATATATTAGTCTAAGAAGTAAAATTATGAGATCTAAATTAAGGCAAAAAATAATTAATAAAAATGGACACTGAATAGAGATGAGACAATGGCATAAAAATAAAAATCATGAAAGCAAACAATTATGTGAAAGAAAGTCTGAACTAATTAGAGACAGAAAGAAAACATATTTTTTAAAAAGGAGGCATTTCCTCAGTTAAGGTTCCCTCCTCTGAGATGACTTTAGCTTGTATCAAGTTGTTGTAAATCTGAGAGGACCTAAAGGGGACAGGAACTCCACAAAGAGACCAACAGAGCCCAAAAACCTGGGCTCAAGGGGCCTTGCAGAGACTAATACTCCAACCAAGGACCATGCGTGGAGAGGACTTAGACTTTCTTCTCAGAAGAAGGACATAGGCTGCTTGGTTTCCAAATTGGGTTCCCTAGTAAGGGGGCAGGGGCTGTATCTGAATGAACTTAGTGGCTGCTTCTTTGATTACCTCCCCCTGGGGGGAGCATCCTTGCCAGGCCACAGAGGAAGATGATGCAGTCAGCCCTGATGAGACCTGATAGGCTAAGGTCAGATAGAAGGAGAGGAAGACCTCCCCTATGAGTGGACTAGGGAAGGTACATGGGGGAGAAGAGGAGGAGGCAAGTAGGACTGGAAGTGAGGGGGTTATAGCTGGGATACAAAGTGAATAAATTGTAATACACGAACAAACAAACAAATAATTTAAAACTGAGAGGACTTAATTCCAAATAGCCAGCCAATCCTAATCAGAGTCACAGAGCCTCCATGGGTACCAGCCAATCCCAATTGAGATCATATATCCCCTTGGGGTCACTGCCATTTTGTGAAGGTGGTGACCCCAGCATTCTGGAATTCTCTGCAGAAATAAACGCTCTTTGTTTTTGCATACCAAAAAAAAAGAAGCAAATGGAAATTCTAGCTATTAAAGGTAAAACACAACAGAGGAAAACACAATGGTTGAGACAATTGATTATGTTATATGATAACAAATCCTCAAAAGAAAATAAGACAACTGAATTGTTTTTGTTTTTGTTTTTGTTTTCAAATGAAAGAATCAAGAGAAAAACAAACCCAAACTTTAAAACTGGAATTAGAGATGGGCTGAAGGAGGGACTCTGATGTGGGTAGGGAACATCAAAATGATGTAATTATAATAAAAATGTATTTTTATTTTCATTATTATCATTATTTTACAATTTATTCACATTGTGTCCCAGTTATAGTTCCCTCTCTCATATACTCCCAGTCTCATCCTTGATCTCTCTTCCCCTCTCCCTCCCTGTGGTCCACTGATTGGAGACGTACCCCTCCCCTACTATTGAACCTTAGTCTATCAGGTCCCATCAGCATTGCCTTGATCCTCTTCCTCTGTGGGCTGGCTAGGTTGCCCCACCAGGGAGAAGTGATCTAGGAGAAAGCAACCAAACTCATATCAACAGCTGTCTTTTCTCCCTTACTAGAGTACCAATAGGAAGACTGAGTTGTCTATAGGCTATACCTAAGTAGGGACCTCAGGTCCTCTCTCTGCATGGTTTTCAGTTGATGCATCAGTCTCTGAAGGACCTCCTGAACACAGATTGGTTTTGGCTTTGTTGTTCTCCTTGTGGGACTCCTGTCCCTTCCGGGTCCTTTTATGCCTTATCCTAGAAACTGTTAGTTTCTAATAGATCAGAGGTGAGTGGTAGGGCCTCCGGAGCCAGTTCTTCCTCTGGAGCTGACTGAGGGGAGTACCCAGTCTCTGAGGACGTACTAGTAGAAGGCGTGGTTGCTATGAAGTCAAGTTTTATTTAAGTTCATGGGATTCCATGGTTGAATGCTTGGGATGTATGTTGTCCTGCTGAAATCCTTTTCAGAAAGTTCTTACCAATGCCTGAATCTTGAAATGGTTTCCCTGTAGCAGTTTCAGTGTTTCATGCTTTTCTTTTTACATTTACTATTTTACTTTTTATGTATACATGTATTCATCTATGTGGTAGCACATGCATATGATCACACAACCCTGAGGCCTCTGGGGCTGGAGTTACAGATGATAGGGAATCATTTTACATGGGTCCTGGGAACCAGTACTTCCCTCTCAAAAGTGTGCTTTTAACTGCTGGGCCATCACCCTAACTCTACTTCATGTATTATATTAGGGTCTTAATACAGCTATAATTTATTTTGTGCTGTGTATAATCTTCTGAACTCCTTCTTTTACATTCTAAAAATATCAACTTTTCCAAAAACATTTGTTGAATGGGATTTCATTTTTATTTTGTTTCACTTCATTTTTATCCAGTGTATATTTCTGACAATTTCATCAACAATTTTATCTCTAGAGTTCTATGGGTTTATTTCTGGGACCTATATTTTATGACATCAATCTAGGAGTCTTTTTCTGTTTGAGTAGATTTTTTTGTCACTATAGCTCTGCAGTATGATTTGAGATCATAAATTTTGATACCTGTTCTCTGTTTATGATTGCTTTGAGCATTGTGGGATTTTTATTTTCTTGTGACATTTAAGACTGATTTTCTAGATCTTTGATGAATTCCTTTGCAGTTTTGATGAAGATTATATTGCATCTATATATTAATATATACTACATATTTATATTGCCATTTAAATCACATTTATTATGACAGTCCAGAAGCACTGGTATCTTCCCAAAGTCTGGAATTTTCTCTATTCTGTCTTTATAAATTTTATTATATTTTTGTCCCTTTTGTTGAATGCTAGTACTCTTCTGTTAATGAGGATATTGTGAATTGAGTATTTTTCCAAATTCCTTCTACCGCAAATTCATTATTGGTTTACAGACACTTTCTAAATTCTTTATGTTTGTTTTGCTGTTTATAATGAATATGTACTTGTTTCATAGCTAGAAAAACATTTTATTTTTCTTATGAACTATTTTGAGCTGCACTGACTTGTGACAATTACCCTGGATAACGTTTTTTAACGTTTTCTCATTTACATGCATCAAACCTAAAATAACGTAGTTCTCCTCTGTTATCTACTAACAGGTATTTTTATGACATATGAGACATTTTCAAAGTCATAGACTCCCAACTGAATTAAGCAATTATTGCCAATAATACAATTAAGAACTGGTTGTAAAACTCTTTATGAAAAACTCCGTAAATGCAGGAACTCAAGGGTTCTTCTAATCTGGATGATTATACTGAGAGAGTAATAACAGGGCAATTGCCAAGAAGAGAATTGCAAAGACAAACCTGATCCATAAAATGTGAAGTAATGCTCTGCTTCAGAATGTATGAGTGGGAGGCTGTTTAATGAGCACCCTTAAATGGTCTCAGGATCCTCCAGTTTTAGCTAGTATTTTTCCAGCACACAAATGAACACACTCACATACACATATCACACACACAGACGTAAACACACACACACACACACACACACACACACACACACACACACACACA
>NW_026596100.1:5170383-5228219 GCF_907164565.1 Psammomys obesus | reverse complement strand
ACACACACACACACACACACACACACACACACACACACACACACACACAGTTCATTTATATTTTAACCTGATAAGCAGAGCTAATAAAATAGAGCATTTTGAGTTATTTACTTTTTTCATATTTCCTCTGGCTTGAAAACATATGGAAGCAGGATTTTCAGAAAACATGGAGAATATGCTATCTTTACATACAAAGAAGAAACTTAAAAAATCTAGATAAAATTTGAACAAAGTAATGTAGAATCAATATTTATTTACATGAATTTGAAATGGATCTTTCAGTACCCTTTTTGGTGCACAATAATTCCAGGATATGCCATAATCTATTTCTCAATTTAAAAGCATAGAATATTTCTATAAGTGTTTCTCTGCCATTCGATATTCCTCTGTCGAGGATTCTCTGTTTGGCTCTGTTCCCCATTTTTTAATTGCATTACTTGGTTTGCTGCTTTTCAGCTGCTTTAGTTCTTTGTATATACTGGATATTTGTCCTCTGTCATATAAAGGGTTAGTGAAGATTCTTTCCCAATCTGTAGGCAGTCGTTTTGTTTTGATGACGGTGTCCTTTGCTTTACAGAAGCTTTTCACTTTCATGAGGTCCCATTTATTGATTGTTGCTCTTAGAGCCTGTGCTGTTGGTGTTCTGTTCAGGAAGTTGTCTCGTGTGCCAATGAGTTCTAGGCTGTTCCCCACTTTTTCTTCTAACAGATTTAGAGTATCTGGTTTTATTTTGAGGTCTTTGATCCACTTGGACTTTAGTTTTGTGCAGGGTGACAAATATGGATCTATTTTCATTTTTCTGCATGTGGACATCCAGTTGGACCAGCACCATTTGTTGAAAATGCTGTCTTTTTTCCATGGAATGGTTTTGGCTTCTTTGTCAAAAATCAAGTATTCATGTGTATGTGGGTTTATTTCTGGATCTTCTATTTGGTTCCATTGATCCTCCTTTCTGTTTTTATGCCAAAACCATGCAGTTTTTATTACTATTGCTCTGTAGTACAGCTTGAAATCGGGGATGGAGATACCTCCAGATGATCTGTTGTTGTACAGGATTGTTTTGGAGATTCTGGGTTTTTTGTTTCTCCATATGATGCTGAGAATCTTTTTTCAAGGTCTGATAAAGAAATGCTCAACCTCATTAGCCATCAGGGAAATCCAAATCAAAACGACCCTGAGATTCCACCTCACACCCATCAGAATGACCAAGATGAAAAACTCAAGGGACAACACATGCTGGAGAGGTTGTGGAGAAAGGGGAACCTTCCTCCACTGCTGGTGGAAATGAAAACTGGTACAACCACTTTGGAAATCTATCTGGCACTTTCTCAGACAATTAGGACTAGTGCTTCCTCAAGACCCAGCTATACCACTGCTAGGTATATACCCAAACTTTGCTCAAGTACAGAAAAGGGATACTTGCTCAACCATGTTTATAGCAGCTTTATTTGTAATAGCCAGAACCTGGAAACAACCCAGATGTCCATCAACGAAGGAATGGATACAGAAATTGTGGTATTTTTACACAATGGAATACTACTCAGCAATCAAAAAGGAGGAAATCATGAAATTTGCAGGCAAATGGTGGGATCTAGAAAAGATCATTCTGAGTGAAATATCCCAGAAGGAGAAAGACAAACACAGTATATACTCACTTATATAGACCTATAAGATATGATAAACATAATGAAATCTACATACCTAAAAAAGAAAATCAAGAGAGCAGACATGGGGTAAAATGATCAATCCTCGTTTAGAAAGACAGATGGGATGTGCATTGAACGTATAACAGGAGTCTACTGAGGGCATCTGAAAGACTCTAACAAGCAGTGTTTTCAAAGCAGATACAAAGACTCATGACCAAACCTTCAGCAGAGTACAAGGAATCATATGAAAGAAGGGGAGTTAGTATGATGGGGAAAGGATAGGAGGTCCACAAAGACCAAATATATCTGAGCACAGGGTCTTTTCTGAGACTGATATTCAACCAAGGACCATGTATGGATATAACCTAGAACCTCTGCTTGGATATTGCCTGTGGTAGCTCAGTAACCAATTGGTTTCCCATAGTAAGGGGAACAAGGAATATTTTTAACAGAAATTCAATGGCTGGCTTTTTTACCTCCCCACCCCACAAGGGAGGAGCAGTCGTATTAGGCCACAGAAAAGGGCTTTGCAGTCAGTCCTGAAGATACCTGATAAAACAGGATTGGATGAATGGGGAGGAGGTCCCCCCCATCAGTGGACTTGGAAAGAGGCACGGTGGAGATGAGGGAGGGAGGGTGGGATTGGGAGGGAATGAGGGAGCGGGATACAGCTGGGATACAAAGTTAATAAAATGTAACTGATAAGAAAAAAAAATTTGAGACGAAAACTCTACAGAAAAAAAGCATAGAGTAGTACATCTCTCATCCCTCATCAGAGAAATTTCTTTTAAATAATGCCAATTAGCAGAAAGACCACAACTCATCAACATACAGAGACTTCAGAGTTTTAAGAACTAAAATGAATTGTCTATAAAAGACTCTTCCCCTAAACACAGGAACCCCGGGCAGAGGAAGCAGAGTGATTTTAAGAGCCAGAGATTGTGGATGACTGCAACAAAATAGCGTTTTCTGGCAATAACTGGAAAGAAGCACATAGGAACTCATAGTGGTTATGACAGCAGTCACATACCATGTTCAAGCTCAAGACAGAGAAAATCTCAGCATGGATGGATAGAAGTTTGGGGGAAGAGGGATGACTATGATGAAAGTACAGTGGATACATTCTCAGTGTTTCTAAATCTGTTTTTTGTTTGGGTCAAATAAGTATATACATTCCTATAGATAAATTATTTCAGACAAAAAGTTGTAACACTAATATGTATATTTGAAAACTTTTAAAACATATTAACAATGACTAGTGAACCGAAAAAGGATGTATTATTAGCAAGTTTTCTTTTACAGGGACTGACTTCTCCATAGGGATTATGTGTCTTTTGCGTTTGATAGATTTATTTTATTATCATTTCCTTTATTGTTATTATATATTACAATTTATTCACTTTGTATCCTTGCTGTAGCCCCCTCCCTCAATTCCTCCAAGTCTCACCCTCCTTCCCTCTTACCCCATTATATCCCTCCCATAGTCCACCGATAGGAGTTCCTACGCCCTTACTATCTGACCCTTCCCTATCAGGTCTCATCAGGACTGTCTGAATCCTCTTTCTCTGTGGCCTAGTAAGGCCACCTCACCAGGGAGAGGTGATCAAAAAGCAGATAATAGAGTCCATGTCACAGACACAGAGAGCTCCTGTTCCCCTTACTGGAGAACCTACATGGCAATTGAGCTGAGCATGGGCTACATCTGGGCAGAGGATCTAGGTCCCCTCCATGCATGGTCCTTGGTTAATTCATCAGATTCTGCAGGATCCCCTGAGCTTAGATATTTTGGCTCTGTTGGTCTCCTTGTGGAGCGCCTATTCCTTCCATGTCTTTCTATCTCCCCCTTCTTTCTTTGCACTCTGCCCAAAGTTTGCCTATGAGTCTCAGCATCTGCTTTTAGACCTCACTGTGTAGAGTCTTTCAGAAGTGGCCTGTGGAAGGTTCCTGTTGTGCTGTCTTCCCCTACTTCTGATGTTTATCCTGTTTGCCCTTCTGAATGAAGAATAAGCGTTTTCCCTGTTGTTTAGCTTCTTTAGAACTGTAGATTTTAGTATGTTTATCCTATATTATATGACTAATATTCACTTATAAGTGAGTTTATAGTATATGTGTCTTTCTGCTTCTGGGTTGTCTCAAGATGATATTTTCTAGTTCCATCCATTTGCCTGCAAATTTAATAATTTTCTTGTTTTTAATTGATGTGGTACTCCATTGTGTAAATGCAGCATAATTTCTGTATCCATTCTTCAGCTGAGGGACATCTAGGTTGCTTCCAGATTATGGCTATTATGAATAAATCTTCTATAAACATAGTTGAGCAAATGTCCTTATTGTATGGTTGAGCATCTTTCAGTTATATGTCCAGGAAGTGGTATAGCTGGATCTTTAGTTAGAACTGTTTCTAATTTTCTGAGAAAGCACCAGGTTGATTTCCAAAGTGGTTGTTCAATGGAGGAGGGTTCTACTTTCTCCACAACCTCTCCAGCATGTGTTGTCCTTTGAGTATTTGATGTTAGTCATTCTGATTTTACATCCATCAAAATGGCTAAGATAAAAAACTCAAGTGTCAGCACATGTTAGCAAGGTTGTGGAGAAAGGAGAAGACTCCTCCATCGATGGTGGGAGTTCAAACTTGAACAACCATTGTGGTGCTTTCTCAGAAAATTGGGAACATCTCTATCTCAAGACTCAACTATACCTGGTAACTCCTGGGCATAGACCCCTAAGATGCAACAAAGACATTTGCTCAACTATGTTCATAGTGTCCTTATTCATATTAGCCAGGAACTTGAAACAACCCAGATGTCCCTCAATGAATAAACTGAGGTACATCTACAAATGGATTACGACTCAGCACTTAAAAATAAGAACATCATGAAATTTGTAGGCAATT
Organism: Psammomys obesus; assembly: GCF_907164565.1. NCBI lineage: Eukaryota > Metazoa > Chordata > Mammalia > Rodentia > Muridae > Psammomys > Psammomys obesus. The sequence goes on along the minus strand of NW_026596100.1, from coordinate 5,223,680 downwards.
GGATAGACCTGGAAAAAAATCATTCTGCGTGAGGCTAACCCAGACTCAGAAATATACACATGGTATATATTCACTTACAAGCAGATAGTATCTATACAGTAGAGGATAACCACACTACAACCCACAGACCAAAAGGAGCTAAGTAACAAGGACTCTCCTAAGGACAATGCTTAATACTCATTCAGAAAAGGCAAATAAAATAGACACTGGAAGAGTCTGAAGAGGAGAGCCTACTATAAATGCCCTCTGAAAGACTACACCCGCCAGAGGATTGAAGCAGATGCTGAGATTCGCAGCCAAATTTTGAGCAGAGAGCAAGGAGTCTTATGGAAGAGTGGAGGGATAGAAGGACCCAGAGGGGACAAGCGCTCCACAAGAAGACCAACAGAGCAACAAACCTGTGCCCAGGCTGGGAGTCCACAGAGACTGGTGCACCAACCAAGAAGCATGTATGGAGAGGACCTAGGCCCCCTCGTCTGATATAGCCAACAGGCAGCTCATTTTCCAAGTGGGTGGCCTAGTATGGGGAGCAGAGGCTGTTTCTGACATGACTCACTTTCTCCTGGTGGGGCGGCCTTCCAGACCACAGAGGAAGGAGACGCAGAAAGTCCTAAGGAGTCTTGATAAGCTGATGTCAGCTGGTAGGGGAGGAGGTTTCCCTATTCTGAGGACAAGGGAAAGGAGATAGTGGGAAGAGGGTGGAAAGGTGGGACCCAGAGAAGAGTGAGGGGGCTATGATCAGGATGTAAAGTAAAGCAATTTAAAAGAATTAATTTAACTAAAAAAGAAGTGGCCCCAAAATAAAACTCAGTCTTTCTCATGTCCTCATAACAGTTGGTCTACTGATATATCTCTCCCTACAGATAATTCCTAATGCTCAAATATTTTTTTAAATAAATATTTGCTATTCATGGCATGACAATGCTGCTCATTGTGTGTCAAATATTAACTGAGAACCACTTTGATATACTGAGGGTAAATATATACCTGTTAAATTTGAATTAAAAGTGGAGCTGATTTTTCTTTGAACGTTGGATTTGGGTCATCAAAAACATGCTTCCAGCTTCAGCTCACAAGATTACACCAAATTTTTCTTTTTTTTTTTTTTTGTTGTTGTTGTTTGTTGTTCAGTTTGCTATTGTCAGGAACCTCTCTCACCTCCAAACCCACGGTTGTGGACATAATTTAATGGGCAATTTGCAGTTGATCTTTTTCTAAAGTTCAGATTTTAATGTTAGGCAGAGCTAAAGGAGTTGTCAGTTTGTGCATAATTACAAAGTTTGTGTGACTACATTCCCTGGACTGAAATAATGTTTTTAAAATAATTGCTCCAGGCTATGATATTTGTTGCTTACAGTTCCACTTATTCAGAAGGCTGAGGTGAAAATATGGTCTGAGCTCTTAGCTGAAGAACAATGGCAGAAACATTTTGTCACCCATTGGCAATATATATATATATTTAAAAAATAAACAGTAACCGTGAAAGCTTCCTTAATAATACAGAGAATATTATATGACTGTTATTTAACTTTCTTATGTTCTACAAACAGTGTAGAAATGTAAGAGAACAAAATATAGAGAGCAATTGGGAATTAAACGGAGTTGGCCAGTCACAGATTGTAGATTCTAGTAGGATAAATGTACTTTTTAATTTGTAGCCATAAGGTGGATAGAATAATGTGTAATATAATTATAATGGTAGAAACTCCAAGCAATTCATATCCAATACTGTTCACCTCTGAATAAAATACATTAACTCTCCTAATCACAAAATGTCAAAATTTTGTCTAATTTAGAAATCCACAACCAATCAAAACACAGTGTTTTGGAGCTCAGTGGAAAGGATACATCTGCAAAACAACTTCTGCACCTAAGGCTAAGGGTTTAATACAGAAGAGTGTAGTGGAAATAATGTAAGAGACAGAGACACATTGAGTTTGGTGTGAGATGTGTCTCCTAGGAGTGCCAGAAGCTAAACCCATCAAGTCTCACTAATATGACTGCTTAAATCCAGCTGACCAAGGATGACAGCAATAGACATGAGAATGTGTGCAGGGTAAAGCTCTGAGACCTCAGCCCAACACAGAGAACTACAAGCAACTAAGAAATGCCAAGAGTGGAAGAAATGGTCTTTCTAAGAGAAGGGAACATAAATTGATTATCCAGTGCCAAACAATCAATTTCTGAAAACATACTTAGAGGCAACATTATGCAGGCTATATTTATATTCAGGTTATATTTAGGAATTTATGTATATACATACACATATACATACATTCATTCAATAGCAATTAATGAAAAAAGAGGCCATTCATGTGAGGAAGAGTAAAGAAGAATAATAGCAAGTTTTAGAGGGAGGAAAAGAAAAACTGGAAAATACTGCAATTATATGATAATCTCAAAAACTAAAAGAAATAAAAAAACTGATAGATTTAAATTCTACTACATGTTTTATCTTGGCTTGCATTGTTTTAAGATACGCAGAAACAAAGAAGCATAAGTGTGCTAATCTCACACGCTGCAGGCATATACAAAAATATCTAGACCAGTTTTGAGGCTGATGTTTAATCAATTCATATATTTACCTGGCCAGTACTAACATGATCTCCTGCAATTTCTGTTTGCTTTTCAGGGAATACAGAACTTGGTATGCAGATCCAATTGTGAATGGTATCATTACTTCTGCAAGAAAGGTCATCAAAATATTCAGGATATAATGTAAAAATAAAAGTAACATAAAGTAGTATTTGTTGAAAAATATCTCAGAATATTAAACCACTGAACCAAATAAGATTTTATGTATTCTTGATAAAAATTTACTCGCAATAAAAGAAAATAACATTTTAAGTTTCAAGATTAATTGCTGCCCATATACCTTTATTTGTTAATTTCAGTAGTCACTGCAATTTAAGCATGACAAACACATATTAAAAATTATATATAATTCATTCCATAGAAATAAATTAGGCATTCATCCAATCACATAGAAATAAAGGTTGGAGGAAAGAGATGGAGCAAGCAACAACCAAATAATAATGAGATGATTGCATTTTTTTTCTAATTCAACTTCTAGCTTCATAGAGATCCTCTCAGGAGAGAAAATTGTGCAATAAAGGAACTCCTTGAATACAAATGGGATTTCAAATTGAGTGCTTGTCCATTTCTCTATGAATATACTATCTTGCAGGAACTTGGTTGCCTATGGCAATGAAAAAGGAAGAATAAACCCCCCCAGGGAGATAACAGAAGGCTCTTGATTTGTTACCTGATGGCTCTGCAGAACTAAGTTTCTTCCCCTTAGGAAAAACAAGAGGGGGTTTGTGGCTTGCTACTATCTAGCCAGACCCAAAGTAATTCTTAAAGCCTTGGAATGCAGACATTGCACCTTATCAAGACTATTTGTTTTCTTATGAAAGTAAGACTAGTGTTTATTTCCAAACATTTACAGAATAAGTAATACACACCGTACACCGTACACAAACTTACCTAGCAAACAGATAATAAGTTATTTATACTATTTTTGCCATTTATTATAACAATGATACCACTAGAAGAGAAAATACTGAAGAAATATATACAAGAAAATTCTAAAAAATATATATTTACCACTGCAAAAGAAAAATGAATACAGAATTGAGGATAGACCTCCAGATATTGTGAATATCTTGCAGATGTGCAGCTCCAGGTCTGTTTCCCAGGATGAAAAAAATGAAAAAAAAAAAAAAAGATTCCAAGAGATAAATAAGCAAGTAAGGTTTTAGTTTTTTCTTTGTCGATATACCTAACCCTTTACTGCTGTAGCTGTCCGGGTGGCCCTGAGAGAGTGGAGCCTAAAAGTGAGGCAGACTAATCTCTCATGTCAGCTTTATGTAGGGCATCACATTTTTTAAAATAATCTGAGAGTATTTAAGGGTTAAAGAAGGTCATATGCGCAAAGTTCCCATGAGTTCAAGCTGTGCACAGTCATAAGAGGTAGGGTATTGGCCCTATGGACTACACCGGGGAGAGGCACAGATGTACATTCCAAGAACAGCTTTGTGCTTGGAAGACGGAGGTCACAGCGCTCTCATTCTGCTCTCTCGGAGTTTTCCCACAATCAATCAGAATTCTCCTTATACATCTTCATTCATAGACAATGTTCCAACACATACCAAAAAAAAAGTTATTTTTTTCAACTTAACTTAGTTTGCTTTCTATAAATTGAATATTGAGTCACAAAGCAATGTCAGTCAGCATATCAAGAAACAAATAAAAATAAAAATGGGGAGGGTGCTGGCAGAATGGATCAGAGTTTAAGAATGCTGGCTGCTTTTGCACAGGATCTGGGTCTTTTTCCCAGAATCCACACGGATGCTCACAAATATCCTTAACCATTTTCAGGAAATCTTTTGGCTTCTCTGTCCTCTGTCATACACAGACATACATGCATGCAAGACACTCATAGAAATAAAATAAACAATCTAAAAACAACATTTTATGAAAATAAAGTGACAAAAATCGTGTGGTGTTAATTGAAATGTTCACAACTCAGGAATAGAGCTTGATATAACTTGACTCACATTCAAAATAACTTTTTGTTGTTTTTTTTGTTTTGATTTTTTAACTGGAAGACTAAACCTAGATCCTTGCTACCATAGAGCTAAATCATTTATTACACAGAAACACACACACACATGCATATAGATGTGTATACGTAAGTCTAAAAATTGTAGAAAAAAGTCTATGAACTTGAAAGTTGGCAGAGGTTAGGAGATATGGAATAGAAGTCTAACATTGAAGAGCTAGAGAGAGAAAGTGAGGGGGATGAGACGTAATTCTATTTCAAAAAAAAAGGAAAGTATTCAGAAACAAACAAAATGTATTTAATTTCATGAATTATACAAGAACTATTGAGATAATATAAGTTCGTTCCTTATAAGATATGGATGATTAATTAAATCTTCAAATTTGTATCAATAAGCATTCTATATTTTTATACAAAAATATACGTTTTATTCCTTGGAGAGTTATTTACAGTTATTTTTTCATCTAGCAACATAAAAGTATTCTTTTCTGGTCTTATTTAATTGTAGGATCCTAGTTCCAAATCTTCAGATGTCAGTATATATCCTGAAGTAACTGCAAGAGTCCACATTAGAGTCTGGAGATTGGGGAGCAAAAGAGAGGATAATAGCAGAGTATAAGTGATAAGACAAAAGAAATGGATGAAGGGTGTTCATTAGGGAGGAGACATGGAAAGAAGAGGATAGTAAAATAAAAAATGTGAACATCTTAAAAAATCATAAGGAATCATCTTATTAACCATTTATCTGAAAAAAGCAATACATTTAATTCTGTGTATAAATATACATACATGTAGGTAAGACAAATTTTTCTCACCTGGCTTGACACTTACCCTATGAAGAGACAAAGACCATCTAAAAAATCTCAACACCAAGCATAAAAAGTCCTGTTTTGTGTTGGTCACAGCTGTTTAAGGGACTCATCAAACATACAGATATTTCTACTGGCCATCTTCAAAGGTGGAAAGGTCAGGCATTATTGCTGACAACACTATGTACTTCAGCATCAGGGACCAGAGGCTTTTGTGCTGGAACTGCATCACATAACTTCTCCATGAGGCCTAGCTTGTGCTCTTCAAAAGGTAAGAACTAACCTTGAATACATTCTTGAAAACATTTTTTTTTCTCTCAAGTGAAAATCATACACCCACAGTAATTCATGTAAAAAACAAAAACAACAACAACAAAAAAAAAAACCTTACATGGTATCATGGTATCTGCAACAATAATGTAAGAATCAGAAAATTAAAAATTAAGAACACTTGCAATTGTATTTAAAATTGTTAAAATATTTGCAGTTCTGAACATACTCAATAATGGAAAAGTGAATAGCTTATCTGTGCAATAAAGAAAAGGCAAAGGCACTTAATTTATCGACGCCTTTCAGTCTGGGCCTATGCATTTTTGAAATACCATAATCAAGGGAAGAAAAGAAGATAAAAGTCATAAATTTGAATGAAGACTCCAAATCTTAGCCAATTTAGGCATGTCATATTTAATAACTAGTTGATCCAGGAAGAAAGTTTCAGAATAAGTACATAAAGCACTGAGAATGTGATTATTAAAAATATATTTTCCGAGAAATTCATTGGGGGGTCAAGATGGCGGCGCCAGGAGAACACTGCGCCCACTAAAAGTGCACGCGAATAGCGCCAGCATCACATTCCTTACATAGGCAAAACTGAAAACACAGTGCACACTCCCAAAGCAGTGAACCTCTCTCATCTTCCTGAAAAAAACAGTCCAGAAAACAGAAAGAGAGGATCATAGCCCACACTACAATCTCGAGGAACAACCAGTGAGGATTATAAATAACCAGATGGCTAGAGGCAGATGTAAGAACATTCCCAACAAAAATCAGGACATAATGACCTCACCAGCAACCCCACAAAACAATGGACACTTCAATTCACTAGATATACAAGAAAACGACCTCAAAACTATGTTTCTCCAGCTATTAGAGGCCCATAAAGATGAAATGAACAAAGCCCTCAGAGAAATAACCAAAGAAATCGAGACTAACCAAGAGGAAACAAATCGTGCTCTCAGAGAAATGACCACGAAAATTGAGGCAAACAGAGAAGAAATGCACAAAGCTCTCAAAGAAATGTCCACACAAATGAAGGCAAATAAAGAAGAAATAAACAAAGCTCTCATAGAAATACAGGCAATTATACCCAAAGAAGTAGAGGCACAATTAGTGATACATAGAGAGGAAACGGACACAAAGATAGAAGCTATCATTGAAAAGCAGGAGTCCACATTCAAACAGATGAAGGAAATGGTGCAAGACATGAAAACAGAATTAGAATCAATAAAGAAAACACAAATAGAGAAAAAGCAGGAGCTGGAGAACATAGAGAAAAGATCAGGCACTACAAAGGTAAGCATCACCAACAGAATACAAGAGATGGAAGAAAGAATCTCAGGAGCCGAAGATACACTTGTGGAAATTGACACGTCTCTCAAATTAAAAATAAAATCAGAAAAGTTCCAAACACAAAACATCCAAGAAATCAAGGACACCATGAAAAGAGAAAACCTAAGAATAATAGGAGTAGAAGAAAAAGAAGACATCAGGCTCAAAGGTCTGGAAAATATTTTCAAGAAAATTATAGAAGAAAACTTTCCCAACTTAAAGAAGGAGATGGCCATAAACATACAAGAGGCCTACAAAACACCAAGTAGACTAGACCAGAAAAGAAATTCTTCACGTCACATCATAGTCAAAACACTGAACCTACAAAACAAAGAAAAAATTCTAAAAGCAGCAAGGGAAAAAGGCCAAGTAACATATGAAGGTAGACCTATCAGAATCACACCAGATTTCTCAACAGAAACTATGAAAGCCAGAAGGGCCTGGACAGAAATCATACAGTCCTTAAGGGACCACAGACTCCAACCCAGACTACTATACCCAGCAAAACTTTCAATCAACATAGACAGAGAATTCAAGATATTCCAAGACAAAACCAAATTTAAACAATATCTACATAGTAACCCAGCTCTACAGAAGTTACTAGAAGGGAAACTCCAAACCAAAGAAAACAACTACATCGAAGGAAACAGAGGAAATAGGTAACTACACAACAAAAAAACCAAAAGAAGACAAGCAATGAAACTCAGTGACACCACCAACACCACATCTAAAGTAAGTAACAATTGTTGGTCACTAGTTTCTATCAACATCAACGGACTCAACTCCCCAATAAAAAGACACAGACTAACAGAATGGTTGCGGAAACAGGATCCATCATTCTGTTGCATCCAAGAAACACACCTATGCAACAAAGATAAACACTACCTCAGAGTAAAGGGCTGGAAAAGTGTCTTTCAAGCAAATGGTTCCAGAAAACAAGCGGGAGTAGCCATCCTAATATCTAATAAAATAGACTTTCAACCCAAGTTAATCAAAAAAGATAAGGACGGCCACTATATTCTCATCAAAGGAAAAATCCACCAAGAGGACATCATAATTTTGAATATCTATGCCCCAAATACAAGAGCCCCTACATTCGTAAATGAAACAATATTAAAGCTTAAATCACAAATTGATCCTAATACCCTAATAGTGGGAGACTTCAACACTCCACTCTCACCAAGGGACAGATCAACTAGACAGAAAACAAATAGGGAAATAAAAACACTTACAGAGACCCTAAATCAAATGGACCTAATAGACGTCTACAGATCTTTTCATCCAAACTCAAAAGAGTATACCTTCTTTTCAGCACCTCATGGAACCTTCTCCAAAATAGACCATATAGTTGGTCATAAAGCAAGGCTCACCAGATACAAAAAGATTAAAATAATCCCTTGTATTCTATCTGACCACCATGGACTTAAGCTGGACCTTAACAACAACAGAAATAACAAACAGCCTACACGAACATGGAAACTGAACAACCTGTTACTCAACGACAGCTGGGTTAAAGAAGAAATAAAGAAAGAAATTAAAGACTATTCCACAAAATAGAAACAGAAGGTACATTACCAAACTCATTCCATGAAGCAACAGTCACCCTGAAACCTAAACCACACAAAGACCCAACAAAAAAAGAGAACTTCAGACCTATCTCTCTTATGAACATTGACGCAAAAATACTCAATAAAATACTTGCAAACCGAATCCAAGAACACATCAAAGATATCATCCACCATGACCAAGTAGGCTTCATCCCAGGCATGCAAGGGTGGTTCAACATACGGAAATCCATCAATGTAATCCACCACATAAACAAACTGAAGGAGAAAAACCACATGATCATCTCCTTAGATGCTGAAAAAGCATTTGACAAAGTCCAACACCCATTCATGTTTAAAGTCTTGGAGAGATCAGGAATACAAGGCACATATCTAAACATAGTAAAGGCAATATACAGCAAGCCTATAGCCAACATCAAACTCAATGGAGAGAAACTTAAAGCAATCCCACTGAAATCAGGGACAAGACAAGGCTGCCCACACTCTCCATACCTCTTCAACATAGTACTTGAAGTCCTAGCCAGAGCAATAAGACAACTAAAGTAGATCAAGGGGATACAAATGGGAAAGGAAGAGGTCAAAGTGTCACTATTTGCAGATGATATGATAGTATATATGAGCGACCCCAAAAATTCAACCAGAGAACTCCTCCAGCTGATAAACACCTTCAGCAAAGTGGCAGGATACAAAATCAACTCAAAAAAATCAGAAGCCCTCCTGCCAAAAGCAATCTACAGATTCAATGCAATTCCCATCAAAATACCAACTCAATTCTTTACAGATCTTGAAAAAAAGATTCTCAGCTTCATATGGAGAAACAAAAAACCCAGATTCACCAAAACAATCCTGTACAACAACAGATCATCTGGAGGTATCTCTATCCCCGATCTCCAGTTGTACTACAGAGCAATAGTAATAAAAACTGCATGGTATTGGCACAAAAACAGAAAGGAGGATCAATGGAACCAAATAGAAGACCCAGAAATAAACCCACACACCTATGAATACTCGATTTTTGACTAAGAAGCCAAAACCATTCAATGGAAAAAAGACAGCATCTTCAACAAATGGTGCTGGTCCAACTGGATGTCCACATGCAGAAAAATGAAAATAGATCTATATTTATCACCCTGCACAAAACTAAAGTCCAAGTGGATCAAAGACCTCAACATAAAACGAGATACTCTAAATCTGTTAGAAGAAAAAGTGGGGAACAGCCTAGAATTCATTGGCACAGGAGACAACTTCCTGAACAGAACACCAACAGCACAGGCTCTAAGAGCAACAATCAATAAATGGGACCTCATGAAACTGAAAAGCTTCTGTAAAGTAAAGGACACTGTCATCAAAACAAAACGCCTGCCTACAGATTGGGAAAGAATCTTCACTAACCCTTTATCTGACAGAGGACTAATATCGAGTATATACAAAGAACTAAAGCAGCTGAAAAGCAGCAAACCAAGTAATCCAATTAAAAAATGGGGAACAGAGCTAAACAGAGAATTCTCAAGAGAGGAATATCGAATGGCAGAGAAACACTTAAAGAAATGCTCATCCTCATTAGCCATCAGGGAAATGCAAATCAAAACGACCCTGAGATATCACCTTACACCCATCAGAATGGCCAAGAAGAAAAACTCAAGGGACAACACATGCTGGAGAGGTTGTGGAGAAAGGGGATCCCTTCTCCACTGCTGGTGGGAATGTAAACTGATACAACCACTCTGGAAATCTATCTGGCGCTTTCTAAGACAATTAGGAATAGTGCTTCCTCAAGACCCAGCTATACCACTGCTAGGTATATACCCAAAGTTTGCTCAAGTACACAAAAGGGATATTTGCTCAACCATGTTTATAGCAGCTTTATTTGTAATAGCCAGAACCTGGAAACAACCCAGATGTCCATCAACGGAGGAATGGGTACAGAAATTGTGGTATTTTTACACAATGGAATACTACTCAGCAATCAAAAAGGAGGAAATCATGAAATTTGCAGGCAAATGGTGGGATCTAGAAAAGATCATCCGGAGTGAAATATCTCAGAAGGAGAAAGACAAACACGGTATATACTCACTTATATAGACCTATACGATATGCTAAACATAATGAAATCTATACACCTAAAAAAGATAATCAAGAGAGTAGACATGGGGTAAGATTATCAATCCTCATTTTGAAAGACAGATGGGATGCGCATTGAACATTGACAGGAGTCTACTGAGCGCATTTGAAAGACTCTAACTAGCAGTGTTCTCAAAGCAAAGACTCATGACCAAACCTTTGGCAGAGTACAGGGAATCATAAGAAAGAAGGGGAGTTAGTCTGATGAGGAGAGGATAGGAGCTCCACAAGGACCAAATATATCTGGGCACAGGGTCTTTTCTGAGACTGACATTCAACCAAGGACTATGTATGAATGTAACCTAGAACCTCTGCTCAGATATAGCCTGTGGTAGCTCAGTAACCAATTGGTTTCCCATAGTGAGGGGAACAAGGACTATTTCAACAGGAACTCAATGACTGGCTCTTTGGCCTCCCCACCCCCCAAGGGAGGAGCAGTCCTGTTAGGCCACAAAGGAGAGCTTTGCAGCCAGTCCTGAAGATACCTGATAAAACAGGAACAGATGAATGGGGAGGAGGTCCCCCCTATCAGTGGACTTGACAAGGGGCATGGTGGAGATGAGGGAGGGAGGGAGGGACTGGGAGGGAATGAGGGAATGAGGGATCGGGACACGGCTGGGATACAGAGTTAATAAAATGTAACTGATAAGAAAAAAATAAAATTCAAAAAAAAAAAAAGAAATTCCAAAGTAAAAAAAAAAAAAAGAATAAAAGATATTTCCTACAGTACTTCTCATGGCACAAAGCAAGTGAAATGGCCATGTTGTTCGTGGGCTTCACAGGGCAACACCAAACCCCCTAGAGCATCCTTTTTAGTTCTTCCTCATTGTCAAGATCAGGACTTCTGTGCACTCCACATGCTGGCTTTCCTTCTCTGTGAGCCTCATCTCTGCAGCTTTGGTTTCTGAAGAGTAGATTTCCCCAGGGAGTTGAAGCTTCCTCATAAGTAATGGAATGAAGAATGCAGGGAGAATACCTAATCCTCTTAGTGCTGCAGAAATCCCAAGGAAAATGCGCCTATTGAAAAGAGCTGATTTGCATTAAATCTATATGTATTTAGTGAAAACTAATATTGTATATTCTTACAGGTCCTTTATTCTTCCAAGCATCTGGTGATAATTATGCCAATGTGTTTTATATAATCTAGTTTGCTGCGTTATTAATTCTGTTTGTTAAATTGTCAAAAATTCTCACCATAAAACTATCGATATATTTTCTATATATATATATATATATATATATATATATATATATATATATATATATATATACTTTTTTTTTTATTTTTTTTTCCGCAACATGATTAAGTGAGTATTGAACAAGGTTGTAAACTCCAAATAATCTTTCAAAAGAAAAACATTACTTGTTGGCCTAAGGAAGTGGTTTAGATGTTAACAGCACTAACGGCTCTTGCAGAAAACTCAACTTCAGCAGCCAGTGCACCTAACATGTAGCTCACAAACAGGATCCCATATCTCTTCTGGTCTCTGTGCATACTTTCACACATATGAGATACATAAACTCACTCCAACGCACATAAACACATCCATAAACCTACAATATAAATAAGTAAATCTTCAAAAAGTATTTGCTTTCATAATTGCTATCCATGTGCACAAGTAAAACAAAAGCAAAACTATTTAGTGTGCACATTCAATCAAGCACACTTGGGATTATTGTGTTGAAACCTAAACAATACCAATAAAAAAGTCAATGAAACGTTAAGTTTATTGGTATTAGTTAACACTTCCAATGCAATTCTGAATCTAAGTGTATTTAACTCTCATATAGTCTTTTTTTCTTTTTTATTCTTCTCTCATATAATTTACCTTGATTGCAGTTTTTCCTCCCTCCGTTCCTCCCATTCTTCACTCAACCTTCCCTCTTCCCTAGATCTACTTATCTGTTTCCCTTCAGAAAAAACAGGCCTCCCAGAGATATCAATCAAATATGACACAATAAGATACAGTAAGATATGAGAGTTTGTACCTAGTTGATATGTTATCATACCTGGTTTTGCTGCATTTGGTTGATATCCCTCAGATTCACTCCTACTTTGTTTTTATCTCATTAGAAAAGAAAAGGAACAGCCAAACATGACAAAATAAAATGAAGCAAAAACTATAATATATTGAAGTTGGACACAGCAACTCAATGGAAGAAGAGTCCCAAGTTCAAAACAAGTATCATAGATTTGATCATTATTGGTGTCAGGAGTCCCATAAAAATACTGAGTCTGGGAGGCAGAGGCAGAGGCAGAGGCAGAGGCAGAGGCAGAGGCAGAGGCAGAGGCAGAGGCAGAGGCAGGTGAGTTCAAGGCCAGCCTGATCTACAAAGTGAGTACAATACATCTAAAGCTACACAGTAAAACCCTGTCTGAGGGGGTTAGTATAGAAAATAATTAGAAACCCCACCCTGAAAATTACTAAGCTAGTAGTTACAATATATACACAGAAGACCTAGTGCAGACCCATGCAAGGCTGGTACATGCTGTTTCAGTCTCTTTGAGCTCATACATACCTTGCTTAGCTGGTTCAGAAGGCATTGTTCTCCTGGTGTCCTCCATTCCCTCTGGCCCTTATAATCTTTCTGCCTCCTCTTCCATGGGGTATTCTGATATCTGAGGGGAGGGATTGGATGGAGAAGCTCCATTTATACTCTCTCTGCACCGTAATGTCTGGCTATGGATCTCTGCATCTGTTCCCATTTGCTGCCAGAAGAAGCCTCTTTGATAATGATTGGATAAGGCAAGGATGAGTATAGCAGAATATTATTGGAAGTCATTGTATTGATACTTTATTTGTTGACCACTAGTATTCAGTCTAAAATTGGGTCTCTAGGCTATCTCTTCACTGGTTCTTGGTTATCCAAACAGGGTTGGGTATGGTTTCTTACTCAGGAAGTAGGCTTTAGGTCAAATGAGACATTGGTTGGCTAGTTTTGTATGTACTGCTCCACCATTGCCTTAGCATGTTGTGTAGGCAGAAAATATTGTAGATTAAATATTTTGTGGCCAGGTTAGTGTCCTCATTTCCCTTTTGGTAGCCTTCAGAGCATTTTCCTGCACCAAAGACTACTAGAATATAAAATATAGGGGTGAAGGTTCCTTGTACAAACCTTGACTTATCCATGTTTAATGAGTTGTATGGGCATTGTTTTTGGCAATGGGGGTCAGCTGCCAGTCTGTAGAGAACAACCTATTGTCTAAGCAACATCCCGGGTTGTTTGGGTATTTCAGTGCTATCCACTTGGCCAATAACTCAGTTGAATGCACTCTAGACTCACTGCTGGAAGCCTCCCAAGGCAACAAGAGATAGCCAGCTTGAGTATGTGTGTTACCCATTACTAGAAATCCTCATTAGGAACACCTTCATCGAGTCCAGGAAGTTTCCATTTCACTAGATTCCTACTACATCCTCCAAATACACTCCTACCCCAATTCCTGCTCTCCCTGAAATTTTCATTTAATGTTTCATGGTATTTTAAAGAAGCATTATCCCTTGTTATAAAATAGCTCCATTTAAACATCATTTGCATATGTAAATGTGTTCATTTTGGTAAGAGTCTATGGTAGTAGGTTTCATGCATTTTCAAATGTTTTAGGACCAGCTATCTTTCCCTATGTCCATTCACTACAGTGCTATACTCACTTTCATCCATTTAATCATGCCTATTTCATTCTTTTCTTTTCCTTTCCTTTTATTGGTGCTCTCCTCTTTTCCTTTGAACTACCCTCCCCATCTCCCATTATTAGTTTCCTGACTTTTATAGGTAATCTGATTTATACATACATTTAAAAGTTCAGCCTTATAATTCATATATGAGAGATAATATGCAACATTTGTGTTTCTGAATTTGAGTTAACTAACTTAAAATTTGGGATTTATAATTACATTTTCTCTCACAACTCAATAACATTCTATTATACAAAGAATATCTCATCTTCACTACTCATTAATCAATTGATAAGCATCTAGGTTATTTCCATTTCCTGCCTATTGTGAATAAATCAGCCATGATGGTAAAGGAACAGCATATCTACAGTAAGAATAAGTAGTTGGAAGATACAAGTAGCTCCATCATATGGTCAGTTTACTTATAGCTTCCCCAAGAAACATCATGACTCTTTCCATACTGTCTGTAGCATTTGTATGCTAACCAAGACTAAAACCGTGTTCCTCTTCCCTCTAACCACAGTAGTATTTGTTGTGATTTTAACATTTAACCTTTCTGAGTTTCTCAGATGAGAACTATAAGAGCCACATTGGTGACTGGCTTGGCAAAGTATGCCCAGTGTTTCAATATTGGCATAAACACTATAGGCATAATGAACAACCCTCTGCTTAGACTGAAAGCCACAATAGGACAATACCTGACACTGTTAACTGAGGTAAAATCCCAACATGGCTAGGTCAGAGGCCCTCGGGGAGAACTTAATATCTCTTACTTTTCTCAATAGGGTAATAATAAGTTTCGATCTATTCTTTTTCCTTTATACTCAAAGATCTGTATCTATCATCCTTCATCAGAAAAATCTTTTCCCAGTAGGTGGTAATTTACTCTGATGCTCACAACTGGATAGAATGAAGAGAATAAGAGACAGCTGTAAATGATCTATCTATATAAGTATGACATAGCCCCTCTCTCCTCCAAAGACTCAAGACAATCACAGAGTAGAACATGGGAAGATTATAAGAGCCAGAGGTGATGGTCGTCTGAAGAAAAATAGTAGTTTATGCGTATGACAGTGCCATTGCACACAGAAACTCAAACAGCCTTGACTATATATCCAAAATCTGGGCAGATTTGAGCCATTCAAGTCCCAGCATTTATGTGGGAGAGTATCATGAAGCCCCACACATAGACTAACAGCTAACAGTAACTGAAGGCTGTGGGGTAGAGGAATCAACTTTATTCAAGAATACTATCCCTGAGCGAGTACATACAGGTCTCTAACAGTGGTTCCTACAACCATGTTCATACAGGCATTGTTATGCAGATTCAGGTCATAGATTAAAAAGGAATGCATGATGTTTTAATAGACTATATTTCATATCATAATCTGTCATTGGAGGATGTTGGGGCAGGATCTCAAGCAGGAATCTGGAAGCAGGAAATGAAACAGAGACACGGATGGGTTCTGCTAACTGGCATGTTTTCCATTGTTCCACAGCATACTCAGTTTGCTTTATTATACAACAAGAACCACCTTCTAAGGTATGCACTGTACCTAGTGATATGTGCCCTTCCACATCAATTATTCATAAATTAAAAATCTTCATAAAGCATTGGACATTTGAAATAATGTCTGATACCTGAATTATAATATAATGATGAAATTTACTTTGCCTGAGCTAAGTTAGTGAAAATAGAAGATAAAAGCTTCAAAAAAAAAGCTTATTCTAGAGAGATCCAAGATGGCAGCATTCAGTGCACACTGTTTATGAGAGGCAGAGGATTTGAAACTGGTGAGTGGAGGGGCAACTGAAACCAGAAAATCGACATTATGGTTTTCTGAAGGAGGGTTTTCTGAAGTTCAGGCTGGCCTTGAACTCACTGAAGCAGAGAACTTTTTGATTCAGGTCACACACAGACTTCTCTGGGAACAGGGAGAGGGGCACTTTCCTTCTTCAGGTCTCCCTCCCCCTCGGAGGAACTTAGCCACAGCTCCATTGACACAGAACTTGCTGCCTGAGAACTGAGACAGCAGAGGCAGGAATACTAGCACCTCAGCCTCAGCAGCCAGCCTCACCCTCCTTTCGAGCCTGAGATCTGAGATCTGCAGTATAATCTGGCCTGGGTCTCATGCCTGCCTGTGAGTGGTCAGCCATACTGACTCCACAGAGCCTGACTTTACAAGTCGCTCAGTCCTTCAGTGCCTGTGCAGCCACCGAAGTCCGGTGGATAGACCTGCAAAACCTCAAAGGTGAACCAAGCACCAAACCATGGTAGTGGCTACACAGGACTTCCCTGCAGGTACCTAGTCACCTCAGTTCTGCAACACCACTGAACTGTCTGAGTGCACATTTGGCTCAGCAGGTCCAAACCTGCCAATAGAGAACAGGAGGAAACCCTGTGCATTTACGATTTAACCTGCTAGAGGGTGAGTGCACGCCCAAGTGCTTGCAGAACCCCAGATCCAAGGTGCTTCTAAGATAGCAGCCAGACATCAGAAATCTCCCACCCACACATCCACTGTGGGAAACAGAGGGTTTCTTGGGACAAGGAAGCCCCAGCTCTGTGGAGCTTCCAGCAGAGTTTAGGGAAATAACTGCTAGAGCTCAGTTAAAGACGATTACCAGTAGCCTGTAGGCCACTGGCATACTCAGAGAATTCGCACACACGATCCTCATCAGAGCTTGCAATAACTTCAGCGCCCGCCCCCCCACCCCCCTGTTGGGGACCGCAAGGAGCCTCTCCCTCACACTGAAGGCCTCTACATTCTCTAGCACCCTGTCCCTCAAGACAAACTTCCATGCAAACGCACACGCTTGCCTGCATTTGTCCTTTTTCTGCACCCACGGACTTTCCTCCTACAGATGCAGCTGAAACACCAACTCACACGCTGAAACCATTGGACTTCTCTCATCTTCCTGAAGAATTCTCCAGACGCCAGAGAAAGATAGTACCAATTTGAACTGTAGAACCCAAGAACAAACAGTGAAGGATATGGTTAAACAAATGGCCAGAGGTTGGCAAAAGAACACACCCAAAAAAATCAGGAAATTATGGTTTCAGCAGCAAACCCCAAAAATCAATGGATACTCCAATTAATTGGAGACACAGGAATGTGACCTTAAAAATATGCTTATCCAGTTATTAGAGTCACACAAAGAGGAAACAAATAAATCTCTCAGAGAAAATAGGCATGCAGATACAGACAGTTAAAGAGGAAATGAACAAATCTCTCAAAGAATTGACCTGACAGGTGAAGGCAAAGAAAGAGGAGCTGGACAAAGTTCTTAAAGAAACAGGGGAAAATATAGCCAAACAAATAGAAGGACAAGTAAAGGCAAAATTAATGGCATATAGAGAAGAAATGAACAAAAAAAATAGAGGTCATCATACAGAGACAGGAAGCCACATTCAAACAGATGAAGGAAATGGTACAAGACATAAAAAATAGAATTAGATGTACCACAGTTTCTGCATCCATTCTTCAGTTGAGGGGCATCTGGGCTGTTTCCAGCTTTGGGCTATTACAAATAAAGCTGCTACAAACATGGTTGAGCAAATGTCCTTATTGTGTACTTGAGCATCTTTTGGGTATATGCCTAGGAGTGGTATGGCTGGATCTTGAGGAAGCGCTATTCCTAGTTGTCTGAGAAAGCACCAGATTGATTTCCAGAGTGGTTGTACAAGTTTACACTCCCACCAGCAGTGGAGAAGGGTCCCCCCTTTCTCCACAACCTCTCCAGCATGTGTTGTCACTTGAGTTTTTGATCTTGGCCATTCTGATGGGTGTAAGGTGAAATATCAGGGTTGTTTTGATTTGCATTTCCCTGATGGCTAATGAGGTTGAGCATTTCTTTCAGTGCTTCTCTGCCATTTGATATTCCTCTACAGAAAATTCTCTGTTTAGCTCTGTTCCCCATTTTTAAGTGGATTACTTGGTTTGTTGCTTTTCAGCTTCTTTAGTTCTTTATATATATTGGATATGAGTCCTCTGTGAGATAAAGGGTTGGTGATGATTCTCTCCCAATCTGTAGGCAGTAGTGTTGTTACATCTATACAATGGAATATTACTCAGCAATGAAAAATAAGGAAATCATGAAATTTGCAGGTAAATAGTGGGACCTGGAAAGGATCATCTTGAGTGAGTTGTCCCAGAAGCAAAAAGACACACACGGTATATACTCACTCATATAAACATACAACATAGAATAAACATACTAAAATCTGTACATCTAAACATACTAAGCAAAAGACAGAACACTAACTAAAATGTTCAATCAAAACCCTGAAAGGCAAAGAGGATGGACATCAGAAGAAGAAGAAAACAGGAAACAACCTAGGAACCTGCCACAAAGGGCATCTGAAAGCCTCTGCCCTGCAGACTGTGAAAGCAGATGCTGAGCCTGATGGCCAACTGATGGCAGAGTGAATGGAATTTTCTGTAAGAAGTGGGAAAAAGTAAGAGCTGGAGAGGACAGGAACTCCACAAGGAGAGCAACAGAACCAGAAAATTTGAACACAGGGAACTTCCCAGAGACTCATACTCCAACCAAGGACTATTCATGAAAATAGCCTAGAACCCTGACAATGCAGCCACTTCTGATGAGAACTGATAGACTAAGATCAGAAAGAAGGAGAGGAGGACCTCCCAAATCAGTGGACAAAGGGAAGGGCAAGCATGCAGAAAAGAAGGAGGAAGGGTGGGGCTTATGGGGGGATACAAAAATGAATAAAATGTAATTAATAAAAGTCAAAAAAATAGAATTAGAATCAATAAAGAAAACACAAACAGAGAAAACCCTGGAGCTGGAAAACTTAGAGAAAAAATCAGGAACCATAAAAGTAAGTATCAACATCAGAATACAAGAGATGGAAGAATCTCTGATGCTGAAGATACGATTGCAGAAATTAATACTTCTTTCAAAGAAAAAGTAAAATTAGAAAAGTCCCAAACACAAAACATCCAAGAGATCACAGATGCCATGGAAAGGCTAAATCTAAGAATAATAGGAATTGATGAAAAGGAAGATTCCAAGCTCCAACTTACAAAAATATCTTCAAGAAAATCATAGAAGAAAATTTCCCCAACTTAAAGAAAGAGATGTCCATAAACGTACAAGAGGCCTACAGAACACCAAACAGACTAGACCAGAAAAAAAAAATCCTCACATCACATCATTGTTGAAACACTAAATATACAGAACAAAGAAAAGATATTAAAAGCAGTCAGGGAAAAAGGCCAAGTAACATATGAAGGTAGACTTATCGGAATCACACATCAGAAAATATGAAAACCAGAAGGGCCTGGGCAGATGTCCTGCAGACTTTAAGGGACCACAGATGGCAGCCCAGTCTACTATAACCACCAAAGCTTTCAATCAACATAGACGGAGAAAACAAAATATTCCATGATAAAACTAAATTTATGCAATTTCTACACAGCAAACCAGCCCTACAGAAGATAATAGAAGGAAAGCTACAATCCAATGAAAACAACTATACCAAAAAAAAAAAAAAAAAAAAAAAACTTAGGATACAGATAATGACCCTACAAAAAATTTAAAAAAAAACAAGTGATGAATCACAGTAAGATCACCAATTCCACAATAATAGGAAATAACGTTCATTGGTCACTATTATCTATCAACATCAATGGACTCAAATCTGCAATAAAAAGACACAGACTAACAGAATGGGTAAGGAAAAAGGACCCAACATTCTGTTTCATTCAAGAAACACACCTCTGCAATAAAAATAAACACTACCTCAGAATAAAGGGCGTGAAAAAATGTTTTCCGTCAAATAGACCCAAAAAACAAGCTGAGGAGGCTATTCTAATATCTAATAAATGGAGGAATCGATACAGAAATTCTGGTAATTTTACACAATAAAATACTACTCAGCAATTAAAAGGAAGGAAATCATGAAATTTGCAGGCAAATGGTGGGAACTAGAAAAGATCATACTGAGTGAGATAATCCAGGAGGAAAGAGACACACAGTATATACTCACATATATAGACCTATAAGATAGGATAAACATACTAAAATCTATACACTTATAGAAGATAAACAAGATAAACAAGAAAGAGGACCTATAATTTACTAAAGGATCACAGCAATAAAAATGCCTCAATCCTGAAGCAGAGCCTTGCTCTACAGTCTTCTGAGAAGAACTTCCTGTAAGTAGATGGCAATTAACTTACTGACAATACCATACAAAAATGAAAGACTTTGGACACTTAGAACTAAATGGAACATTTTCATGCATCTCCTCTCATAAAAGCTCAGCCATGTATGCAGAAGAGTAGAGAGAAAGATTTTAAGAGCCAGACAGAAGTGGTGGTTGACTCCAAGGAGAGAATATCTTCCAGAGAGGGCATGTCCAGGAGTTGTTGGCCATCACAAATAGACTTCATTTGTTTCTAAAAGACTTTTTGTTTTATTTGAGTGTTTTTTCTTTTCTTTTTTGTTTTATTCACTTATTTGTTTTACTTTTTTTTAAGAGAGAGAGAGAAAAAAAAAACCTTTGATCAGGGGGTATGTGAATAGGACCGAAGAGGTATTTATGAGAAATAAGAAAATACTCAATAAAATACTTGCAAACCGAATCCAAGAACACATCAAAGATATCATCCACCATGACCAAGTAGGCTTCATTCCAGGCATGCAAGGGTGGTTCAACATACGGAAATCCATCAATGTAATCCACCACATAAACAAACTGAAGGAGAAAAACCACATGATCATCTCCTTAGACACTGAAAAAGCATTTGACAAAGTCCAATGCCCATTCATGTTTAAAGTCTAGGAGAGATCAGGGATACAAGGCACATACCTAAAGATAGTAAAGGCAATATACAGCAAGCCTATAGTCAACATCAAACTCAATGGAGAGAAACTTAAAGCAATCCCACTGAAATCAGGGACAAGACAAGGCTGCCCACTCTCTCCATACCTCTTCAACATAGTACTTGAAGTCCTAGCCAGAGCAATAAGACAACTAAAGGAGATCAAGGGGATACAAATTGGAAAGGAAGAGGTCAAAGTGTCACTATTTGCAGATGATATGATAGCATACATGAGCGACCCCAAAACTTCAACCAGAGAACTCCTCCAGCTGATAAACACCTTCAGCAAAGTGGCAGGATACAAAATCAACTCAAAAAAAAATCAGAAGCCCTCCTGTATACCAAAGACAAAAGAGCCAAGAAATAAATTTTTGAAAGAACACCCTTAACAATAGCCACTAACAACATAAAGTACCTTGGGGTGACACTAACCAAGCAAGTGAAAGACCTGTTTGAGAAAAACTTCAAGTCTCTGAAGAAAGAAATTGAAGAAGATCTCAGAAGATGGAAAGATCTCCCGTGCTCATGGATTGGTAGGATTAACATTGTGAAAATGGCCATCCTGCCAAAAGCAATCTACAGATTCAATGCAATTCCCATCAAAATACCAACTCAATTCTTTACAGACCTTGAAAAAAAGATTCTCAGCTTTGTATAGAGAAACAAAAAACCCCAGAATCTCCAAAACAATCCTGTACAACAACAGATCATCTGGAGGTATCTCCATCCCCGATCTCAAGCTGTACTACAGAGCAATAATAATAAAAACTGAATGGTATTGGCATAAAAACAGAAAGGAGGATCAATGGAACCAAATAGAAGACCCAGAAATAAACCCACACACACATGAATACTCGATTTTTGACAAAGAAGCCAAAACCATTCAATGGAAAAAAAGACAGCATCTTCAACAAATGGTGCTGGTCCAACTGGATGTCTACACTCAGAAAAATGAAAATAGATCCATATTTATCACCCTGCACAAAACTAAAGTACACGTGAATCAGAGACCTCAATATAAAACCAGATACTCTAAATCTGTTAGAAGAAAAAGTGGGGAACAGCCTAGAACTCATTGGCACAGGAGACAACTTCTTGAACAGAACAGCAACAGCACAGGCTCTAAGAGCAACAATCAATAAATGGGACCTCAAGAAATTGAAAAGCTTCTGTAAAGCAAAGGACACTGTCATCAAAACAAAACACCTGCCTACAGATTGGGAAAGAATCTTCACCAACCCTTTATCTGACAGAGGACTCATATCCAGTATATACAGAGAACTAAGGAAGCTGAAAAGCAGTAAACCAAGTAATCTAATAAAAAAATGGGGAACAGATTTAAACAGAGAATTCTCAACAGAGGAATATCGAATGGCAGAGAAACACTTAAAGAAATGCTCAACCTCATTAGCCATCAGGGATGTGCAAATGAAAATGATCCTGAGATTTCATCTCACACCCATCAGAATGGCCAAGATGAAAAACTCAAGGGACAACACATGCTGGAGAGGTTGTGGAGAAAGGGGAACCCTCCTCCATTGCTGGTGGGGATGTAAACTGGTACAACCACTCTGGAAATCTATCTGGCACTTTCTAAGACAATTAGGAATAATGCTTCCTCAAGACCCAGCTATACCACTGCTAGGTATATACCCAAAGTTTGCTCAAGTACACAAAAGGGATACTTGCTCAACCATGTTTATAGCAGCTTTATTTGTAATAGCCAGAACCTTGAAACAACCCAGATGTCCATCAAGGGAGGAATGCATACAGAAATTGTATTTTTACACAATGGAATACTACTCAGCAAACAAAAAGGAGGAAATCATAAAATTTGCAGGCAAATTGTGGGATCTAGAAATGATCATTCTGAGTGAACTATCCCAGAAGGAGAAAGACAAACACGGTATAAACTCACTTATATAGACCTACAAGATATGCTAAACATAATGAAATCTATACACCTAAAAAAGAAAATCAAGAGAGCAGACATGGGATAAGACGATCAATCCTCGTTTAGAAAGACAGATGGGATGTGCATTGAACATATGACAGGAGTCTACTGAACGCATCTGAAAGACTCTAACTAGCAGTGTTTTCAAAGCAGACACAAAGACTCATTACCAAACCCTCAGCAGAGTACAGGGAATCATATGAAAGAAGGGGAGTTAGTATGATGGGGAAAGGATAGGAGCTCCACAAGGACCAAATATATCTGAGCACAGGGTCTTTTCTGAGACTGACATTCAACCAAGGACCATGTATGAATGTAACCTAGAACCTCTGCTCGGATATAGCCCATGGTAGCTCAGTAACCAATTGTTTTCCCATAGTAAGGGGAACAAGGACTATTTCTTTTTTTTTTTTTAAGTTTTATTAATGACACTTTATTCATTTCGTAACTCCTCATAAGCTCCTCCATCATCCCCTGCTGGTCCCGCCCTTCCCCCCTTTCTGCATGTATGCCCCTCCCCAAGTCCACTGATAGGGGAGGTCCTCCTCTCTTTATTTCTGATCTTAGTCTATCAGTTCTCATCAGAAGTGGCTGCATTGTCAGGGTTCTAGGTTATCTCCACGGATAGTCCTTGATTGGAGTATGAGTCTCTGGGAAGTTCCCTGTGTTCAAATTATCTTGTTCTGTTACTCTCTTTGTGGAGTTCCTGTCCTCTCCAGCTCTTACTATTTCCCACTTCTTACATAAAATTCCATTCACTCTGCCCGTCAGTTGGCCATCAGTCTCAGCATCTTCTTTATCACTCTGCTCGGCAATGGCTTTCAGAGGCCCTCTGTGGCAGGTTCCGAGGTTGTTTCCTGTTTTCTTCTTCTGGTTTTCAGAGACCCTCGGTAGCAGGTGGGAATGTAAACTTGTACAACCACTCTGAAAATCAATCTGGCACTTTCTCAGACAACTAGGAATAGCGCTTCCTCAAGATCCAGCCATATCACTCCTAAGCATATACCCAAAAAAGGCTCAAGTACATAAAAAAGACATTTGCTCAACCATGTTTGTAGCAGCTTTATTTGTAATAGCCAGAAGCTGGTAACAGCCCAGATGCCCCTCAACTGAAGAATTGATGCAGAAACTGTGGTATATCTATACAATGGAGTATTACTTAGCAATTAAAAAATAAAGAAATCATGAAATTTGCAGGTAAATGGTGGGACCTGGAAAGGATCATCCTGAGTGAGTTGTCCCAGAAGCAAAAAGACACACAAGGACTATTTCTAACAGTAACTCAATGGCTGGCTCTTTGACCTCTCCAACCCCAAGGGAGGAGTAGTCCTATTAGGCCACAGAGAAGGACTTTCCAGCCAGTCCTGAAGATACCTGATAAAACAGGATCAGATGAATGGGGAGGAGGTTCCCCCTTATCAGTGGACTTGGAAAGGGGCAGGGAGCAGATGAGGGAGTGAGGGTTGGATTGGGAGGAATGAGGGAACGGGATACAGCTGGGATACAGTTAATAAAATGTAACTGATAAGAAAAAAATGAAATTAAAAAAAGAAAGTGATCAAAACAAACTGCATGCAAATATTTAAATAAAAAAATAAAATTTAAAAACCATAATCAACTTTAACAATGCCACTATCTTTAAAAAATGAAAACAATTTGTAAGTTTTCTCTTTAAAGTATCAAACATCTTATTTTTAAGGTTCAAATTCCATTCACTGTCATATTCTGTAAAAGGTGTTGAAAAACCATAAAGCTATATATTTTTACTTCAAGAGAGATAGATCACAGCACAGTAATCACAAAATCAAAGAAAAACTGAGAAAATATGATGAAATAATGCATGAATATCAGATATGTAAACTGTGCATGTTGAGTGTATTTGCGTGAATAAGTTGACATGTGCTCATGTGACATATTTTTTCCTAAAAGCATAGTGCTATTTTTTTCCTTAAAATATACTTGTTTCTTCACTTCGGTATAAAGGAAAGTATTGTTTTTATGTTCAAGGGAATTTTACTTGAATATTCTTTTGATTTCAGTTATGGCATACAGATATTACCATGGTTACCCACAATGATGAACCCTGTCCTTTAATCAATCATAAGCCAAAACAAATCTTTCTTTCCTTCTCTTGTTTCTAGTTTTTCTTTCTTCTCCCCAGCAGTGGTGTTAAGTACCAAGAGCAAGAGAACCCGAACTCAGCGTCCTATGGTCAGTTTACCTGCTACAATTTTCACTTTGTACAATTTATGTGCATGTGACTGGTTTTCTAAAACGTTTATAAAGTACAGTAGGTCTTTTACCTTTAGGAGTTGACTGTAAAATGACAAAAAATAGAAATATTAAAATATACTGTGGCACATGTGATAATAAAGATGAGAATAAAGGGAGAAAATTGAAGTTAGTATTAAGCAAAAACTTTAAACAGGTAAAATGAAAGTAGAATGTCTCAAAACTATTCTACAGTGATGCCTTTAAAAAAATAATCCAAGAATAATCAATGAAACATAATGTTAGGAATGTGTTCTGAAAAAACTAAAACTTGTCTAAAATAACCTACTTGTACTTTCATCTGATCAAACATAGAAATGAAGTGGCAAAATATGTCCACACACCTGGTCATTATCTCTTGTGGCTTAGAAACTTCCTAAAAGGTTGGCATTGATGTGTCAAAGCAAGTAGCAGGTGGTCTCAAAGTCCCTGCTCCCTCTGGTGATGGATGTCACTTAGTTCTTAAATTTTCCAAAGAAGGTGCCCTAAGAAAATTAGCAAGCAAACTTACAAACCCTGTTTGACCACATTTATGCAAAAGAAAAGCAAGAGAGCATTTCCTCTCATCACATATGGACACACTCATTAAAGAGAGCTTCAGCTACTCACTGGCAGGATAGGGAACAGTAGCTTGGAACTCTATAGCTTTAAGCCTAAATATTTATGCTTAGTCAAATTAAACATTCTTTGGAAGTTTTTATTCAGTATGGGATCACATCCAATTATATAGGCTTTTGTCTATATATCATGTCTGAATAGTAGCATTCATTTATTTTGCTTTAACACTTATGTAAGATTTGTATTATGTCCTGTACTTTACTGATGCACAAACATTCACTCTATACACTTAACAACTTCCTGTGAAGTGTTTTGTTATTGTTTTGATTTTATAGACTGAGACCTCTGACTTCCTTAATGAGGTAAGCTATAGACTTGAAGTCTATTCACTGACTACACTCTGATTTGAACCTGATGCTGGGATCTCAGTCTAATCTCATATTAGTTGTGCTGTTTCTCTATAAAGTATTGTTTATCAATCTGATCTTTGAGCAGCTGTGCTATTTGTCACCATATAACTATCATCACAAGTACTTCCATTTGTGTAATGTCATTAAGTATATATTGCTTAACTTCAGTTCAGCTTTATCAGCCTAATTATAATCATACTAATTCTTTCCAAAGTGTCATTGGCAGCTTAACAGTAGAAGATGATTAAAAATCACCCATATACAATACCACCGTTAACTTCTTAAAAACTATCTGTTGTTGCCGAATATATATAAATTCAATTACCTGCATATTAAAACAAAAATAATTGTTTCAATAGCATTTTTTTAATTAGAAAACAAATGATGGGATAGAGTAAAAGACTTCTGATGAGAGGAGAAGCTACTGATAAAATGCCAACCTGACTTTTAGTTATTTATCCATCTAAAATTAGTTATTCAGCCATTTAGGACAAAATCTAATTCAGGGTTTATTATCATATGTAGACATCACATTTAGATATTGATAAACAAAAGTTTCAGCTTTCAAGTCTACCTTGATTTAATGAAAATGCAATTGCTGTCCATTGTTTCAATATAAGAGAGAGGATTTTGCAATTCTTTCTTTGAGTATCTATGACATTGGTGCTAATTGTGATGGAAAATAAGAAACATCACCAAATTTGAAAAATTTCATACATGAAAAAAATTATTATTTATATATGTGTGTACATATTTTATACAGAGATGATGGTTATATGTAAATATACCTATGTACAAATTTAAAAATATAGGCAATTTTACTCTTAATAAAAAGCACAATTTTAATTGTGTACTGTTATTTCACTAATTACTTACAAAAGCATCTATTTGAGTGTTACACGACAACAAATAAAATTACATGACTAGATAGAAAAATTTCACTGATTCCACAAAATATCAAAACGAGAAAAACATCTTGCAGCATGCCTTTTTCTTATCTAATTGTGATTTGCTGAAAATATTTTTTTCATACAATAAATTCTGGTGATGATTCCTCTGCCACCATCTCCTCCCAGAACTTCCTCGTCTCCCCACCAACTCAAATTCACATCCTTCTTGCTCTTTTTCATTAGCAATAAAACTGGGAGCCAGGGCGGGAGGGGGTATTTTCTCCAACACAAAGACATACAACAATTTAACCCCTGCACAGATGTACCCCATGGCAGCTCAGTCTCCAAGTGGATTCCCTAGTAAGTGGAACAGGGACTGTCTCTGATATGAACTCAGTGCTAGCTCTTTAATCACCTCTTTCTGGGAAGAGGGGAGTGCAACCTTGCCAGGCCACAGAGGAAGAGGATGCAACCAGTCCTGATAAGACCTGATAGGATAGAGTCAGACAGAGGGGAGGAGGACCTCTAGTATCAGTTGACTAAGGGAAGGGCATATGTGTAGAAGAAGGAGGGTGAGGGAGACTGTGAGGAGATAAATAGGGGCAATAAGATGGGATACAAAGTGAATAAAATGTAACAAATAATAGTTAATTAAAAATTTAAAAATAAAAAATAAACAACATGACGTAAAAACAAACACACATAAACAGCACAAAGCAAAACAAACAAACAAACAAACAAACAAACAAACAGAAAACCAAAGATCCAATGAGAAAGGAAAGGAAACACATATGGACGCAGACACACACGCACATTCGTAAACAAAAAAAAAAAAGATTCCCTAAAACGCAAGCCGTATGTGTTTTATGTATCTTTATACATACTGTTATATGTAAACATACAATCTGTAGGGCAAGAAAAAACAGAAAATAAATGTTCATAGACAAAGCACTATAAGACATGACATTTGCTCTAATTTTTGTTTTTTAAATGCGTTTATTTATTTTTCTTCTCTCATATATTAAATCCCGAAGGCAGCTTCCCCTCTCTTGTCTCCTAGCCCCTCCTCCTACCTCTTCTCTCCTCCAGATCTATTCCTCCTCCGTTTCTTTTCAGAAGAAGAGCAGACTCCCAAAGCATATCAACCAAACATGGCATGATAATTTACAGTAATACTAAGCGGAAAACCCTCCTGTCACGACTGGGCAAGGCAATGTAGTAGGAGGAAGGGGGTTCCAGAAGCAAGCAATAGAGTCAGAGTCAGCCACTGCTCCAACCGTTAGGGGTCCGACAAGAACATTAAGCAACACAACCGTGACATCTCTGTTGAGGACCTACGTCAGACCGATGCAGGCTTCCTCATTGTCATTTCAGCCCTAGTTAGTAGATTCCGTGGGCTGTGTTCTTATGATGTCCTTGACTCCTCTGGCTCCTACAATCCTTCCTCCCCAATTCCCAGAGCTCAACTAAGTGTTTGTCCTGTGGGTAGCTGCATCTACACCTATCACTTCCTAGATGGAAGCTCTGTGATGATGGTTATTCTATGCTCTGGACTATGAATATAAGAGGATCATTGGAATCATTTCGTTGACTTTTTTCATTTCTATTAAATTTTTATTTTTAATATTAATTACAGTTTATTTACTTTGTATCCCAGCTGTAGCCCGCTCCCTCATTCCCTCCCAATCCTACCTTCCCTCCCTCCTCTCCTCTCTGCCCCTCTCTAAGTCCACTGATAAGGGCGAATCTCCTCCCCTTCCATCTGATCTTAGCTTATCAGTTCTCTTCAGGACTGGCTGCAATGCCCTCCCCTGTGGTCTAGCAATGTGTTTCTCCCTAGTGCGTAAGGAAGTCAAAGAGCCAGCCATTGAGTTCATGTTAGAGGCAGTCCTTATTCCCCTTACTATGGTAACCCACTTGGATACTGGGCTGCCATGGGCTCCATCAGAGCAGAGGATCTAGATTATATCCATGCACGGTCATTGGTTGGAGAATCAGTCTCAGAAAAGACACCTGGACCCAGATATATTTGGTCCTTGTG
This sequence comes from Psammomys obesus, assembly GCF_907164565.1. Classification (NCBI taxonomy): domain Eukaryota; kingdom Metazoa; phylum Chordata; class Mammalia; order Rodentia; family Muridae; genus Psammomys; species Psammomys obesus. The sequence continues at coordinate 5,194,364 of NW_026596100.1, read as the reverse complement.
GAGCTCTTGCATTCTCCACTAAATTCACCTTCTTTCATATGGCTCCCTGCACTCTGCCCAAAGTTTGGTTATGAGTCTCAGCATCTGATACATTGCTAGGTAAGAGTCTTTCAGAGGCCCTCTGCAGTAGGCTCTTGACCTGTTACTTGTTTTCTCCTACTTCCAATGTCCATCTCATTTGTCTTTCTAAGTGAGGGCTGATCTTCTTACCCCGGGTCCTCTTTCTTATTTATCTTCTTTAACTGTACAGATTTTAGTATGTTTATCCTATCTTATAGGTCTAGTATCTACTTATAAGGGAGTATATACCATGTAAGTCTTTCTGTTTCAGGGATACCTCACTCATTATGATCTTTTCTAAATCCCACCATTTTGCCAACAAATTACATGATTTCCTTGTTTTTAATTGCTGAGTAGTTTTCCATTGTGTAAAAATACCACAATTTCTGTACCCATTCCTCTGTTGAGGGACATATGGGTTGTTTACAGGTTCTGGCTATTACAAATAAACCTGCTACAAACGTGGTTGAACACATGTCCTTGTTGTGTACTTGAGCTTCTTTTGGATATATGCCTAGGAGTGGTATAGCTGGGTCTTGAGGAAGCACTATTCCTAATTGTATGAAATTGTATGAGAAAGGACCAGATTGATTTCCAAAGTGATTGTACAAGTTTACATTCCCACCAGCAATGGAGGAGGGTTCCCTTTTCTCCACAACTTCTCCAGCATGTGTTGTCACTTGAGATTTTGATCTTAGGTATTCTGATGGGTGTAAAGTGAAATCTCAGGGTTATTTTGGTTTGCATTTCCCTGATAGCTACGGACTTTGAGCATTTATTTAAGTGTTTCTCTGCTATTCTACATTCCTCTACAGAGAATTTTCTGTTTAAGTCCGTACTCCATTTTTTTTAATTGGATTGCTTGATTTGTTGTTTTTTAACTTCTTTAGGTCTTTATATATTCTGGATATCAGCCCTCTATCAGATATAGGGTTGTTGAAGATCCTTTTCCAGTCTGTAGGCTGTCATTTTGTTCTGACGACAGTGTCTTTTGCTTTACAGAAGCATTTGAGTTTTATGAGGTCCCAATTTTTTTAGAGCCTGTGCTATTGGTGTTCTGTTTAGGAAGTTGTCTCCTGTGCCAATGAAACTAAAGTAGTCATCAACAGTCTCCTTTCCAAAAAAAAGCCGTAAGCCAGCTGGTTTCAGCGCAGAATTCTATCAGACCTTCAAAGAAGTGCTAACTCTAATTCTTTTCAAACTATTCCACAAAATAGAAACAGAAGGAATATTACAAATCTCATTCTATGAAGCCACAGTCACCTTGATACCTAAGCCACACAAAGACCCAACAAAAAAAGAGAACTTCAGACCTATCTCTCTTATGAACATTAATGCAAAAATACTCAATAAAATACTTGCAAACCGAATCCAAGAATACATGAAACATATCATCCACCATGACGAAGTAGCCTTCATCCCAGGCATGCAAGTGTGTTTCAATATATGGAAATCCATCAATGTAATCCACTGTATAAACAAACTGAAGGAGAAAAACCACATGATCATCTCCTCAGATGCTTTTTTTTTTTTCTTCTTAATGTCATTCCTATTTGGATCTATTCTAGGTCTGTGGGTTATTCAGTCTCTGCTTCCTGATCATCCAGGCAGTGTCAGGCATGGGCTTTCTCTATGGGCTGGGTCTCAATTTGACAGGACTGGGACACCAATGCAACTCATTATTATTATTATTTTTAACTTAGTCATTGTGACTGTAGTAATATGGAACTTAAACTAGTTTTAATTTGAATTCCCCTAATAGCTAAAGATATTGAATATTTTGTAAAGGTTTCCTAAGCCATTTAAAAGTCATCTATTAAGGACAACTTATTTAGTCCAACCTCTTGTTTTTTAAAAGTTTGTTTATTTTCTTCGTGTTCAGCTCTTTGAAAATGATAATTTTCCATTGTTGCATAGAAAATCTCACCAGATACCTTTCAGTAAAATGAAACTAATTTCCTCAATACATATGTATTTCATATAAAGCTGAGATCATACACACTTCAGGGTCTGTTGGATGAGATATTTGAACTTTAATTGGGATAATCAATACAAATAAAGCAAAAGATAGTATGTTTTACCTATCAGAATATTTTTAGCAGCAATACACTGTTTCTCAACTCAGATTTTCATGCCTATATGTATAAGTATACCTATATATATATATATATATATATATATATATATATATATGTGCATATATATATATATGCACTTCGTTTGTGCCTTGTGCCTGAGGAGGCCTAAAAGAGTACTGCATTCTATAGAACGGACTACTGAAAACCATGAGCTGCTTTTTTTGGAGACAAGAATAAAACAAGGTCTTTAGGAAAAGTAACAAGTGCTCTTTTTGTTTTGTTTTGTTTGTTTGTATTTCAGAGAAAGGGTTTCTCTGTGTAACAGCTCTGCCTGTCCTGGACTTGCTTTGTAGACCACCCTGGCCTTGATCTCACAGAGATCTGCCTGCCTGTGCCTCCCTGGCTGCTGGGATTACAGGTGTGTGTCACCCCACCAAACAACACTGCTCTTACATGCTGAGCCATCTCGCCAGCCCCCCAGATTATCGTTCATATTTGCATTTGGGTGGAGAAGGTGTGTAAATGGGAGTAAAACAAAGGCTGTAATTCAAGTAACTCCCAATGTCATATTATGAATATGCTTTTGTGACTGTTACTCCAACATGTTTTCTGAAGCAGCAGTTTAGACACATTTTTGAAGATAGTCACATGTGTTAACAAACAATTATAACCATGTGCACATGGCTACACTTAATCTTTTTCTTTCATGAGATAAAATATATATGTCAGAAGATGATGCTCTTTGGTACAGAGGTCAGACCTCTAGAATTACATTATTTTGTAATTTTCCTGAGGTCTCTGGGACACATGGACATAGACAAGGCTTCAGAGGAGGCTGTGTTCAAGATTTGACTCTAAGAATTATTGTGGTTTAAACCTTTGGGTATGTCTGGAACTTTAATTTGTCAGCCATGAAATGACCAGATTACAAATGCTTTCACTATACAATATTTCTCTGTCTGCCTGTATTTAACCAATGTCACTGCAAACTGTCTAAACTACACCTGCATTTGGTATAGAAAATGGTTGCTAGGTAAAGCAAAATAATTTTGATAACAAAATCACATTTTATCTGTATGTTTTCTTTTAAAAATGTGTGTATGTGTGCATGCATACATGTGTATGTGTGTGAGAGGGTGCATCATAGACACATGTGTCCCATATATGTGAAAGCCATAGGAAAAAATCTATAAAGTCAGTTCTGTCCTCCAAAATTACACAAGTTCTAGGAATTGAATTAAGGTCCCTTGGGTTGTGAGATAGGAGCCTTTATTCATTGGACAATCCTGCCAAGGTGCACAACATTAATTTCTCTAAATTTAATCTATCAATAAATTAAATTAAATAATTTTCTTTATCTAAATATTTGTCCTTTTCAATATTGAAACACTATATTGAATCTGTTTAAGTAGTCAGTAAAACAATTAAAAGGTTATCAAAATGTCAGCAGGAAATCAAGTGTTAACTGTGGTTGAAGCCCTTCTCCAGCCTCGACATGATACAGTCCATATTATGCATTGTGAGAGAGACATGCTCACAACAGTGGAACAAGCAGAGCTGCCTGAGGAGACTGGAGTGGAAAATAAAGGGCACTGAGCTTTGCTGGACCGGACAATGTGCAAAGGTTTCAGTTGATTATCACATAAAATGATTGAAAACTTTAAGGTAAGAAGGAGGTTTTAATTCCCTTCCAAAGTCACTAAGAAGTGATTTTAAAATACTAGTATTTGATGAAATGTTTTTGTATTATAGGACTATCAGAATTATTATAATTCTGCCATATTTGTAAATATATACTAAAATATGAAAGAAGTTTTGACCTCCTTTTATTGCAAATAGTTTGACCAAATAAAATAGAAAAACATGCCAATTTTTAGCTTCTGTTTTTTTTTTCATTTACTGTTCTTTACTCTCCCTGAAAATTGATTTTCTTTTTAATTTTCATTTGTTTAGTTGGTGAGGAAAATGAATGTGAAATTAAATTATAAATGTTTCAAGATTTCAAAAATCCAAAACTTGGATCCTTTTGAATTTCCTTTAAAAGCATGTTTGCTTTTATTCTTCAATCTGAACATAAAATTCATTTACAGCTAGTATATGTGCTAATATATATATATATACATATACATATATATGTATACAACTATAAGTGAAAAACTATATATATATTTATAAACCACATATATTTGTATATGTATATGTGTACAAAACTATACATATGCATATACATCTACATATACGTGAATAACTAATATATATACATATACATGTCAGTGCAAATGTTCAGAAAATTCAATAAGATGAAATAAAATACTCAAAACCAAACAATACAGAAAATAAAGGAAAATAAACTCTTGAAAGCCAGCCTTATTTTGTATTGAATTGTTTTATTTAATTTTTATTATTATTTATTACAATTTAATAGAAAAATGCAAATATATCCATACTTATCACCCTGTACAAACTAAAGTCCAAGTGGATCAAAGACCTCAACATAAAACCAAACACACTAAAACGGTTAGAAGAAAAAGTGGGGAAAAGCCTTGAACTCATTGGCACAGGAGACAATTTCCTGAACAGAACATCATCAGCACAGGCCCTAAGAGCAACAATTAATAAGTGGGACCTCATGAAACTGAGAAATTTCTGTAAAACAAAGGACATTGTCAACAGAACAAAATGACAGCCTACAGACTGGGAAAGCATCTTCACCAACCCTACATCTAATAGATGCTGATATCAGAATATATAAAGAACTTAAGAAGTTAAACAGCAATAAATCAAGTAATCCAATTGAAAACTGGGGTACAGAGCTAAATAGGGAATTCTCAACAGAGGAATATCAAATGGCAGAGAAACACAAAGAAATGTTCAACATCCTTTGTCATTAAGGAAATACAAATCAAGATGACATTGAATTTCCACCTTATACCTATCAGAATGGCTAAGACCAAAAACTCAAGTGACAACACATGCTGGAGAGGATGTGGAGAAAGGGGACCCTCCTCCATTGCTAGAGGGAATATACACTTGGACAATCACTTTAAAAATCAATCAGGCACTTTCTTAGAAATGTAGGAATAGTGATATCTCAAGATCCAGATGCTCAACCATAAAACAAGGACATTTGCTCAACTATGTTCATAGCAGCTTTATTTGTAATAGCCAGAATCTGGAAATAACCTAGATGTCCCTCAGCTGAGGAATGAATACAGAAATTATTTGAGAGTGAGGAATATAGGAGAAGTAAAGAAAGAGTACTTGATAGGTACTGAAGTTAGGAAAGGAATGGGGAAGGCTATATAATTCTATTTTAATTGAAAATGCACTTTGCAAAAGTAAAATGATTCACAGAATATGAGAAAGAGAAAAAAAGAACAAAATGCAGAGTTAAATAACCCATGACAGAGGATCTAAATCTTTAAACAAGTATTCTAAGAAGATGTGAATGACAAAAAAAAATATGTCAAAAAAAATATTAGGGCTAAAGACATGGTACCAATTTTCATGTGCTTACAGTACAAGAAGGATGAGCTCAGATCTTCAGTACCAAAAATACTGTGTGGCTCTTTTCTGTGGACACATGAATGAACATATAGACACTCTTAGAAGGAAAAGTGTCACTATAAATCTCTATAGTTTGCATGATGACTGAAAAATAAAATGCAAAATGAGACACAACAAAGTATCTTTATAGATAGAAGCAGAGGTACATGCATTCTTTAAAGAAAATATTATGTGTTATAACATGAATGCATCTAGAGAATCATATGCTTGAAGACATGGGCAGAATGTTAACACCTCTCTGTCTCTGATGTATTTTTAAGTTAATATCATATAGATGGAAAATATAAGAATATTTAATAATGAGGAAAATGAAACAGAGATACTGTTATAATACATAAACTTTGAATTAGAATATCTACAAATTTTGCAGGCCTAATAGAGAACAGTGACTGTAACAAAATGTATTGTGCATATAAAATTTGCTGTAGTGTATGCTCAGCCTTCTCATGGCATAACTTCTAAATGAAACATCTATTTAGAGACACAAATCCACACATGTACTCATGTGCATGAACAAACATGTACACACGCACACACACACACACACACACACACACAATACTGGTAACAGTAACCATGTCATATTTTGCATCTTTTTAAAAATACAAGGTGCATCTAAAAGTTTTCGTGTCAATGATTATTCTATAATGTTAAAAATAAATGTAAGCAAATTGCAATGAGTCTTTTTTTTTTGTTCCTGAGGACAGATTTTTCATATCAAATAAAACAATTTGATAATTTCCTAGTATGCTCTTTATATTTATAATATCAAATAATGTAATGGTTCATGTTATTATATACTATGTCATATTCTAATTCATGAACTAATTCAAAATTTAATCATATTATAGATACAATCAATGACGTGAGATAAATATCTCTTTTAATTCTTTTTTTTAAATTTTTTTAATTTTATTTTTCTCATTAGTTACATTTTGTTAATTCTGTATCCCTCATTCCCTCCCCAGTCCCACCTTCCCTCGCTCATCTCCTCCCTTCCCCTTTCCAAGTCCACTGATAGGGGAGGACCTCCTCCCCTTTCATATGACTCCATTTTGTCCAGTATTTTCAGGACTAGCTGCAAAGTCCTCCTCTGTGGCATAACAGTACTGCTCCTCCCTTGGGAGGTGGGGAGGTCAAAGAACCAGTCACTGAGTTCCTGTTAAAAATAGTCCTTGTTCCCCTTACTATGGGAAACCAATTGATTACTGAGCTATCACGGGTCACATCCGAGCAGAGGTTCTAGGTTTTATCCTCTCATGGTCTTTGGTTGAGTGTCCATCTCAGAAAAGACCCTGTGCCCAGATATGTTTGGTCCTTGTGGAGCTCCTATCCTTTCCACATCAAACTCCCTTTCTTTCATATGATTCCCTGCACTCTGCCAAGGGTTTGGTTATGAGTCTTAGTATCTACTTTGGAACACTGCTAGGTAGAGTCTTTCAGATGACTTCTGCGGTAGACTCCTGTCATACGTTCAATGCATATTCCATTTATCTTTCTAAATGAGGATTGATCATCATACCCCGTGTCCGCTTTCTTGATTATCTTCTTTAGGTGCATAGATTTCATTATGTTTATCATATCTTTTAGGTCTATATAAGCGAGTATATTCCATGTTTGTCTTTCTCCTTCTGGGATACTTCACTCAGAATGATCTTTTCTAGATCCCACCATTTGCCTGCAAATTTCATGATTTCCTCTTTTTTGATTGCTGAGTGGCATTCCATTGTGTAAAAATACCACAATTTCTGTACCCATTCCTCCACTGATGGACATCTGGGTTGTTTCTTAAGTGGTCAGAGAAAGTCACAGTTCCTATTAAAGTTGATATATTTTTGAGAGGATAAGAACTTTGCTATTTTAAAATTAAATTTATTTCTTGACAACTTCATATGTATATAATGTACTCTGATTACCTTCTACACCACACCCCCTTACACACTCCAATCTTGTCAGCCCTCCCTCTTCCCTACCTGCACCATTCCAATATTCAGGGCGTGTTGTTTTTCTTCATGACATCTTCTTTAATAATTCTTCATACACACAAACACATGTGTACATGTGACATGCTGACACATAGATGTTATGCACATATACATTTGTGTAAATGAAAACACACCTGGCTGGGTCCATTTAATGTGTCTTAAGTGTATATGCTGAAGAGGGTACCATTTAGGATTGGATCACCTATCGAGGGGCTCAACAGTATATGAGAGTGAGTGATGAAGCTGCACAAATTGTAGTTGTTAGCTTAAAAAAAAGGACATAATTAGAGTCGATATGCCTATGCTTATGGGAGTTGTTGGGTCAAGGGATGAATATGGTAAATATTACAGAAATATATTGACTTAAAGGAATTAAAAAACAAAAATAAGCACAACAACTGAGGAATAACCTGAGGTTGAGTTTTGGAATACATAAATGAAGAGAGAGGAGGCGGGGGGAAGGGAGGAGAGAATGAGGGACAGAGAGGAAGAGAGAGAGGAGAGTAGGGAGAAAGAGAGATTCTGGGCCACTGCAAAAATAAATGAAAACAAGATTTATATACTCAAGTTTTCATGTTTAAAGGAAAAATGCTCCAATAGCTAAAATGAAGGTACATTAAGATGCTGTTAATGAAAGAATGAATGAGTAAACTGGGATCAATCTGGACAATGAAATCTGACAGTCTTTAAAACAAAGGTCAACCTATTTGTGGAAAATAGTTGTTAAACATGTCATTTTTGTTGAGTTAATCAATGTTTTCACAAAAAGCCACATATGATATTATTACATTTTATGAGGTATTTAAAATTGTCACAAACAATCTGAATTTATAATGAAGAGTTGTTTAATGAGTTCTATTCAGGTTATCAAGATGAGAAATGTTATAAAAATATATAGTTGTAATGTTTCCACTACCTTATGGAAGCAATTAAAATAAGTGAGCCACGACCTTCAAATAGTGAAGATGTTAAATTGCGCATTGTTTACTTTACAATGATATAAAGTGAAAATGAGATATTGTTTGGGTACTAGGAAATTCTTAAACCCATACATACAATCTGACTTATATAAGATTGATTTCTGACAAGCCACACATAAAGGAAAAATCCAACACAAGTGCTAGCTACTTTTTTATTATTTAATTTTATTTTTTATATTAGTTACATTTATATTAACTCTGTATCCCAGCTGTAGCTCACTCCCTCATTCCCTCACAATCCCACCCTCCCTCTCTCTTCTCCTCCCTGCTCCTCTCTAAGTCCACTGATAGGAGAGAGCCTCCTTCCCTTCCATCTGACCCTAGCTTATCAGGTCTCACCAGGACTGGCTGCAATGTCCTCCTCTGTGGCCTAGCTAGTAGGTTGTTCCTCCCATGGTGGGGGGGGGAGTTGATGAGATCAAAGAGCCAGCCATGAGTTCATGTCAGAGACAGTCCCTGTTCCCCTTACTAGGCAACTCACTTGGATACTGAGCTGTCATGGGCTACGTCTGAGCAGGGCTTGTAGTGCAGATTTTTAATGTAAGCTTTAAAGCCAGAAAAGCCTGAAAGTAGTATATTAAAACACAAAGACTACTTTACTCAACACTACTATATACCATAGATACTTTTTTCATGATCAAAGTTCTGAGGATAATAGAACTAAAGGGAAGATCCCACAACACAATAAAGTCTGTATATGACAAATTTGCAGCCATTATGAACACCACTGGGACAGGTAACCATACTTACATTAAAGTAAAGCTTCTAAAATTTCCAGAGCAATTTTTTTTTTAGAAATAATTTTAAAGTAAATATGAACTGTCACAACCTCAACAAAGACCTGTAGGCCTTGGTAGTTGATGGGGGCTCCAGAACTTAAGAGAAGTGTAATTTTAACTAACAGTTTGTAATGAATTAAATAGTAAGCCAGTATGCTCCTTGTGGGGAGCAGCCTTACCAGGCCATAGAGGAAGACAATGTACCAGTCCTGATGAGACCTGATAGGCTAGGGTCAGATGGAAGGAGAGGAGGACCTCCCCTATCAGTGGACCAGGAGAGGGCAATAGAGGGAGAAGAGTGAAGGAGAGCGGATTTGAGAGGAAATGAAAGAGGGAACTACAGCTGGGATACAAAGTAAATAAACTGTAATTAAAAAATTAAAAAATATGTTTAAAGGATATATATTAAACAAAATGAATAGCTGAATAACTTGGTTTAAAAAAACAAATGAGGGCTAAAATATGAAGTTTTCTTTTTTTCTTTCTTTTTTTTTTTTTTTTTTTGGACTCTTAGACTTTCCATCCTCTTTCTTTTTTCTCTTATATGTGTCTCTTTATTTGTGTCTTGCTCTCAAGTTCAGCACCAACAATAAAAACTCAGACAAAACTGAAAGGTGAAAATGAAATTGATGCTTGCCCTTTAAAAAATATAGATACCACTAATCTAGTGAAGGAACAAATAACGGTAATGAATGAGGATACAAACAGTGGCCTTGCAGCACTGTACCTTAGTTACTGGTAAAAATTGAGAGCAACACTAAGGCTCACAAAATCTGGAGAACAGCATTGTTTTTGTATATGGTTACCATAAACTGAGTGTATTTTGTTACTGGAATATAGTTCCATCTGCTTTTCAAAACTTTGGTTGTGAATGGTTCACTATTGCTACTGTGTGAAAGTGAAGTTTCAGTAGACATCGTGGCAAGCAGCAATGCTAACAGCAGTAGAGAGGTGGACAGAAGTGGAATGACAAGTGTTTATGCCTTCTGAGCTACACTGTAAAATCTAGACAAGCCTGGGGCACACAGCAAAACTCATCCTATGAGAAAACAAACAAGCAAAAAAAAAAAAAAAAGCAAAAGCTTAAATTTGACAAAATCAACTATAACTAATATCTAATATTACATTATTTGTTGCAAAAATTAGTAGGCTTAGGAGTAATTTTATTTGAAAGATTGCTTGTACAAAATTTATAAAGGGAAATGTATTTCTTTTTTTTTTCACCCTGCCATCATTTCAGAAGCTTTTGACTTAATAGAACCTGATCACTAAATTCAAATTTCATTTTTGTTAATTTTCCGTGATGTGCTACAATATTTTTAATTGATCTGGTCCCTTTTCCTTTATCTTCCACTTTATTATTCTTATAATATACACTTTAATAAACACATATTTATATAATATGTATAATATTTTTCAAAATAATATTTTATTCTTACCATAACTCTTAATCTTATAATCACCCTATAGTGTTCATTTTATTTATATTCCATGGTACTTTATCAAATATATTATCCTCTTACTAGAAAAATTTCTCCAGGCAATTTCTTCAGTAATCCTTTTATCATGATAACACCTTTATCACAACAGAGTTTGTGTGAATTTGGTGGGAGGGGCATGTATGTAAAATTGTGTTCCATTTCTTTGATATCCACATTTTAATGCTAAATTAAGTTTTGTTCATAATGATGTGTTCATTCTTTGTAATGTATTCTTTACATTAAAAGTACGTAAACACACCCAAGAGGAGTAGACCACTAGAAATACTAGTAAAAACAGTAAAAATTAGTATAGAGAAAACAATGCTGTTGATAAAAGAATTGTTGGATGTAGTACCATCTTTGACATCAAATTACTTCAAAGTGTTAGTAAAAAAAAAAAAAAAAAAACAGCATGGTTTCAGCAAAAAACCAGACACATTGAACAACAGAACTGAATTGAAGTCCCAGGCATAAGTGCCTACACCTCTTCAATACCAATATTTTGATATAGAATCCAGGAACATACACTTAAAAAAAGAATGCAAATAAATACATACTTATTACACTGGACTAGACAAGTGTCAAGTCCTGTGAATCACAGACTTCAACATAAGGCTAGATACATTGAATCTGATAGTAGATAATGTGGGGAATTGCCTTGAACTCATTGCCGCAAAAAGACTTTCTTAACAGAACTCCAACAGCACAGACACTAAAATCAATAATATTATATGAAAATGAGCAGCTTCTGTATGGAAAAAGACATCATAATTTGGACAAAACAGAAGCCTACAGAATAGAGAGTAAATATCTAAGCTATACAAGAACTCAAAAACCTGTTCATCAATTAAGCAACACAATTTAAAAATACAGTACAGAAAAAAAAATAGAGTTATCAAAATAAAAAACTCAAATTCCCGAGATACACTTGAAAAACTGTTCAACATCTTATACAACATGGAAATGGAAATCAAAACTACTCTGCTTTGTCAAGTTAAATAAAATAAGTGGCAGCTCATACTGGCAAGAATGAGAAGTAAAGGCAACACTCAAACATTTCTGCTGGGTGTGTCCAGCTTCCATGGTTCTTCCTCAGGAATCTGGTAATTGATCTACCTCAAGATACAGCTTTAAACATATACACAATGGCTTCTTCATTCTACTTCAGAGACACCTGCTCAAGCATGTTTGGTGCTGTCTTATTCATAATAGGCCAGAAATTGGAAACATCCTTGACATCCATCAACAGATATGTAAAGAAAATGTGATACATTGATACTGTGATATATTACTCAACTGATTAAAAAAATGAAATTTACAGGTAAAAGGATGGATCATGAAATATTCATCCTGAGTAAGCTAACAGACCTAGAAAGACAAATATACCATGGATTGCTTATATGTATATGTAAGCTACTAAGTGTTCAAAATCAGGCTACCATCTGTATAACCACAGAGATTAGGTAAGAGACTAAGGGAATGAATGGATTACCCAATGAAGGAAAGTAGGATAGCAGTTATGAATTGGTGGATTGGGCAAGAATAAGAGGCACGAATGGTAAGGGGAAGGGAAAAGAGATGGGAGAAAAGTAAAATGGGAGGGGCAGCTAAAACTAAGGATCATTTGAGGAGCTTTTTGAAAACTAAAACATATACATGTATGAATATAAAATGTATACATGTATGTATATATTCCTAAAATATATACATGTGTGAAGGAGACCCAAATACAGTTGCTGGGAGAGGCAGATCCCCAAATGGATATGTCTTATCAAGAAATGGAGCTTTCAGTGCTGGAAATGGATTACACCTTTCAGCCTTACCAGGCCACAGAAGAGGACAGTGCAGCCACTTTTGATGAGAACTGATAGACTAAGATCAGAAAGAAGGAGAGGAGAACCTCCCCTATCAGTGGACTTGGGGAGTGGCATGCATGCAGAAAGGGGAGGGAGGGTGGGATCTGGAGGTGAGGAGGGAGGGGCTTATGGGGAAATACAAAATGAATAAAGTGAAATTAATAAAAAAAATTAAAATAAGATGTTTTCCAAGGTGTCCCCATGGAGCCTTCAAGTTGTTCATGATATTGTCTAGAATACTGGTTGCTCTTCACAAATTAATGGTAGAGCCCTACTGCTGAAGACCAACACCAACAAAACTCATTGAAAGTAGAAAGGTTGACCTAATGCCTTCCTAGAACCTTCAGCCCTTTGGACTAGTGTTTATGCTACTGGAATATATTTTGCACTGTATCAAGAGATAAAAGTAAACACCAACCCAGATACAAATCATACATTTTGCTATGATGACCTGCTTGCATGGGAGTGACCAATCAATATCTGATTAGATTTAAAGCCTACTCCTTGAAATGGAACCCGTGTGCATCACTGCTCAGTAGCTAAGAACTTGAGACCAGCTAGGGCAGAGACTTAAGGAAAAGTCAAATACTACTGTTTTGCTAAGGAAACATAGTCATAAAATGACTTCTAATGGCATTCCCTTAAACCTATCAATGAGTTTCACTGAGCCATCATTAAAGAAATGGCCTCCTGCAGTAGGTGGAACAAATACAGTGATACATAGAAGGGCAATTTGCAAAGCTTAGAACACTCAGCCCAAAATAAGATAGCTCCATCAAATCCCTACCCTTGGGAATCAGAGAACACTTTGGGAAAAGGGACAAATAGAGTGTAAATTCTGAAGAGGATGGAAGACAGCAAGGAATAAAAGTTTTCTACATATAGAAGGACCCATACACATTTGAACTCATAGAAATTTTGGTAGCATGTACAAGGCCTGCCTGTGCACCAGTGAAATCCCAAACCTGGGTGCTGAGAGGAGAAATCTACAGAGGGCCCACTGCTTAGCCCAGAAGCTATCTGCAATCAATAACCACTCTTAAATATAAACTTTGTTTTCTCCAATGGAATCTAACTAGGAATAAAAAAACCACTCTTTAGAACAGGCCAACACAAAGCTAACTCAATGGCATCTTTGGAGGTTCTTTCTCTCATAACTTTTGTCACTTTATTTTTTAACTTTGCAGGTCCTTTGAACATCTGCTGTGGCTTCTGTTTTTGTACTTTTGTAATATTACTGTGTCCAAGAATATGTGTCTGTGCTTTTATGTGTCGTTCCTGCTATCCTTTGACTTTTTTTTTTCTGTTTGTTGGTTTGTTTTTTTCCTGTGCTAGTTGGTTTGTTTTCATGCTATCATGTTTATATTATTATCATTCATTTGAAGGGAAGTGGGAAGGATCTCAGAAAATATGGCAGAGGATATAATCTATTTAAAATCTATTTAAATAAAATAAAAATAGAAAAGAGATGTAAGTAATGGAAATATTGAATTTCTAAGAATATGAGAAGAAAATAACTACTATTTTTAATCTTTATATTTTAAAGAAGTTCTAAAAGAGGTCTCAAGGTTTGTTGAAGAATGGATGTACTAAAGGGAAAGAAACAAGAAACCCAGGAAGACAAGGCAAGTAACAATTTGAATGATCACATAGGAGACCAGAGAGGAGGGGAAATCAAACATGCTGCTCTTGAATATTGCAGTCACTTTGCATGTTTTAATACATGTCAGATGCAAGATGAAATCATCTCTGGAAATTCCTTTCCAATGAAATATAATTAATCTACATTTTCTCTTTTCTATACAATTAAAAGAATTCCTTTCAATGTCTTAGATACAGAAAACTTCAGAGGTTTTAAAATGATCATTTTTCCACATTTGAATTTCTCGGGAATACAGAATCACTATGAGATTGATTTGGTAAGATAACAACATGTCAGAGTTTGACTAGCATAATTAGTCTTTGAAGATGTATAGAATAATGACAGTTTGAAGAAAAGAATGAAGACTAGACATGATGAAACACAGCTTTAAAAAGCAGCTGACTTCTGCAATTTACAGTTATTCTGTTCTCAGATAAAATTACTTACATTACTGATTATGCAGATAGGTTCATTGTATCTACTGATTTAAATGCCAGGAACCCTAAGGAAATATTGCAACATCTGCTGATTTTGATATAGGAAATTATTACTGCATATTCCGTTACTTATTATTAATTTAGTAAAATACCAAATTATTTTACATAGAAATATAATTTTGTTTGAAATTTTAGACCAAATTTTGATTTAACAAAAATATTTAAAATGTTAAAGATAAATACCAAGATAGTTCTAAGTATTTTATTTCATATGAAGCTTACTTCATAAGCTTCATAGGCAGAGATTTTTAATTTTTTATTATTATCATTTATTACAATTTATTCAATTTGTATCCTGACTTGGGGCCCTTCCTTGTCTCTTCCCAATTCCACCCTCTTCTTCTCCTATGTCCCTCCCCTAGTCCATTGATAGAGGAGATCCTCCTTCAGTTATATCTGACCCTAGCCTATCAGGTCTCATCAGGACTGGCTGCATTGTCTTCCTCTGTGGCCTGACAAGGCTGCACCCCCCAGGGGGAGGTGATCAGAGAGCCAGCCACTGGGCTCATGTCAGAGAAATCCTCTGCTACTCTTACTAGGGACCCCATTGGGACACTGAGCCTATGGGCTACATCTGAGCCAGGGTTTTAGGTCCTTGGTTTGGGTATCATTCTCTTTGGGGCCCCAGAGCTCTGGGTTTTTGTTTTGGTTTGTTTATTTGTTTGTTTGTTTTGTTTTCTCTGTTGGTCTCTTTTCAGTCCTCATTCAGAAGGGTGAAAGCGACAGATACTGGTAGCAGAAGAAGACAGGGAACAGGACAGGAGCAGACCATAGAGGTCCTCTAAAAGACTACTGATCGAGGTATAGAGGCAGAAGCTGAGACTCATAGCCAAACTTTGGACAGAGTACATGGAATTTTATGAAAGAAGGGGGGAGATAGAAAGACTTGAAAGGGACAAAGAAATTCTATTATGAACTTCTAGTATTGTCTAAAGCATTACACATAGAGGAAAAATATTTGTTATAAAATATTTATTATTTAACTTATTTAATCAGTGAACAAATGAATCCTTAATAGTTGGTAATTATGCTTTTTAATTGTTTAATTTTGAAAATTTAAAGCTCACAGTGTCATAAGAAATTAGTTTTAATTTAAAAAAGGTTACAGAAGCCCTCTGTAGAAGGTTCCTAGGTTGTTTCCTGTTTTCTTCTTCTTCTGATGTCTATCCTCTTTGCCTTTCAGGATGGGGATTGACCGTTTTAGTTAGGGTCCTCTCTCTTGCTTAGTTTCGTTAGATGCACAGATTTTAGTGGATTTGTCCTATATTGTATGTCTATATGAGTGATACTCCAACCAAGGACTATTCATGGAGATAACCTAGAACCCCTGCACATATGTAGCCCATGGCAGTCCAGTGTCCAAGTGGGTTACCTAGTAATGGGAAGAGGGACTGCCTCTGACATAATCTGATTGGCCTGCTCTTTGATAACCTCCCCCTGAGGGGGGAGCAGCCTTACCAGGCCACAGTAGAGGACAATGCATCCACTTTTGATGAGAACTGATAGACTAAGATCAGAAAGGAAAGGAGAACCTCCCCTATCAGTGGACTTGGGGAGTGGCATGCATGCAGAAAGGGGAGGGAGGGTGGGATCAGGAGGGGAGGAGGGTGGGGCTTATGGGGGGATACAAAATGAATAAAGTGTAATTAATAAAAAATTTAAAAAAGGTTTAATTGTTTATAATTCCTTTTCATTCTTAAAAACATCAATTGGCTAAAAGTCTGTGATTAGTGCATGGAATCTTATGAAAGAAGTGGGAAATAGTAAGATCTGGAGAGGACAGGAACTCCACAAGGAGAGCAACAGAACCAGAAAATTTGAACACAGGGGTCTTTCCAGAAATTCATACTCTAACCAAGTACCATGCATAGAAATAACCTAGAAACCCTGCACAGATGTAGCCCATGGCAGTTTGGTGTCCAAGTGGATTACATAGTAATGGGAACAGGGCCTGCTTCTGACATGAACTGATTGGCCTGCTCTTTGATCACCTCCCCCTGAGGAAGGAGCAGCCTTACTAGGCCACAGAAGATGACAATGCAATTACTCCTGATGAGATTTGATAGACTAAGATCAGAAGGAAGGAGAGGAAGACCTCCCCTATCAGTGGACTTGGGGAGGGGCATGTGTGAAGAAGGGGGAAGAAAGGTGGGATTAGGAGGGGAGGAGGGAAGGGTTTATGGGGGATACAAAGTGAATAAAGTGTAACTAATAAAAGTTAAAAAAAAAGAAAAATATTTTGTTGATTCTATGTGAAATTCACGTCATTTACCGCAATCTCACTCATCCGTTCATCCCTTCATATCCACCTTCTGCCCTTGTAAACAGGTAAACTAAAATAAAAAATAAACAAACATCTTTTCATGAAAGCTGGAGTGTATCACAATGTTACACAGTATTACCTTTTGTCCACACATCTTTAATTGTGAATGTTTGTAGCAATGAGTCATTGGTCTGTTTCAAAATCTCTGGCTTCTGCACACTACAAATACCTACAAGGATGGATCCTCACTGCAACTCCTCTAGGATATCCTGTTGTTGCCCTATGTCATGGAGATTCTGATGCCCTGGATCTGCAGGGAAGGCTCTTTCCTGGGCTCCAGCAGATCATAGATGGGGCCAGCTCTCCTGCTTTCATGACATCTAGGCCAGCTCACCTTGATGCAGATAGCTCCATTGTAGAAAAGGGATGGGGCCAGCTGTCTTATGCTCACACCCTCTCTGGGTTATTCACACCCAGGCCACCAGGGTCTTCTCTACTCCGCTGTCCAGGTGAGGCACGGATTGTTCTCTGGAGTGCTGCAGCTGGTGAGGGCCAGGGGCAGCTCTCCTGCATTGGACCACCAGCGCCAGCTTCTCTGTGCTGTCCAGGCAAGGGCTTGTCCAGTTTTTCTGAGTGTGGTGGTCGATGTGGATCCGGGAAAGCTCTCAGAGGACTGCCTCAAGAGGCAGTCCAGGCCCTTTGTGGTAACACGAACCTGGGACATCAGCAGCTGCCCTGGCTGACATAGCACCAGCGACCTCAATGGAGAGTTCAAGTGACTTGGTCTGTAGTAGTTGTTTAAATGAGATATTCCCCACATAGGCACATACTTGTTCCCCAGTTGGTGTTGCTGTTTAGGAAGATTTAAGATGTGTGGTTCTGTTGGAGGAAGTACGTCTCTGGAAGCATACTTAGAGAGTCCAAAAGCTTACAGAACTTCTGGTTCTCTCTCAGCGGCTTCCTTACGTGAGCTCTAATCTTTCTGTTCCTACCACCATGCCTGCTATTTGCTCCAATGCCTCACAGCATTGGTAGATTCATGTTCTTCTAGAACTGTAAGTCAAATTATACTCATTCTTTTTAAAGTTATTTTTGGTCATGTTGGTTTATCCCAACAACTGAAAAATAACTATTGCAGGTGTCTATTCCCAATGTTTTTATCTTTAGTTCAAATATCTATACATAATGTTCAGTATACATGGAAGAAGATACAGGAAGAATATTTTATTATAATAGTCATTGGACCAGGATAATTACAGCAAGATAGTATTTTCTGGCCATGGCAGGGATGATGCACCAATAAAATCACAATAATACAGTTGCCTAAAAATGGCCTGCATAATGGCGATATGATTCTACATGGATGTGGAAATTTTCATAACTATTAACAACTATGTGAAGTAATACAAGAAATCATTGGGTACCAAGACAAAACCACAAACTTTCGCCCAGCTCTGGCTAACTCAGCCCCAAGTAGTCAAGCCTAAACATGTGTTCTTGAGAGACGCAATAAGTGGACTCACTAGTATGTGTTTTCTTGTAAGTATATGTGTATGTTTATATATGTGGCACAAAAGTAATCAAGGGTGAAGTTATGAATTTGCGGAAGAAATGTGAGGAACATAAATGATTGAAGTGGAAAGAGAAAGAAGTGGGACAGTGGCCAGTAAAATACTCACATGTGAATTTTCCATTTTCTAAATGGTTCTAAACCACATAGATCAGTAAATAGGATTTTTAAGACTCTATGTTACTCAAGACCTGAATAACAAAAATAGTTCTTTTAAAATATTCTTTCTGGTGAGAACTAAATTATGTTGATTCCAGTGAGTCGTTGATTTAGTATACTAGACAATTCTCATTTGAGCTTTAGAAGTTGAAAAATGCACTGGATATAAAAGCTCACTTAATGTGAAAATTTGTTCATAGAAAGTAGAGGAAGAAAACTGTATCTTATCACAGCTCCCAACATAAACATAGTGATGGGAAGAGGGACTGCCTCTGACATAATCTGATTGGCCTGCTCGTTGATCACCTCCCCCTGAGGCGGGAGCAGCCTTACCAGGCCACAGTAGAGGACAATGCAGCCACTCCTGATGAGAACTGATAGACTGAGATTAGAAAGGAGAGGAGGACCTCCCCTATCAGTGGACTTGGGGAGTGGCATGCATGCAGAAAGGGGAGGGAGGGTGGGATCGGGAGGGAAGGAGGGAGGGGCTTATGGGGGAGTACAAAATGAATAAAGTGTAATTAATAAAAAATAAAAAAGTTAAAAAAAATCAATCAATATTTTTTATTTAAGAGACTATTTTCAAAGAACTCTTAAGACATAGCAAATCAGATAATGATAAAACAAAAGGAAAGGAAAACAGGTCTTATCAAACGATTGCTAGTTTTTCTTTGTTTGAAACTCTCAGTGACATATACTTAGGAGTACAGAAACACCAACTTTGGGAAAAATAGTTATGATTATGGAGGATAATTATAGAGCGTGATACAAATGGTTTGATTAAATGTCCTGTTCTGTGTTGCAATACCCCCACTTAGGAATACCAGTATTTATTTTGCTGTGTAAAATGAACTGTTACTGAGATCTTACATGCTTCATTCTATGTCTGAAAATGCCTAAGTGTAATTTAGATCACTAGCTCCATTTGCACTGTGGTGATTCAAAAGCAATACACTCTCTCTGATCTAAACATTTGGAAATTTTTATTCCAGTTATTGACTGAGAAGACTTAGGAGCCATAGCCTTACAAAAAGAAGAATATCACCATGACTGGGTTTAAGGTTTCAAGAGAATCATGCCATGTAATATCATTCTCTTGACCTTCGGTTTGCAGTTCAAGGTGTGAGATACAGCTGTTCCTCCTGACATACCTGGGGCTTGCAACAATGCAAACTTCCCATGATGATTATATACTCTTATACATTTGTTCTGTTTAAATAAAAAATAGTAAGAAAAGAAGCTGGGGAAGGAGCTAAGTTCAGTTCCTTGTACTATGTTCAGAAGCTATCGGTTGCTTGTGACTCCAGCTCCTGTGACCTGACATTATCTCCTGGTTTCTGAGAGCACCAGAATGTTCATGTTAAGACGCACAAAGACACAAGCACACACTCACACACACACATACCATGTACAGCCACACATATGAAAATAATGAATCTCTTTTTAAAATAGTATTAGATGCATAAGAAGGATAATTTCCTCTGTATAAGTGAATTAAATTTTCCCTGAATTTTTTTTTCCCTACATGGGTATATTTGTAACCTAAGTTCATATCCATCCACGATCCATAGGAATATCGAGTCTGGTGGCAGGATACTAGTCTGCTAGCATGTGTTATATTTAAATGTTTTCCTATGTCTATTCCATAAATGTTTATATTTATGGGCTAGATGGCCACGAAGGTAGTGACATCAGCTGCCATTCACAGTCTTCAGGGCACACTTGGTGAAAATGAGAAGACGAAACCCCATAGGCTGTCCTTTGTCCTACACAGAATGCCAATACCACAGCAGCACACACAAAATCAAGTAGTGGCAAACAAAAATGGATACAAGTAGAATTTCTGTCTTCTCAAATAAAATCTAAAATACACCCTATATTCTCTCTCTCGCTATATATATATATATATATATATATATATATATATATTTACATATATATGGAATTATTGTATTTCAATTACTGAAATAAACCAGTATGAAATATGTAAAAACTCTGTCAGTAGACACTGATAAAAATTATATTTATACTACAGAAATAAAATATATCTGTTTTACATTTTTTTAAAAAAATTAAATTATTCATTGTATTTGTCAGGATTTTTCTAGTTTTGTTGCCAGTTATTCTGCAGAGACATCTGTGCACTATGAAATAAAAAATAGCTATTGATGATATTAAAATTGCACTAAAATGTTATGTGTTTGAATTGAAACCTCACTATTTCATTTAATGTGTTTTCCATCCAGATTACTAAGAATGTATGAACTCTATCCTTTCTCTCCTTACTCACAAAAGCAAGGAATAGCCCTAAAAAATTCTGATTTCTACTAGATAGCTTATATATTAGATAAATATTAGTTATGACAGATAAATCACATTCTGCAATTAAAATAATCATTTGGAAAATGTAAAAGGTAGTTGTACAAGAATTTGAAATACTTTAATTAGAAATACAGCTAGTGCAGGATTTATAAACTATTCCTACATTTTGATCACACAATTAAACTACAGCTCAAATGAGAAAATTCCAGACAAATAACACATCAAGCTGAAAGCAATTCAGACAGCATGGATAATTCCCTATGTACCATCTCCCTGAAGCAGCCTTAATTTCCTACATCATAACAAATCAAATCAGAAAGGCAGAATAACAGGCTCACAAGCAGAGTCAAGTTAGGACTGAATCAAAAATTATTAGACATTAGTCTAATGTATTGTGGTCAGGTTGTATGTTAAATACCAAGAATATTGGAAACTCACCAACAAGATAAAAATTCATGTGTACATCGGATATGCAAGTTTAATATTTCTTTTTTTTATTTTATTTTTCTTTTTAGTTACAATTTGTTAACTCTGTGTCCCAGCTGTATCCCGCTCTCTCATTCCCTCCCCAACCCCACACTCCCTCCCTGGTCTCCTCCCTGCCCCTTTCCAAGTCCACTGATAGGGGAGGACCTCCTCCCCTTTCATCTGACCCTGTTTTATCAGGTATCTTCAGGGCTGGCTGCAAAGTCCTCCTCTGTGGCCTAACAGACTGCTCCTCCCCTGGGAGGGGAGGGTCAAACAGCCTGCCCTTGAGATCCTGTTAGAAATAGTCCGTGTTCCCCTTACTTTGGAAAACTACTTGGTTACTGAGCTACCACGGGCCACATCCGAGCAGAAGTTCTAGGTTATATCCATAGATGGTCCTTGGTTGAGTGTCAGTCTCAGAAAAGACCCTGTGCCCAGATATATTTGGTCCTTGTAGAGCTCCTATCCTTTCCATACTCATGTAGTCTATACTTTTATATCAGTAGGGGCAAACTAATTTCTGTGAGGGTATTAAATATTTGCATTATTGAAAATGCATTTGGTTTATTAGTTTTAATGTAACAAACATAAACAACTATTAATAAAATGATATTGCTTAAATATAAACAAAAATACTAATAAAAGTTTCTTGTTGTTCATTATAACTCCTTATCAAAGTTCTACGTGTAAATGTTATGTCTGAAAAAAAATATATATATAAACACCTACTGCCAAATAAAAATAAATCTGGACTTATTGGAGGATGCTTTTAATTAAAAAATTCTTTAAATGCAAATATTATTTTGCATAAAATGCATGAACTATTCAAAAGGCCATCCACAGATATTCCTTTTGCTGCAAGTATTGTATGATATAATGAAAAATGGTTGTCAGAAATGGGGTGAACAGTGTCCTGATGAGACACTGCTGAATGAACATCTTTGTCTGTGGTCATCTAGTCTTCAGTTTACCTGGAGGTCAGAAACAAGTCATGGAAGAAGGACCCCGAATAAAGTTTAATGAAGTTATATTAGTACTTTGTTCAAATTGTTCACCCTATAAATTAATAAACCAAGGAAATATAAAGAAGACTGTGAATATTGAAGGATTGTTTATTAGCCATTATGTAGAGTATAAATAAATGAGGAGAACATACTTGATTTTTTAACATTGTTTTTTTAATTTTTATTTTTTAACATTAATTACAGTTTATTTATTTTGTATCCCAGCTGTAGCCCCCTCCTTAAATCCCTCCCAATCCCACCCTCCCTCCTTCATCTCCTCCCATGCCCCTCCTCAAGTCCACTGATAGAGGAAGTCCTCCTCCCCTTCCATATGACCCTAGATTATCAGGCATCTTTAGGACTGGCTGCAATGTCCTCTGTGGCCTAGAAAGACTGCTCTTCCCTGGAGGGGGGGTGCGTAAGGGGAGGAAGGAGGTCAAAGAGCTAGCCAATGAGTTCATGTCAGAGACAGTCCCTGTTCCCCTTACTAGGGTACCCACTTAGATGCTAAGCTGCCATGGGCTACGTCTGACCAGGAGTTCTAGGTTATATCCCTTCATGGTCCTTGGTTGGAGAATCAGTCTCTGAAAAGACCCCTGTGCCCAGATATATTTGTCCTTGTGGCACTCCTGTCCTCTCCATGACATACCAACTCCCCTTCTTTCATATGATTCCCTGCACTCTGCCCAAGGATTTTTTAAAGCTGCTTTTAACATAGTCTAGTTTCAGTGATTCTTTGTGGACTTTTTTTGTCTTAATGTTGGTATTTGTTTTGAATTTTTCATGAATTTATTTATTTAATCACTTTACAACCTATTCGCAGACACTCCATCCTTTCCTCCCAGCCCCATCCTCACATTCTCTCCTTCCATTCCCCTGTCTCCTTCTGCTTAGCAAAGGGATAGCCTCCCCAAGCATACAGCTATAATGGACCATTAGCAGTCTCCAGGCCTTTTTTAGGGAAAAACTAAGAAATGATTCCTATACCAAACACTGTACTTCTTCTTGTTGTTTTATTTTTTAAGGTTTTTTTCTCCTTTTTTTATTGGTATATGATTATTTATTATAATTTATTCACTTTGTATCTGTCTGTAGCCCTCTCCCTCATCTCCTCTAGGTCCTACCCTCCCTATGTCCCTCCCCTGGTCCACAGATAGGGGAGGTTTCCCTCCTTTTTATCAGACCCTAGCCTATCAGGTCTCATTAAGACTGTCTGGATCCTCTTTCTCTGTGGCCTAGTAAGGTCACCTCACTGGGGGGTGGGGGGGGG
>NW_026596100.1:5131254-5170373 GCF_907164565.1 Psammomys obesus | reverse complement strand
TTTTGTGGTTTCTAATTAACTGGTAGCTTGTCCAATTAACATAAAAATATAGATCTTGCTCAGACAGCAGGTGTCTTCATACTTTACTGTAACTGTAACTGTAGACCTTTATTCAATGATATGCTGCTTCTCTCTCTTTTTTTAAGAAGATTTTTTGAGTTTTTTTTTAATTTTTATTAATTACACTTTATTCATTTTGTATCCCGCATGAACACCTCCCTCCTCCCCTCCCAGTCCCACCCTCCCCCCCTTTTCTACACATGCCCCAAGTCCATTGATAGGGGAGGCCTTACTCTACTTTCTTCTGAACATTTCTTTAAGTGTTTCCCTGCCATTTGATATTCCTCTATTGAGAATTCTCTGTTTAGCTCTTTACCCCATTTTTTTAATTGAATTACTTGATTTGTTGCTGTTTAACTTCTTGAGTTCTTTATATATACTGGATATTAGCCCTCTGTCAGATATAGGGTTGGTGAAGATCCTTTCCCAGCCTGTAAGCTGTCATTTTGTTCTGTTAACTGTGTATTTTGCTTTACAGAATCTTTTCAGTTTCATGAGGTCCCATTTATTGAGTGTTGATCTTAAAGCCTGTGCTGTTGGTGTTCTGTTCAGGAAGTTGTTTCCTGTGCCAATGAGTTCAAGGCTCTTCCCCACTTTTTCTTCTAACAAGAAAGATCACCCTGAGTGAGGTGTTCCAGAAGCAGAAAGACACACAGTATATATACTCACTCATAAGTGGATATTAGAGGAGCCTACCACAGAGGGCCTCTGAAAGGCTCTACCCTGCAGGGTATCAAGGCAGATGCTGAGACTCATAGCCAAACTTTGGGCAGAGTACAGGGAATCTTATGAAAGAATTGGGAGATAGTAAGACCTGGAGAGGTCAGGAGCTCCACAAGGACAGTGACAGATCCAAAAAGTCTGGGCGCAGGGGGTTTTTCTGAAACTGATAATTCAAACCAGGCTCATCGAGATGTCCTGGAACCCCTACACGGAGGTAGTCTATGGCAGCTCAGTGTCCAAGTGGCCTCCATAGTAATGGGGACAGGGACTGTTTCTGACATGAACTCAGTGGCTGGCTCTTAGATCACCTCCCCCTGAGGGGGGAGCAGCCTTACCAGGCCACGGAGGAAGATAATGCAGCCAATCCTGATGAGACCTGATAAGCTAGGGTCAGATGGAAGGGAAGGAGGACCTCCCCTATCAGTAGACTTGGAGAGGGGCATGGGAGGAGATGAGGGAGAGAGGGTGGGATTGGAAGGGAATGAGGGAGGAGGCTAGAGCTGTGATACAAAATGAATGAACTGTAATTAATTTGAAAAATAAAAATTTAGTTAAAATTTTTCTTTGGATATTTCCATTGATCAATACTTTAGATGTTAAACATAAAACAGGCAGGTTTCCAAAACAACAAAATAAACAATGTCAGTATACATTGATCCCTGACATACTAGGTGGAAAAAAGGTCAATAACAGTGTCCAACAATAAAAGACATTAACAGCTTTGGCCACTTAATTATAAGAACAGTTTTTTTTTTCTATTCTGATTTTGTATAAACACAACAAGTTGCAGAGAACAAATTATTTTTAAAAATCAAATTTAGCTCTTATACCTATATGCGAAATGATGCTCTGAAATCACAAGAACAAAAGCATAACTGTATTCTGATGATGCATAAGATTCCTTATGTGATACACAAATTATAATATTATAAGTCTAAACATATAAATATCAAATTCATTATCAAAATTATTATTACTATAGAATGTGAGTTGAATATAGGACAGCAAATGATGAGATTTCTTTGTCTTTTGTTGTATTTGTTATAGAAGAAAAAGATTATATTCTGCTATTTATTTTAATAACACAAGATTAATATTACATCTCACAGCCAAATGGAAAATAGTTTTTTGCTTACTTTACTCTCATCCCACAATGCCATAAAGATTTTTAATAATGCATTAAGCAGCAATATGTGGTGGACCTAAGACATTATAAAAACAAAAATTAGAACAATATGGGATATTTGCATACTATATTTTAAGAAAGATATTTAAGTGTCTATGATTAATTATTATGTTAATTAACAAGAAGAAAGGAAATCTTGAGAATCTTAAGTTTCAAACATTCACATGAGAAAAGAAAAAGTAATGTCCTCAGTGAGGCGAACACTAAGTTTGGTAAAATATCAATTGATAGTTTGATCACTTGATGTAGGAGAAAATTATTGCAAAGTAACAACTGTGAACTGAGGGACGCTTTATCTTGGTATTGAGGAAGGCTTCAGTCATGCTTTAAAGAACTATATATTTTCACATTACGTTACAGTAATTCACTAATGTTTAGTAGCATGCTTTGTAAAGCATCTTTTCGCCTGTATAATTATTCAGATAAGTTGTGTTAGGTAGGAATAAAAAGAATATAATAAATTATAAAATTGATGACAAAAAAACCTTTTTTACAAGTTTTCAGTTTATGCAATGGGTTAATTTTGAAAACACTGAGTCAAGTATGATGCTTACTTTACCTTGTATTATCTCTTAAAACAGAGGCCATAATGAGCATGATAATGCACAATGTTATATTTTCACCTATAAGCCATAATATGTGCTTTAGAAACCAAGAAAAGAAAATATTTAACCTGATAATCTCATCAATGTATAAAATCTTCCTCATGTGTTAAATTCACAACTCATAGACTAAATATGCCATATTAACTTCTGACTTTTTTAAGGTACACGGAACACAACTTTATTTTCATGATTAGTGGTATTTAGTGAATTTCAATGTAAAATTGATTCAGATCTGTTTCATCATGTATAGACTTCTTACATTTAAAACATCTCTCAGCTTTCAAGTGTCATTTACCCACTTGTAATTTAAGAGTTGTGTTATGCATATACTCTTATCCAAATATTATGGTTAAATGTAATTATAGTTGCTTTCAAAGTCAACATGTCACAAAGTAGAATATTCTGAGTAGGGAGACTCAGCTGAAGAATTGTCCTGATTGCCTGATTTGTTGTGGAAAGGTTTCCTTGATTCTGGACAGCATCCTCTGGTAACATTGTAGGTAAAAGAGACAATGAAAATCATATGGAAACCTATTACTGTAGAAGTATTCTAAACTTAGAACAATTGGAAAACTGTTAGAGAGTACCAAGTTTTGCTGTCAGTTTCAGATTTAGCCTTTTTCCCTTCTAGACTATAGATTTTGTGTGCCAACACTGAGGAAATGTTTCCCATAAGATCTCACCTCACTGATGATGTTCATCTATAAATTAAATGGTTGTTCAGTTCCCTTAGACTAGCATAGATTTATTTCCCAGAAGAAGAAGTTTTAGTTCCATAGATTCTAAATTCAAAATATCAGTAGACTAGCCAATAGAGTCTTGGCTTCCCTTTGAAACTTCCTAAGGCTGGCCTCTTTATCTGAATTTCTTTTATAATATTTATTTTCCAAGTGCCAGCACTCAATTGCCAATGTAGCCCTAAGTGCCTCCTTTCTCCTACAAAACAATATGGTCTTGTCAGCCACAGCAACATGTACTCTTTTGCACTAACTTATTCCTAATTGTGCTTTCTGTTACAGTGATAAAACATAAAACCAACTTGTTGAAGGAAAAACTTATTTCATCTTATACTTAGACAATAGTCATTACCTATGTAACCCAGTCCAGAAGCTCACAGGAGGAACCTGAAGAGAAACATATGAGCAGCATTCCTTCCTGTTCCCTGGTTTAGGCTCTATGTCTAGGTTACTTTCTTTAGCCACTTCCCTGAATGATGGAATCTGTCTGCAACTGTGAGATGAAATAATCATTTTCTACCCCAAAATGTTTTATTAAGTACTTTTTATCAAGCATCAGTTAGAAAGCTAAGATAGGTGACTTTTTTTCCCTTAATTTTACAGGGTATATGTTTCCAGTCTCATTTTATTTATTTTTATTTCTGCGGTCCTAGGGTTTGTACACACAGCCTGTTCCGTGCTGCTTCTTACATCTCCTTTCCATAAATTCTGTGTCCCTCTAGTTCATCACATTTTAAGGATTAGACTAAGAATTATTTTAAAGTTTGTGGAAATTACAAAGTATATATCATAAAGTAAAGATAAGCCAATCTTTGAGAACATTTTTACATTTCCCAAAAAGCAATATTCAAGACACAGCTGTGTGAAGACAAATCTTCACATTCTTAATTCATACAGTTTCATTTTCTTAAGAGCGTATAAAATTCATTTTTTACAATCCATTTTCCAGGTGATCCTGTAACACAATTTTACAGGTGACTCTAGAGGTTTTTGAGAACTTCAAGGAGCTATGGACAAAAGATGTCTTATTCTTTTAATTTAATGGAATCCATGTGTTTTCATAGAAGATAGCATAAGAAAGTATTTATAATGTGACTTATATTTTAGTCTTTGCTCTAATTTCTTCATCTCCCCAGTCACTAATCTGCTGGGAAACAGTGGAAAATTTCAGAGATACGCAGACACATGAATCAAGTCTTCACGTTTAATGGTGAAATAGCACTGTGTATGGATCTAGTGCTCTAATAAAGAGTTATTTTCTGTAACTGCTGAAAGGTTGACAGTAGTTGCTCTGTAGACTTGGGAAGAAACAAGCTGATACCAATCATATATAACTGTCTTTTTAATGGTGGAACAGTTTTTATAAAGGAATATCTGTGAAGTGCTGACTTTAAGGTAACAGTTATACTCCTTGAAAGCTTATTACAAACTGGTAATAGAGGCACATTAGGAATGTTACAAATGAGAATGAAATAAAATAAAAATATTCTCCTTATATTTGTCAGTTTATATTTTTCTTCCTGACTTTACCTACTTCTGCTATGATTCTTTTACAAACATAAGTTTAGATTGAAGTGAAAGTATGTGATCATATCAAGATTCTCTGAGACTTCTCTCTTGAGTACCTTGATAGCTTACATCTTTCATTTTCATAGAGCGATTTAGTGATTTGTAGAAAACCTCCTTACTGCTGTGTATTCTTGACATTGTGTATACTGCTAAATTGATATGTATAAACATTCTTCAGCCCCTCTATATTCAATACGTTCTTGATCTTTTTTTAATATTTATCAATTCCATGAAGTTGCCTAAGGGTTAAAATTTGTAGGGCTTCCCATCATATTAATGTTTTGTCTATTAAAACTACCTGAAATAGTAAATCCATTATGGTCTATTCACTAGACTCTACCCATAAGTTGCTCATATTCAACATCTTTCCTATAAATTTGGGCTCCGTCTTACTACTGACAATGAATTGGCTGACCACTATCATTTATTATGACACAACTATAATTATAATTTATACTAAAACAAGGATAAACTTTTGATATTATTAAACTTCAAGTCTGATTATTCACTGCCTTGTTGTTCCAATTAAAATTCTCACATAGTATTTCAAGCATCCCATTCTTAGAAAATACTAATTATATAAGCACAGTTATATAAGGTTAGAATGAGACAGTCAGTAAGAGAGAGCTTTTCATGCTCTATTTTATATACAAAGCTTATGCCACAATGATACCCAAATGAAGATTTTCTTGGTCTTTTATTGAGTTTGTGGCTACTATCAAACTATTTGAAGGAACCCTGAATTTAGTAGCCATAGGTATCTGGTATCTCTACAGAAGCAATGAAACTTTTTATCTTCTTTGATATACAAAGACTTGTAATTTGAATCAAAATATTTCTTGAAATTATAACTTTTTCTGTAAACAATTGAAATATATTTATTGAAAATAACCCCCAAAAGAAAATAATGAAAATATTTCTAATGAAAATATTTTGTTAAAACAAAAATTGTATCTTAGCTTTCTTAATTTTTATTTATTTTTTATTAATTACACTTTATTCACTTTGTATTCCCCCTGCAGTTCCCTCCTTTCTCTCCTTCCAATCCCTCCCTTCCTCCCCCTTCTGTACACATGCCCCTCCCCAAGTCCACTGATAGAGGAGGGCTTCTTTTCCTTCCTTCTGATCCTAGTCTATTAAGACTCATCAGGAATGGTTGCATTGTATCCTCTGTGGCCTAGTAAGGCTGCTTGCCCCCTTAGGGGAAGGTGATTAAAGAGCAGGCCCATCAGTTCATGTCAGAGACGGTCCCTGTTCCTGTTACTATGGAACCCACTTGGACTCTGAACTGCCATGGGCTACATCTGTGCAGACTATTTTCTCACTCAGTTTGAAAGTAGAACTAAAAATTTTTGAATGATATGATTATAAAGCGATAGATCATCATTAACAATTTTCATATATTCCCAAATTATCAGAAACATAAATATAAGTGGAAATATTTTGGGGTTGGAATTTTTCTGAAAATATTAAGTAATACAGTATGTAATTTGTAATTATCTAATATTCAGTGTTATTTTTATATGGATTTAATTAAGTGTAAAACAATAAATAATGTCTTAAAAAGAGAAAATAATTTTGACTCTGTGCCACGGTTATTATTGACATCTCTTACATCGATCTACAGTGAAAAGTGCAAGTGAGGCAAAAAGAAATATAAAATACATAGTTTGCAGTAAAAAAAAAGCACTAGGAAGCTTCATTTTATGGCCAATGGAAGTTTGGAAAGGAAGTTGTTGAAGGCAGTATCCTCATTAAAGTGAGGTCTCCTTTTCTGCACTGGAACCATGGGAAGGGAGCCAACAGGGAAATAACCTTTACAGCTAATATTCCAACTTATGAAAGAAGAAAGCCTAAGAAATCACTAGCTAAAAGCTCCTGCTAATGAGTTCAAAGGAAGACAGTCCATTCCAAGCTGGCAACCAACTTGAATATTATTCATGTGATAATATCTTTAGAGGCATGAAAGACAAGAGTTAAGGTATTATAGATGGTTCTACCATGATTTTAGAAATCCACTCAAGAGGATAAAGGACAGGCAATTTGTGGCTGGAGGATCCTTATATCAAGGCACTAAGAGGGTAGGGGGTCCCTGAGATGTCATTATAAACATTGTTTTTCCTATGCTATTCTTTATGGTAACTAAACTCACCTTGTTTTGAGGGGTTCAGTGTTGCCACTGGCTTCTGTTCCTGAGCCAGTTAAGTCCATTATGTTTAATTCATATAATTGGCCAGAAGTGTCTCCAAAACTTGTTGTTTTGCAAAGGAAGAAAAAGGATAATTCTCGGGCCTTGGTGCAAGTGCCTCCCTAAGTGTCTTCACCTCACAGCATCATTAAAGGCACATCTCTGGGCCATCCATTTTGTAGGATCCATTTAAAAATGGGTCAAGCATTCCAGTTTATCGAAGCCTTAAAACTCCTTCATCTGTACAAAAGGATATCAGGTAACTCCAACTCTTCCTCAATAGCTGTCTTTTCACACATTCTATAGACCACTACTTAAAACAACTGTATGCCCTTAAGGAGAAAAAAAAATGTGTTAGCATCCATATTAAATCTAGAGTTTCCATTCAGCCTTACCTAGTTTGATATTCCTGCCATGGTTATCTCACGCCTTCATTTCTCTCTCACACAAACTTTTAATTGAATGAGTTAGCAACCTTATTACATTCTTCAATGGTGTCGTATTTTAGCTACATTTTCTGTCTCTTTGATAAAGACTATTTAGCTTTGAATGAAGCTATATATTTAGAAGCAAGGAATGATAAGGAATACCAGGTTTGTGTTGCGATTTATCTTTTTTGGTGAGGAAGGTTTTGAAAACAATCTAAGAACGATTTCACCATGCAAGGTTGGAGAGGACAATACTGTAGAGCTTGGGGAAAATGTTGTGTTCTCTGTTAAAGGTGGAAGAAGATTTCCTCAGGTAAAATCAACTCTTCCAATAATCAGTCCCCACCTCAAGTCACATAATTCTCTTCCGCTGTGTTTTTTGTTTTGTTTTTGCTTTTTTTCCCCAGTGTTTTATTCCTTAACTCCCATCACCCCTCAAGGCTGACACTTGAATTTACACTGTAAAATCTACCAATCTTTTTTTTTCATTTCTCCTATTTTAGGTTTATAGTTTCCTTTTTTTATTTTTTATTATGTATTAAAATTTATTCACTTTGTATTCCAGCTTGGACCCCTCCCTCCCTCTTCTCCCCCATGCCCTTCCACTGGTCCACTGAAAGGGGAGGACCTTCTTCCCTTCTATCTGACCCTAGCCTATCATATTTCATTAAGACTGGCTCCATTGTCCTCCTCAGTGGCCTGGCAAGGCTACACCCACCAGCAGAAGGTGATCAGAGAACTTCCACCTGAAAGCCCTAGGGGAGAAGAAGAAGAAGAAGAAGAAGAGGAGGAGGAGGAGGAGGAGGAGGAGGAGGAGGAGGAGGAGGAGGAGGAAGAGGAAAAGAAGAAGAAGACACATCCAAGAGGAGTAGATGGTTGAAAATAATCAAACTCAGGCCTGAAAACAATGACCTAGAAATGAATAAAACAATTCAAAGAATCAACTAAATGAAGTGCTGCTTCTTTGAGAGTATCAATAAGATAAGCAAACAGTCAGCTAAAATAAATAAAGGCAGAGAGAAACTATGCAAATCTGCAAAATCAGAAATGAAATGGGGGACATAATAATAGACACTGAGGAAATTCAAATAATCATTAGGTCTTACTTCAAAAGCCTATATGCCACAAAAGTTGAAAATCCGAATGAAATGGATAATTTTCTTGACAGATTTGATTTACGAAAGTTAAACCAAGATCGTTTAAATATATTAAACAGTATTTTACTCACAAGGAAATAGAAGCAGTCATCAAAAGTCTCCCTGCCAAAAAATCCCAGGGCCTAATCATTTCAGTGCAGAATTTTAAGAAACTTTCAAAGAAGAGATAATGCCAACACTCTTCAAACTTTTCCACAAAATAGAAAAACAGAAAGAACTTTACAAAACTCATTCTTTGGGGCCACAATAACATTGATACCTAAACCACATAAAGACCTAACAAAAAATAGAACTTTAGACCTAGCTCTCTTACAAACATTGAAGGAAAAATTCTCAATGAAATACTTGCAAACTGAATAGAAGAACATACAAAAGATATCACCCAGTACAAGCATGGTACTGACATAGAAACAGAATGGTGTATTAATGAAATAGAATAGAAGACCCAGAAATAAGCCCACACACCTGTGAATACTTAGTTTTTGACAAAGAAGCCAAAACCATGCAGTGAAAAAAAGACAGCATCTTCAAAAAACTGGTGCTGGTCTAACTGGATGTCTACATGTAAAAAAAATGCAAATTGATCCATATTTATCACCCAGCACAGTAAAGTCCAAGTAGATCAAAGACATCAACAACATGCAGACTGGGAAAGGATCTTCACCAACCCAATATCTGACAGAGGGCTACTATCTAGAATACATAAAGAAATAAAGAAGTTGAAAGGCAACCAACCAACTAATCCAATTAAAAAATGGGGAACAAAGCTAAACAGAGAATTCCTAATAGAGGAATATGGAATTGCAGAGAAACACTTAAAGAAATGTTCAACATCCTTAGTTATTAGGAAAATGCAAATAAAAATTACCCTGAAATTTCACCTTACACCCATCAGAATGGCTATAAGATCAAAAGTGTAAGGGATGATACATGCTGTAGAGGATGTGGAGAAAAAAACCTCCATTGCTGGTGGGAATGTAAACTTGTTCAACCACTTTGGAAATCAATCTGGTGCCTTCTCAGACAAGAATAGTGCTAACTCAAGATCCAGCTACAGCAGTCCTAGGCATATATCAAAAATATGCTCAAGTACACATAAGGACATTTGCTCAACCATGTCTGTTGCAGTTTTATTCATAAAAGCCAGAACCTGGAAACAACCCTGATGTCCATCAACAGAGGAATGGATACAGAAATTGTGCTACATTTATACAATGGAATACTACTCAGCTATTAAAAACAAGGAAATCATGAAATGTGCAGGCAAATGGTGAGAAATAGAAAGGATCATCCTGAATGGGTTATCCCAGAAGCAGAAAGACACACATTGTATATACTCACTTATAACTGAATATTAGATGTATAATATAGAATAAACATAATAAAATCTGTGCACCTAAAGAAGCTAAACAAGAAGGAGGACCATGGGTAAGATGATCAATCCTCATTCATGAAGGCAAACATGATAGACATTGGAAGAGAGAGAAAACAGGGAACAGGACAGGAGCCTGCCAAAAAGGGCCTCTGAAATACTGTACCCATCAGGGTGTCAAAGCAGAGGCTGAGATTGATAGCCAAACTTTGGGAAGAGTGCACGGAATCATGCGAAAGAAGGGGGAGATGAAAGACCTGGAGGGGATAGTAGCTCCACAAGGAAAGCAACATAACCAAAAATCCTGGGTATAGGTGTCTTTTCTGAGACTGATACTCTAACCATGTATCATGCATGGAGATAACCTAGAACTCTTGTACAGATGTAGCCCATGGCAGCTCAGTGTCCAAGTGGGTGTCCTAGTAATGGTAACAGAGACTGTCTCTGACATGAACTCAGTGGCTGGCTCTTTGATCAGTTCCTCATAAGGGAGAAGCAGCCTTGCCAATCCACAGAGGAAAACAATACAGCCAGTCCTGATAGACATGATAGGCTAGAGTCAGATGGAAGAAGAGGACCTCCCCTATCAGTGGACTGGGGGAGGGGCATGGGAGGAGAAGGAGGAGGGAGAGTGGGATTGGGAAGTGACTGGAGAAGGGGCTACATCTGGGATACAAAGTGAATAAATTGTAATAAATAAACAAATTATAAAATAAAATTAAAAAAAAAATCCTCCGCTATGACTAAGTAGGCTTGATCCCAGGCATGGGATGTGGTTCAATATAGGGAAATCCATCACTGTAATCTATCCAAAAACAAACAGAAGGAAATAATAATAATAATAATAATAATAATAATAATAATAATAATAACCTGATCATCTCCTTAGATGTTGAAAAAGCATTTGACAAAATCTAAAACACATTCATGCTCAAAGTCTTGGAGACATCAGAGATACAAGGCACATACCTAAACATAGTAAAGGCAATATACAACAAGCCTATACCCAAGATCAAACAAAATGGAGAGGAACTTAAATCAATCCCACTGAAGTCTAACAATCTAATAATGAAGACTTTGCTTTGAATTTTGGCAACTTCTCTAGTACCTCTCCAGCTAGGACACCCAATCCCTCCATTGACAGGACCCAGAGTCATCTCTCCTGCTCTCATACCCTCAGACAGCTCACCTACACACAGAGATAGCACCACTGTGCTGGGACAGCTCTCCTGCTTTCTTTCCATCAGGGCCAGCTCCTCTCTGTTTCCCAGGGGAGGAAGAGGGCCTGGTCTCCAGAGCGCTACAGCTGGTGAGGGTCAGGGCTAGCACTCCTGTTCTCAGGACTCCATGGACAGTTTTATTGACTGCTCTAGGTGGTGAAGGGTGATAGGTGGAGGGCATCACCCAGATAACTACACCACTTCATAGCAGAGAAATGTTCAAAATCTTTAGCTATCAGGAAAAATTTATTTAAGGAAACTAATTAAGGAATTAATTAATTTTGAATATAATTATTTTTAGCTCTTGAAAGATATATATTGATGCTTACTAGGATTACATTGGACTTAGAATTGCCTGTGAACAATGCAGTGCTTTTTAACAACGATTCTTCTAATTTAACAATATGTGGTATCTGAATTTTATATGAATTATATTATACTATATATTATATTTTATCAACTCTTTTATGTGTATATTATAGAAAGCTTTGCATTCTTTTTAAAAGTTTTTATAGATATTATTGCATTGCATAGAATTTTCTTCTTTTTGGTTAAATTTATCCCTGGGTTCTAGTTTTAACTACTACAGGAAGTAGTAATGCTTTCTCATTTTATTTTGATAATTAGTTATTGGCCTATATGATTCTATAGCTCTTTATGTTTAAATTATATCCTGCAATCTATTTATTTATTTTATTGTTTTTTATTACAATTCATTCACTTAGTATCCCAATTGTAGCCCACTCCCTCATCTCCTCCTGGCTCCACCTTCCCCCTCTTTCCCATCCGCCTCTTATGTCCCTTCTTTAGTTCACTGATAGGGGAGGTCCTTCTCCCCTACTATCTGACCCTAGCTATCAGGTCTCATCAGAACAGTATGGATGTTCTTCCTCTGTGGCCTAGTAAGGCCACCTCACGTGGGTTAGGTGATCAAAGAACAAGGCAACCAAGTACATGCCAGAGATGCTCCACTAATCAACAAGGACATTTGCTCAACAGTGTACATAGCAGCTTTATTTGTAATAGCCAGAATCTGGAAACAACCCAGCTGTCCCTCAACTGAGGAATGGATACAGAAATTGTGGTATATTTACGCAATGGAATTAAAAACAAGGAAATCATGAAATTTGAAGGTAAATGGCTGGAATTAGAAAAAATCCTGCAATTTTACTGAATTCATTTATTGGCTTATTTCTGTATGGAGTGAGGTTTTCTCCAGGTGGAATAAAGCTATCTACAATGACAGTAATTTGACTCCCTGTATTCTATTTGTGTGTCTTTTACTGATCTTTGCTGATTCCTCTCTCTCGTACATTCAATTCAATGTTAATATGTGATGAAAGAGGTCACCTTTGTCACATTCCAGATCTTGGGAAGAAATTCTTCAGCTTCTCCCTATTGGAATAACGTTTTTTCATTCATTTTATATTTTTTTTCATGACATGCTAGATATGGATGCTAGCATATTGCAGTATGTTCCTTTTGTAATTTATTCAAACCTTAACATGAAGTGATGATGAAATTTATCAAACAACATTTATGAGACAATTATATGCCCTTTCTTCCTTATCATCTGAGTGTATCTCTTTTGCCACTATGTCCCTTTCACAGATGGAGCCTACTTTCTTATGGTGTGTAATCTTTGTAAACTGCTAATGAACTTGGTTGGTTAGTATTTTACTTAACGAATTTTTTTTATTTAATTACACTTTATTCATTTTGTATTCCCACATAAGCCCCTCCCTCCTCCCCTCCCCCCCCTTTCTGCATGCATGCCCCTCCTCAAGTCCACTGATAGGGGAGGTCCTCCTCTCCTTCTTTCTGATCTTAGCCTATCAGTTCTCATAAGAAGTGGCTGCATTGTCAGGGTTCTAGGTTATCCCACGGATAGTCCTTGGTTGGAGTATGAGTCTCTGGGAAGTTCCCTGTGTTCAGATTTTCTTGTTCTGTTGCTCTCCTTGTGGAGTAAAAAATGGGGAACAGAGCTAAAAAGAGAATTCTCTGTAGAGGAATATCGAATGGCAGAGAAGCACTTAAAGAAATGCTCAACCTCATTAGCCATTAGGGAAATGCAAATCAAAACAACCCTGAGATTTCACCTTACACCCATCAGAATGGCCAAGATCAAAAACTCAAGTGACAACACATGCTGGAGAGGTTGTGGAGAAAAGGGAACCCTTCTCCACTGCTGGTGGGAATGTAAACTTGTACAACCACTCTGGAAATCAATCTGGAGCTTTCTCAGACAACTAGGAATAGTGCTTCCTCAAGATCCAGCCATACCACTCCTAGGCATATACCCAAAAGAGGCGCAAGTACACAAAAAGGACATTTGCTCAACCATGTTTGTAGCAGCTTTATTTGTAATAGCCAGAAGCTGGAAACAACCTAGATGCCCCTCAACTGAAGAATGGATGCAGAAACTGTGGTACATCTATACAATGGAGTATTACTCAGCAATGAAAAATAAGGAAATCATGAAATTTGCAGGTAAATGGTGGGACCTGGAAAGGATCATCCTGAGTGAGTTGTCCCAGAAGCAAAAAGACACGCATGGTATATACTCACTCATATAAACATACAACATAGAATAAACCCACTAAAATCTGTACATCTAAACAAACTAAGCAAAAGAGGACCCTAACTAAAAATGCTCAATCCCCATCCTGAAAGGCAAAGAGGATGGACATCAGAAGAAAAAGAAAACAGGAAACAACCTAGGAACCTGCCATAGAGGGCCTCTGAAAGCCTCTGTTGTGCAGACTGTCAAAGCAGATGCTGAGCCTGATGGCCAACTGATGGGCAGAGTGAATGGAATTACTTAACGAATTTTAAAAGCTATATTTCATTAAAGACGTGGAGTTTTATCTCTCCTTTTTTATTGTATTGCCAGCTAGGTCTCAAGTCACAGTAACAGTCGCTTCTTGTAATCTATTTGGAAGAATTGATTTCTCTTCCATATTTTAATACCATAAGAAGTATTTTTAGTATTTTCTTAAGTGTCTGATATAGTCAGCACTGAGGCCAACTGTCTCTGTACTTCCAGAGGATTTTAGTTTAGTTGAAAGTTCTTGCCATTAAAGCTAGTTCAGGTTTTATATCTTGACATGATTCTGGCAGAGTAAGAGATTCATATTTAGTAATTTGACTATTGTCTCTTTGCTATCTAATTTGTTGGATCACTGTAATGATATGTTGTGATTTGTTGGGTTTTTTTTAGCTGCTTTTTTTTAATACATGCTCTTAAAAATATTTCATTTTGTTTCATTTATATCTTGTTTTTCCTAATAAATTTAGCTAGGGTGTCTTTAATTAGTAAACCAACTCTATATCTTGTTGATAGTATATTCTTTCATACTGTAATACATGTACTTATGCCATATCCTTATTATTAATTTATTTTATTTTATTAGGTTGATATTACTTGTTCTTATTTTCTTCTTACCTGATATACAATGACAAATTATCGTATTTTTTCTGTTTTTTGGATATAGTCATAGATTGTTGTTTATTATTATTATAATTATTATTATTCTTAATACAATTTTTTCTGCCCTTTATAGATTTTAATATTTATTATCCCAGTTTCACTTGTTTAAAGATGCTTTCCAAGTTACTTTTGTTTTTTTTAACTTATCATTAATTTTTTTAAAGAAGTTAATTTCAGTTCTATCATCTTTCTATTGATCACTTATCTGTCTCTGTCTATCTATTTATCATCTCCCTATCATCTATCTATCATTTATCTACCTATCTTCTATCTACCTATCATCTATCTTTATTTATGTACTTTCTCAGCCTAGAAATTAAATCAAGGACATCACCTATGCTAGGAAAGTCCTCTAAAGCTATGTTATAACCTCAGCCAACACTTCTTATGTTTATATACTATAAAAGATTTCCTGCTGATTTGTGGTTTCAAAAAACTGTATTTGGAAAATACATTTTATATTATTCAAATTCTTAAAAACGCTCTTGAAACACATTTATGGTTTAATATTTGCCCTAGGTAATAAACATATTTTTATTATAATATGTAATATGAAATGTTCTTTAGGATTCTCTTAAGATATCAACTAGGTCTAATAATTCTAAAATTATTAGTATTCTTGTTCACTTTTTCAAAATTTTATCCATGATTACAGGTAGTTTTTAATACCCTCAAGTATTATTTTAATTGAATCTGTCTGTCTCTAGGGTCAATTAATATTTGTTCGTTATATTTACATGAACATTAAAATGTATGTCTAGTATTGATGTTTACTTCATAATTAAATGGCAGTCCCTACTCCTTCTTATCAATTTTAAAATAAAATGTACTTTATTTCCCACGTGTGTGGCTTGATTTCTTTGGAATATAATTGAATAGATAATTAAATCCCTTCATTTCCTGCCTTTTTATATTTTCAAAAAAAAACTTCCAAGAAATATAAACTTAAGTATATTTACTTATTTTCAGTTGCCTAATGAACACTTAGGCAACCTTAGAGAATTCAATTCATTTCCATTTAAAGTAATTATTTGGATATTAAAATATAGGATACAAACATTTTGTAACTTGTTTTCTATTTTTATTATAGGTCTTTTTTTCTATTTTTTAGTATGTTTAAAGGCTACTTATTTCACTTATTTTTTATTAATTATTTATTACAATCTATTCATTTTTGTATCCCAGCTGTGGCCCTCTCCCTCATCTCTTTCCAATACTTCCCTTCCTCCCTCTCCTTCTTATTTATGCCTCCCCTAGTCCACTGATAGGGGCAGTCCTCCTCCCCTTCCATCTGACCTTACCCTATCAGGTATCATCAGGACCGGATGCATAGTCTTCCTCTGTGGCCTGGCAAGGCTGCACCCCCTTATGGGGAGGTGATCAGAAAGCTGTCCACTAAGTTCATGACAAAGATAGCCCCTGCTCCCTTTACTAGGGAACCCACTTGGAAAGTGGGTCTATGGGCTACATTGTAGCAGGCGTTTTAGGTCCTCCATACATGACCCTTGGTTGGGGTATAAGTTTCTGCAGGACCTCCAGGGTCCAGTAATTTTTGGCTCTGTGTGTCTCCTTTTGGAGCTCCTGTCCCCTCCAGATCTTTCTATCTCTCCCTTTTCTCATAAAATTCCATGTATTCTGCCCAAAGTTTGGCTATGAGACTCAGCCCTGCTTCAATAACTCGATCAGGGTAGTCTGTGAGAGGCAGCCTCTGGTTGGCTCCTGCCCTGTTCACTGTCTTCTGATTCTGATGTCTATTGCATTTGCCCTTCTGAATGAGGAATGAGCATCTTCCCTGGGATCTTCCTTGTTGTTTAGCTTCTTAAGAAAATAGATTTTAGTATGCTTATTCTATATTATATGTCTAATATCCACTTATAAGTTAGTATATACCATGTATGTCTTCCTGCTTCTGGGATACCTCACTCAGGATGATCTCTTCTAGTTCCCACCATTTGCCTACAAATTTCATGATTTCAGTGTTTTTAATTGCTGAGTAGTGTTCCATTGTGTAAATGTACCACAATTTCTGCGTCCATTCCTCCATTTAGGGACATCTGAGTTGTTTCCAGGATCTGACTATTAAGGATAAAGGTGCTGTGAACATAGTTGAGCAAATGTCCTTATTGAATAATGGAGCATCTTTTGGGTATATGCCCAGGAGTGGTATAGCCAGATCTTGAGGTAGCACTGTTCCTAATTTTCTGAGAAATCACTAGATTGATTTCCAGAGGGGTTGTACAAGTTTAAATTCCCATCAACAATGGAGGAGGGTTCCCCTTTCTCCACAACCTCTCAGATGTATTGTCATCTTAGCTATTCTGATGGGTGTAAGGTGAATTTTTAAGGGTGGTTTTGCTATGTTTAACTTCTTGATTTCTTTACATATTCTGGATATTAGGCCTCTGTCAGAGGGATGGTTGGTAAAGATCTTTTTCCAGTCTGTAGGCTGTCATTTTGCTTTGATGACAGTGTCTTTTGCTTTACAGAAGCTTTTCAGTTTCATGAGGTCCCACTTAATTGTTGATCTTAAAGCCTGTGCTGTTGGTGTTCTGTTCAGGAAGTTGTCTCCTGTGCCAATGAGTTCAAGGCTCTTCCCCATTTTTTTCTTCTAACAGATTTAGTGTGTCTGGTTTTATGTTAAGGTCTTTGATCCATTTGGATTTTACTTTTGTGCAGGGTGATAAAAATGGATCTATTTGTATTTTTCGACATGTAGACATCCAGTTAGAATAGCTCTATTTGTTGAAGATGCTAACTTTTTTTTCCCACTGTATGGTTTTGGCTTCTTTGTAAAAAATCAAGTATCTGTAGGTGTGTGGGTTTATTTCTGGGTCTTCTATATAATGGAATTGCACGATTCCATTGATCCACCATTTTGTTTCTATGCCAGTACCATACAGTTTTTATTACTGTTGGTCTATAGTACAGTTTGAGATTAGGGATGGAGATACCTCCAGAAGATCTATTATTGTATAGGATTGTTTGTTTTAGAAATTTTATTTTTTTTGTTTTTGTTTTTGTTTTTCCATATGAAATTGAGAATTCTTTCATGGTTGATTTTTTACTCTTTAACATCTCATTGTTGCAATTTGGATGATTGCCTTTAGCATATGTTGTATGGCTGGTCTGACATCCCTACTTTTTATAAATTTTTCTTTTGAAAGTATTTGTCAACTTTACTAGGTGAAATATTTATTAGTAGTAGTTTTTGGTGTTTGTATTTGTTTACCTTCAATACTTCTGAGAGTTGTTGGCTTATTCATGTTTTTCAAATTTTCTGTATGTAAAATAACAGGGGTTAGTCCTATACGTAATTGTTACTCTTTATTTTTTCCTACATTAAGTATTGTTTCTTTGCTGGTAGCTTTTGAGCTTAATTACAATACGTCCATGAGTAACATTGTTTGAGCTAATATGTATGATGACAGTTTTGAAACTAACTATTTGATTACTGTATTTCTGAAGATGTTTCTTATTATCTCTTTCAATGAATTTCTTACTTGGCACTCACACACCCATGTGAAATCAATAGCAGCTCTTTTTTCACTTCTACTTCCAGGGCTACAGGTCCTGCACCAGTTCTGAGTCCCAGTTGAAAATGTCCTCCAGTGGATTGGACTGTAAATCCAACCAAACATCCCATCCTATCCATAGCTCCTTGTGTGGTGATTGCTGTTGCAAATCTTGCCAACCACTTTTATAACAAAGCATATAAAATCCATATATCCACATGACTTGGGGCCATAATGTTCTTGAGAAATGTAATAGTATCTCCTGGCATCACAGGAGCAATACCACAAGTAAGAGACATTCCCAGTTTGATACAAGTTCTATACTTGAAACACTTGGGTTTTTCAGCAACATAGTCTTATCAAACAGTTGTGGGCTGCAACCAGCAGCAATGGCAATAACTTTTAATGTTTTAGATGCCTCTACATTTTCACTGAGCAACAACTCCTAAGGAGATAACCCACCCCTAGCACTGGGATTTTTGATAACCTTATGGATTTGAGAGTATCTGGGGGTTTTGTTGTTGTTTTTGTTTTTGTTTTTTTAGTTTTATATGATACTTGTGTATACTCTTTGGAACCAAGTTTTTGCCTTTACTCTTTTCGAGTTTACTTGCTTTTAACCATTTGGTCTTCCAAATGGATCTTTAAATCACAAAAACACTTAAGGGTTAGCATTACTTTATCTATGTATAGCACAATATGTTTTACCCAAGACAGGTAGCTCTCCACTTAAAACTGTGAAGCACAACCACATAACGATAACAGGAGTTGGGAGATAACTTTGAAAAAGCACTCCAAAAGCCCATTGTTAACCATTATCAGAAAGTGATCCCAGAAGTTCATAACTATGAAAAAAAAAAAACCTAAAGCAAACCATTAGCATAGTTTAATAAGGCATGAAAACATTTTGTTTATTTATACTAATTATCTCACTGTCTCATCCTGGGACACTCTTAGGAAGCATCCATTAATTTTCAACCTGATGAAGTTGGTGGAGTTGAC
Organism: Psammomys obesus; assembly: GCF_907164565.1. Taxonomy (NCBI): domain Eukaryota; kingdom Metazoa; phylum Chordata; class Mammalia; order Rodentia; family Muridae; genus Psammomys; species Psammomys obesus. The sequence goes on along the minus strand of NW_026596100.1, from coordinate 5,151,124 downwards.
TCTAGTTAATTACTCTGGTTTGGAGCTGGTAGGAGAATTTTCAGCCATTGTCTTGGCTTTGTTTACTTATGTGTCCGACATTATTTCTGCACTTGTCTTCTTGGATAGTGGATAACTTTTATATCTAAGAAAGAAATGGACATAGTTTATTCAGGGAAGACAGATCTTATTCACTTGAGCATACTTAATCACTTTAAACTGTATTGGTCCCTATATAGCATTGCCAGTCTATTCTTAGTGTCTTGGATAACCCTGTGGGCCACTGGGAACCTAGGCACATCTTCTAGCATCCATGCAGCCTGAAACCTTAATGTTAATAAACCACTTAACGTGAGGCTTTCAGACACTGTACATGGTTTGCATCTGTATGTAAAATTAACTACTGTGTTAGGGAAGTCCTCAGGGAAGTGTTTACCCTTAGATCTCCTTCTTCCGTAGCAGGGTATGTGAGCAAAGTAGCACTAGTATTGCTCTAAATCTTATTTTATACTCCAATATGGACTACTAATCAGGCCTCAATGCCTCCCAAGGCTTAACACCATACTACAACTGGTCCTCTATCCGTATTTTTGTCCTAAGGATTCTAGCTTGTACATCTATCCACATTTGTCTCCAAGTAATATGGAGAGATCTGTGTCTTTGGCTTTCTCATAGATGGCTCAGTCTCCCTGTGGGACCCTACTAAGGGGAGAAAAGACAGTGTCTGACATGAACTTGGTTACCTGCTCCTTGCTCATTTACAATTACAATTTATTCACTTTGTATCATAATCGTAGCATGCTCACTCATCATCTTCCCTGTTCCACTTTCCATCCCTCTTTCTCCCCTATCCCTCTCCCATAGTCCACTGATCGTGGAAGATCTCCTTCCCTATTGTCTACCCTAGCCTATCAGGTCCCATCAGGACTACCAGGATCTTTTCCTCAGTGCACTCTCTAGGTCGCCCCACCAGGGAGAAGTGAGCAAGGAGCAGGCAACTCAGTAAGTTGGTGTCAAAGACTGTCTCTTCCCCCTTTACTAGGAAACTTACATGGAAACTGAGCTCTCTATAGGATACATCTGAGCAGGATGTCTAGGTCTTCTCTGTGCATGGTCTTTGGTTTTTGCACTAGTCTCTGCAGTTCCCATTTTGCCCAGCTTTTTTGGCTTTGTTGGTCTCCTTGTGGGGGTCCTGTCTCCTCTGGGTCCTTCTATATACCTTCTCTTCCATAAGAATCCCTGAACTCTGTACAAAGATTGGCTGTGAGTCTTTGCATCTGCTTCTATCCCCTGCTGGGTGAAGTCTTTTTGAAGACATCTGTGATAAGCTCTCATCCTGTTCCCTCTTCCACTGCTTCAATATTTATCCCATTTTCCCTTCTGGTTGAGAATGTAAGCATCTTCCCTAGAGTACTCCTTGTTGGTTAGCTGTAGATTTTAATACTTTTATCCCATGTTATTTGGCTAATATCCACTTATAAGAGAATAAATACCATGAGTGTCTTTCTGCTTCTGGATTCTTTCTCACTCAGGATGATCTTTTCTAGTTTCAACTGCTTGCATGCAAATTTCATGAATGTTTTTGTGGATCAGTTATTACACTTCAGTGCAGTTCTGACCACAGGCACAAAAACTCCCTCCACTGGTTAAAAAACTTCAGGCAACTACTCGGATGCTTGCTAGAAGCTGAGATGGCTGCTAATACCGTATAATATCGTTAGAATTTCAAGATGTGCAGCCCTTCCCTTGCCAATAATCATCATGCAACTAGGTGTAGCCTGTTTCTAAAGTGATATGTATTATCAGACCTCTGTGTGCTAAGAATCAGCCACAGCGCTTCTCAGTGGGACTCAGGAAACAGAGCCCAGCAACTTGAGTCATGTTAAATCATTCTAAGGTAGTTGGTCATGTAGAAGAGCACATTTTTCTCCCCACCTCTTTCTCCTTGAAGCCTCCACACTTTCTACAATGACAGGACAATGGAAAGAGTTATTATAAAAACATTCATAGAAAACTGAATTCATTTGAAAACAGAAATCTTTGATAAATACTTAAGAACACCAAACTGGACTCACAACCAGTTAGTTTCTTCTGCAAGTAAAGAGTACCTTAAAGGTAAACAATGAAAAGCACGTAGCTTAGGTTCAACTAAGACATTTGATACCCAGAAAAAAATAAGCAGGAGAGCGAATAGAGCAGTAGTCACATTTCTGAAGAATGAAGTTGGTAGATTGCAAGTGACAGGTTCAATTACTGGTCCATAGACCACTGACACATCTGCCTGAAGCTCTGAGAAATGGCCAGTAGAAAAAGGATGAATAACTCTTAAGATTTAGAGAAAATATGTACCCACTCAGGCAGAAAATTAGCAATTACATTTTGTGCCATCAGTAATAACTATTTCAACAAAGATCTTAGGTTAACGTCAGACTGTGTGACAGTATATCAACCATTACACCTGTGTTCAATCAGCAACCACATCCCTCAGTGTGATACTGATCTGTTCAGTTCAAATGTGGCTTGTTCAGTGATAAGCAAGATGGCTGACATACGCTACAGAAGTATCCAAAGGCAATTAATTATATACTTTTGATGCTGGCTGCTAGAAAGAGAACCATTCTGACAAACTTGTATGGTTGTAATTTGTTTTTCAGGTGACCCTTTGATGTTTATTTCCTTCTGTAATAAAAACAATATGTACTAAAAATAAAGGTCAAAATTGTATTATTAGACCAGTAAGAAATTTAAAGAATTGGATATTCAGAATTACAGTTGAATAAAATATCAACTTAATGGAAGGAAACATTTGTGAAAATGCTTCCATGTCTCATACTAAACTGTCTAAACTAATATGTGAAAAGTTAAAATATCAATAAAAGAATAGCATACTACTTGTTTATTAATAAAATTTAAGTTTCATCTGACATCTCAGTACATATTAAAGGTTTTAATTTAAATATTTGACCAAAAATAACAAAAGGAATACAACTGAGATTTTGCCAAAAGATAAACCTTAATTTAATCTTGAAACACAAACAATCTTACATAGTATTTTTACAAGGCACATATACCATATAATTAAAACATAAAACAATGTGATCAGGCATTAGAAATGCAAAATAAATAAATTTAAGTTATTAAAGCTTTAATACATGCCTAATTGAAAATATTTCAAATGGAGGTATCTGTGGAAGTCATGTGAGGTGTTGTTAGCAAACATCTGTACAAATTAAAATGTGTTTAAGTGCCTTATTATGTCACAAGAAAAAGATATTATCTGAACTTCCTATAACCCATCAGCTATAAAGACAGTGTATACTGACATACTGTTTATCACACTGATGACAAAACTTTAAAAGTAATGTGAATTTAAAGGAAATAAATGAGTCTTGTCAGTTTGGTTTACTATTATTATTTATAATATTTTCCACTTTGTAGCCCACTCCCTCATCTCCTCCAGGTCCCATCTTCCCTCTCTTTCCCTCCCCTATCCCTTTTCCCTAGTCAACTGATAGGGGGAGTCCTCCTGTCGCCTCAGGGTCCTTTTACATGACCCTTCTTCCTTAAGACTCCCTTGTGCTCTGTCTAAAGTTTGGCTATGAGTCTCACATCTGCTTTGATACCTTACTGGGTGGAGTCTTTTAGAGGACATCTGTAGTGGGCTCTCCTCCTGTTTCCTCTATTCTACCACTTACAGTGTCTATTCTGTTTTCCTTTCTGTAAGCATTTTCCCTAGGGTCCTCCTTGTCCTTTAGCTTCTTTTTTTTTTTGTATTTTTATTTTTATTAATTACAGTTTATTCAGTTCGTATCCCTCCTGTAGCTCCCTCCCAAACTCACCCTCCCTCTCCCTTCTCCACCCATGCAGCTCCCCAAGTCCACTGATAGGGGAGGTCCTCCTCCCCTTCATTCTGATCCTAATCTATTAGGTCTCATCAGGAGTGGCTGCATTGTCTTCCTCTGTGGCCTGGTAAGGCTGCTCCCCCCTCAGGAGGAGGTGATCAAAGAGCAGGCCAATCAGTTCATGTCACAGACATTCCCTCTTCCCATTTCTATGGAACCCACTTGGATGCATCTGTGCAGCAGTTGTAGGTTATCTCCATGAATGGTCCTTGGTTGGGATGTCAGTCTCAGAAAAGACCTTTGTGCCTAGATTTTTTTGATTCTGTTGTTCTTCTTGTGGAGCTTCTGTCCTCTCCAGACTGGTGCTTTCTCAGACACTTAGCAATAGCACTTCCTCAAGATCCAGCTATACCACTTCTAGGCATATATCCAAAAGATGCCCAAGTATACAACATGGGGATTGGCTCAACTATGTTTGTAGCAGCTTTATTTGTAATAGTCAGAAGCTGGAAACAGCCCAGATGCCCCTCAGTTGAGGAATGAATAGAGAAATTGTAGTACATCTACACAGTGAAATATTACTCACCAATAAAAAAACAAAGAAATCATGATATTTGCAGGCAAATGGTGGGAACTGGAAAAGATCATCCTGAGTGAGATATCCCAGAAGCAGAAAGACACACAGGGTATATACTCACTCATAAGTGGATATTAGATATATAATATAGAATAAACATACTATACTTTGTATACCTAAGGAAGCTAATCAAGAAGGAGGACTCTGGTTAAGATGCTCAATCCCCATTCAAAAAAGCATCAGAAGAGAGAGAAAACAGGGAACAGGATAGGAGCCTACCTCAGAGGGTGTGTGAAAGGCTCTGCCCTGCAGGGTATCAAGGCAAATGCTGAGACTTATGGCCAAACTTTGGGCAGAGTACAAGGAATTTTATGAAAGAAGAAGTCATTTAGCTTCTTTAGGTTTGTATTTTGGTATTTTTATCCTATATAACATGACTAATACCCACCAATAAATGAGTATATATCATATGTGTCTTTCAGTTTCTGGGTTACTTCACTCAGAAAGATCTTTTCTAGTTTCCACCATTTGTGTGCAAATTGTGTGAGTCCCTTGTTTTCAATAGCTGAGTAGTAATTATTCAATTGTGTAAATGTACCACAATTTCTGATGAGAGGGAAAAGGAACAAACATGATTAAAGTACACTATATGAAATTCTCATTAAGTAGTAAAGACATACATTAAAGAAGCTAATATATGTTTTTACTACTTATTTAAAAGAGCTAATGTATGTTTTTATTACTTATTTGAGAATTTCATACAGTGTATTTTAATCATATTTGTCTCTCCTGCCTCTCATCTCAGACTCTCCTCTAAAACCCCCCACTCTAGATTTCATTCCCATTCCAATATCTGTGCCCATTTGTTTTTAAATTCATTTTAATTAGTTCTGTCTGTTTAGTTGTGTGGGGGCTGGTATTGCTCTTAGGGGTCAGAAGAGGGCAACAAATACTCTGGGCCTGAAAGTACAAGCAATTTTTTTTCTGTTTTTTTAATTTATTTTTTAAAAAAATTATTTATTTTTTATTAATTACAGTTTATTCACTTTGTATCCCAGCTGTAGCCTCCCAATCCCATCATCTCTCCCTCTTTTCCTCCTATATCCCTCCCCCAGTCCACTGAAAAGGGAGGTCCTCCTGCCCTTCCATATGACCCTAGCCTATCAGCTCTCATCAGGACTGACTGCACTGTCTTCGTCTGTGGCATTGTAAAGCTGCTCCCCACTCAGAAGAAGGTGATCAAAGAGCCAGTCCTGAGTTCATGTCAGAGACAGTCCCTCTTCCCATTACTAGGGAACCCTCTTGGGCACTGACCTGCTGTAGGCTAGATCTGTGCAGGGGTTCTAGGTTATCTACATGAATGGTCCTTGTTTGGAGTATCAGTCTCAGAAAAGACCCCTGTGCCCAGATTTTTCTGTTGCTCTCCTTGTGGAGCTCTTGTCCCTTCCAGGTCTTTCTATCACCCCCTTCTTTTATAAGATTTCCTGTACTCTGCCCAAAGTTTGGCTATGAGTATCAGCATCTGCTTTGATACCCTGCTGGGTTGAGTCTTTCAGAGGCCCTCTGTAGTAGGCTCCTGAACATTGGAAGAGGGGAGGGAAGTACAAGCAATTTTAAGATGTGTTTATAAACCAAACATAGGTTCTTTCCTTGAGTAATAAGCAGTCTTAACCACTGAGCATGCTTTCCAGGTACATGATAGCCATTTGAGTTTAAATAGAAATAATATAAATGAAACATTTAAAGTTAGCTGACCTTGCAAATAGATTTTTATTTCGAAAATTAAAGTGAAAAAGGTTCTGAAACATGAACATTTTATATAATCTATAGAAAATCTACGCTAGACCATGAAAAGAAATATTAAAATTGAGGAGCTTGTTACATTTTTCTCTTGTTAATTATGATAACAGGTCAGAATATGTACTTATGTTTGTGCTTAATCTTGTTAGAACCACCACAACTAAGCTCCATGAAGTAGAGACCCCTATCCATGCAGTAGAGAATACATTAGCAGTGCTCAGAATGAACAGTAGATCCATTAGTACAGGTTACATTAGAAATCAGGAATAAGATGTTTTCCTCATGTGCATGAGTTTCCCTTCAAGGGTTTTCCATACCATTCTCTGCGAGCTTAGAACTGCATCCAGTTACTGGTGCCTATTGTTGAACTTTTCTGTCACGTTGTTAACTATGCAGTGTTTATTATCAGAACTTTCAAATTCCCTTCCTTGGTGTGTTCCTTCTACTATTCTTGTCCCCAAAGTATCCCTGCCTCATCTACATGCCATCAATGTTCAATTTGAAGAAGCTATCATGTTACGAGGGTTTGAGTGACTTCTTCTCATTAAGGTATAAATGATAGATTGATTCCTGTTCTGTCTTTTCTGGGCATTTACATTTTAATAGGGGATAATTCTTTCATTCATGGGGAATGAGCTCTATAATAGTGTAATTTCAAACTAAAGTAATAGGACAATGTGTAGGAAACGTGGACTTGGGAAACCTTCTTCATTTTTCTCAAGGTCACATTGCATTGCTCATTACTCTTCAAGAGTTCAAAACTTTATCTATACCTGGGATTCTAATGTCACCAAGGTTGGGTTTAGTTTCTCCAAAGCTGAAGCAATTCTCTGGAAGCAATTTGAACATGGGTATAATCCCATTAACTCTTTCATAGTACTAAGATAACCTTGAATGAACAAGCAAGCATAAAATGCCTAACTTCTGTAGTGGTGGCCAAAAGCAGGGAGGAAAAATAATGAAACACAATGCATAAAGCTACAAAAAGTGTAGAGACAACCTAATCATGCATCCTTGCTGCAATATTTATATACCCTCAAGCTCTGTAGTAAATATTGTTTTATGTGCATACACTATTCTTTCACTTCAAGGAGAGATGAGATTTCTAAGTACCCTTTTGCTGCACAAGCCTAGTAAATAAAAAGCACCAGACCACTGTAACCATCATCTAGAGAGATGGAGATCACATCCTAGGCATTCTTATTTTTCCTTGAAACATTTTTTATGAATTGTAAATCATATACAATTCTAGAGAAAGGAAATTCATAGGAAACCTACTGACAACTTGTTTGTGTCTGTTTCACAAAGGTCTAAATTTTCAGTCCTCCTACCTCATATATCACTGTATTTTATGTCTTGCATTAAAATACAACTATCCTGAAATACTATAAAAATTAAAATACTACACTTTAGGTGAATGTTATCAGATTGACTTTAGAAGAAAATTGCAGTTTCTTTCAAATATATATATATATATATGCAATCTCAAAAACAAATATACTTTAAAATTAAAATACAAAGTAATGACAGAAGAAACAATTTATTTCTTCTGTTTAAATGAAAGGACAAACAGGCTGCAAAATGTTGTAAAAATGAGGTAGTCCAACAAAAATTAATAAATATTGTATCTTAAATTTAGTTTCAAACACAGTCGAATATTCTGATACTACTAAGATACAAATATGAACACTGAAAATTTACAAGATTTTTATTGAATATGCTAACCTTAATTTAAATATTGTTTGAAGAATGTGGTGTTAGAATATTTTAAATTTATTTTTCACTTATTATGATCTGGAATCATTTACCAATTAAAGAAGGCTTTTCAGCACTGTTTATAAGACTTTTTTCTTTTGTATTTCATAAAAAAGGTAGATTCTTTTCTTAGGTAAACGTGCATGAATTGTTTAATAGTGCCTTAACAGGCAATATAAGAGAGGACAGTCTAGAATATAGACTGAATTTAAACACTTGGGTTGCTGAAATTTTGCTCCTTATATAATGGAACATAATTGTACAGAAGAGACTTTTAAATTTCTCTGGGAAAAGTTGAATATTTGATTATCCTTTGCAAATACTTGGAGTAGTTACCTTCAAAGTCAATAAACTTTCTTAGAAAGTCTAAAGAAATCTTTTATTTTGAGAATAAAACCATACAAATACTGAGAGATTTCTGTCTTTCTCATGCAAATACTTTTTCACTGGCATATTTAAATCAAATTTTCTGTGATTTAAAATGCTCTTAATGAAAAAAATATCTGAAACATTTACTTCAAGACACTGTGGCACACAGATTAACCCCACTCCCTATATCAGTCTAGTGTGGCAACTAGTAAGGTAATATTATCTTTCAGATATTGAATAATTTATATTTTCAGATAAATTAAGACTTTTCTCAGTGCAGAAATCTTCATGAAACATAAGGAATCAGTTGCATTTGACATCCATCAGTTTGTGTAACCAACCTAGTGATTATTCAAGTGATGGCCTTAAAATAAGATCTTTTTGTGATTTTACAAATTATCATTCAAAACAACTTGCAGCTAAAATTTTAACTATTTAAAATGAAATTAATATTATATCAATCAGATCAAATAAATATTAATAAAATCTAGACTTTTGTGCTATTTGCCTAATGAACATTCTAGAAAAAGGGCTGGGTTTTTGAAATATGTTTGTGACCTCAAGACATGGAAAGAGTAAGCAGAAGGATAAGGAGATTAAGGTTACCCAGGGCTACACAGAACGGGTGAGGCCAATCTGAATAGCCTACTCTTGACTATGTCTCAAAGAAAATAATGACAAGCAACTCTAATATTTGTTACCTTAGAGTTAATGATAGGCCAGAAGTATAAAATGTAAATGACTATAAAATTAATCAATACTTGTGAATCTAAAACAGAAACTTCAAAATTAAAGCAATTTGTCTCAATTGTTGTAATGCTCATTTAATAGAATTTATATATACAATTGTTTTTCTATTTTACCAATAATGAGAAACGGAGTTAATGATTATAGCTTTCATAACATTTGTTTTGCATTTCATTGATATTGGAGGAACACTTTTACCAAATATACTCTAGGAGTAAAGAAAATGACCCAATTTCAGACTCAAAAGTCTTGTTTCACTTGTTTCATTTAGTTAAAAATTTATGCTTCTGCTTATGTTTATGTTTAGTTTAGCAAGTTCCAAGGTCTCAGCTGACTCCTTGGCAGGATAATGATGATGGTGATGACAGTGATGATGGTGATGAGGATGATGACTGTGATGATGGCAATATCCCCAACTAGAATGCATATATACCTCCATAGAGCATCTAGCCAATGAACTTAACTGTATTATGAATGACCAATAAATGGATTGGTTGTATGCCTTTATTCAGCTACAACAGGATACTATCAATATCACCAGTAATTGTTGATTTTATCACAGTTGTAGAAAAAAGAGAATCTACAGTTTCATCACAATTCCTTTTAGAGTTCTTCAACTTGTGTCAATGATTAAAATCCACATAGATGTGCCCGCTGCCTAGATTGCTGTCTTCCCTGGTGACAGCATCTCACACAGAGGCCATGCCTAGTTAAGTATTAGTGTTACACAGCTAACGCATTTCCTCACTATAAAGACTTTCTCTGGCTTTCTTTCTTTCCTCTTCACCATGGTTTATTTGCTGTCTTATCATTTTACTTCCAATCTTCTGTTTTCATTTTTTTATTAGAATGTTGACAACTAGAACCAATAGGAAGGAGTATATACAAAGCATAAAGACATTAACTATTTAGAGGTTTTTTTCTTTTCCTTTTTATTGTTGTTGTTTTATTTTTTTAAAAACAGCGTTTCTCTGCGTAGTTGGCCTGGGCATCTTGGACTCATATTTAGTGCAGCCTGGCCTAGAAATGTAGGGATTAAAGGCATATGTCATACCCAGTTTAGCTATGTGTTGTGTGATTAGAAAAAAAATCTGCTTGAGAATTGTTTTCAGATTATTTTAAGAAGTATATTATCATGCAACTTATCAATGCCAAAGTAGCATTTTAATAGGGAAGGATATATTTGAAAATTTGGGGTTATTAAAATCTCCATCAAATCCATATCAACTATACTTTTGATTGACAATTTACCAATAAATAGGATATTCTATCTCTATAAAGTTTACTTTAATGCCATTTACAAAAGATAATGTTGGAATTTAAGACACATAGAGATATATGCCTGAAAATTTATACTGCACTCTGTAGGCTAAGGCAGAAAAATTAAGTGGAGGGTCATCCTGTGCTATATACTGAATTGCAGGCTAGCCTGACCTACATAGTGAAACTTTTTTCACTAGGTTATTGTTAAAATGAAAAAAAAAAATGTGGCAGAGATACTTATTTTAATTTTCCCTTCCATCCCTCTGTTTTACCTTGTATTCCATATCTCTATAGCCTTACACTTACAATAGTAGTTACCAACTTGTAGGGAGTATGTAGTCAGAAAATACATATATAAAAGAAAACAGTAAGAGAAAAAGAAAAAACAAATATGAGGAAGTGCATTAATGATGTTTTTAGTCTTCCATTGTAGGGTTGAGTGAGGTCAGGAAGAGAGAATAATTTCACATAAATATTTCCATTCCCAACAGTAAAAATTTTTCTCAAGAACTTCAGCTGTCATTGTCATCCTATTCTCTCATTTGCACTCCTGCATGTTTTTGGAGTATGGGCAGATTTTGTAGATTCTGTGGCTATCCTGAGTCCTTAAAGAGAACTTCTGATATGGAATTAAAATAAAGCACCATCAATTTAGGCCTACATATGTGATACAGGCTAGTAAATTTTATAATAGATTCTCTTTTATCTGTAACAGAGAAAAAAGCTAGTAGCTATAATTGAATTTTGTGACCTAAAAGATGACACACAGACTGTGGGAGTTTTGCTTGGAATACTAGAGCATTTATTGTGAAAGTGGGTATTATTTTTGCTCATATCACTAACTTTCATAGCTTGTTCTATGACCAGCTTGATGTAGGCAATGGGTAATAAACACCAGTTGTAAATAGATGTTTATTATATGATTTGTATTAAATATTAAATTTAATCTTGCAAACAGGCAGCTTAGGTTGAATATATTATTATAGGTTCCTTGAGCAATATAATACCTTTGAAATAAAATTTTCAAATTTTTATAGTTTATTTATCTTGCCAACAAATCTTGACTAAAGCAATAAATCTAAATTTTTAGCACATTCACTAGATAAATGGTAGATACATAGACATATAGATATAGATAAATAGGTAGAAACATAAAGAATCAGACAAACACATAAAAAATAGATGATAGAGAAGAAAGACAGAGAAAAATAGCTTAGATGTGATATAACTTGTATGGTAAATATAAGTTTTTTGTATTTATTTTTATTCATCTTTGGGTGAGAAAGCCCTCAAAAATTGAATGTTTATCATGTTTCTAATGGCCAACATATTTTGCTCCCAAGAAGTGTAAACAAATTGACCAATAAATACCTTTGAAAGACCACAAAACTGATTGATTTTGTTGTGTGAATATTCTGTAAAAATCCAGGGAAAGACAGAGTTAGATAATAACATAGACCTTTTTTCATGTCACAGTTTTCTTAGTTCTTGCATTTTGTTTCAGTGAAGACATGACCAGGTGTAAAAAATTGAAAGACTAAGTAGGTGGTAAAGGGAGAAAAAAGAAGGTGGGTAAGCCTAGAAGGAGAAGAGAGAGGAGCCTACATCAGGTATACAAAGTAAATAAATTGTATATATGAATGAATAAATAAATAAATAAATAGAATTTTAAAAATAAATGAATTAGACTTAAAAAAAAAAAAGGAAAGAAATCTCCAGTCTTTCCAATAAGTGAAAGAATAAATCCTGCTCTACTCGTGTCTGGAACAGAGCATCATGGAAAGATCCTGCAAAAATATTATTCTTTCCAGACAACAACAAATAGTACCTGCCCCAAACTCAATTGTCTGGAATCTGGTCTTGGATTTTGTGCATTTTCAGTGTGTTAAATGAAGTTGGGAAAGAATTAAGTTCAATTTTATAAAGTACTTTTTAATTTGCATGATATAATTTATGGGCTTCATTTAAAAGTTTGTGTTAGAAATTTCTCTTCCATCTATGTTAGAATGAGCTATGAAAAAATATATAATCTAACTACAATATAAAGTAAACAATCAGTTAAACGATGATTTTAAATGACACATTCATGCGTGAGATAAATAACACCAATTAATTCATATTTTAACAAAATAATTTTGTGACATAAAAAATATTTATTTTATAGTCCAAAGTGGAAAATCATTTAGACATTCTAAATAATATATTAGTTTACTTTTTAAAGAAGAAGTTAACATTTAGGTGAAGAACAACTTGGTTCAATATCAAAAGATATGCAAAGAATAATTCCTTAACCATGTTGTAATTTTTGTTTTTCACCCTATGCATCACAGAAACACTATCATTACAAGATTATGATGTGGTATCATTATGAGGAAACACTTTTCTTCTTATCAGAGAATATAAATTATGATACAAAATAAAATGAATTATAAGCATGTAGCTCTTACTATTGGGATAACATTAAATATATATTCAATATTATTGGATATGCCTATCTCAACAAAATATCTGGTGTGAGAAGGCCATATAGCTAGTAGAACTTATTCTAATTTCTGCTGTGTAATGTCTGGTTTCTAGGGCTTGTAATAGAGTCTTCTGGGCTCTAAAATGTTAGGCAGCCCTGACAGTGTAACTCTTCTGCCAACAGCAAAGGTGGCTTCTCTCTTGGGCTAGCTCTACCCTACACTTACAGATTTCCTCAGCGCATTTCCCACAGTTTTGGCTTCCTATCTTCCTGTGATGTACGTTTAAACCTTTGCTTCACTGTTAAAGCTTCAAGTGGTGTTTCAGGTCTTCCTTGCATCAGCAGTTCTGTAGATCAGTAGAGTGGACATCCCTGACTCCTTCAATCTCGGCTCTTTTGCGGTTGCAAAAACAGCACTACATCTAAAATAGTGGCAGGATGGTACTGTGGGCTCCCTTCAACCACAGCTGTGGTGGCTTCTATGTGGGTGAGTGGCTAAGTCTGCAAAAATAACTCCCCCTGGAAGTTGTTTGGAGCAGAAATCTTCTTGAACTGCATTCTCAATTCAGGATTCCTCTCTTCAAGAGATTTTCATTTTTATAAGATGATGTCTTTGGTGAGTAGGGTTTGCCCTCAGGGCAGATTTCCTATTTTCCAGTGATCTATATCAGCTTTCCCTTTAACAGGTTTTATCTTTATAATGATTACAGTCTCTTCCAAATTGCTGTAAGAACTGCCCATTAAACCCTACTCACAGCATCAAAGGGCTTTCCTGACCTAAAGATCCAAACTCTTTTATATTGCCAGCTGTTTTCACAAGTTTATCACAACGGTCCATGTTCTCAATATCAATTTTCTATGTTAGTTACTTGTATTATTGCTGTGATAAAATGCTCGAACAAAAGCAGCTTTAATCAAGAAACGATTAATGCTGGCTTATAATACCAGGGCACAGTGCACAGCAGTGGGGCAGCTGTATGACAGTGTCTTGAAGCTAATAGTCAAATGGTATCTGAAATCATGAATACAAAAGTTATGGATGCAGATTCTTTTCTACCCTTTATTCAGACTAGAAACCAAGCCAGTGGAAAGGACCAGTCACAGTTAAATCAAGTCTTTCTAACTCAAGTCACATAATATGAATGATTCCTCCCAGGCCTCCCAGAGGCTAACTTAGTTTACCGAATCTCACACAGGCTTGCCCAGAGTATAAACCTCTTTATGTTTCTCTATATGCTCAAACTGACAGTACTAACCATCATTAAAATGTTTACTGCAAGTATAAAATACAACAAATATTTCCATATCCCAGACATACGTATAAAGAACTGAATGTCTTATGATAGTTATGGAATCAATGGTAAAAGGTAAAAGAGAATATTATGACAAAAATTAGAAAAGTAAACTGTGAAGAAACCTAGGGGGCAAGATGGCAGCGCCGGGACGACTCTCAGTCTGAGCAGCAGCACAGCAGGATCGGCACAGTGACCAGCAATCAGAACTCGCAGCTATAAAACACAAGTGATTGTGTTTCCCAGGTGAGAGGATACCCCACGGTTGGGGATTCAATCAGCTTTAACTCACCCAGCTAAACCGCGGAAGAGATCCCGGTTCCGCCAGGCGCTTGGTCACCAGCCCAGAGCCACACGCCAGTGTGCACTGGTCACTATTCCAGACTGAACTGTGGGCACCACAGCATCACAGACTGAAATTTCCAGTCAAGAGATAACCCCACATTGCAGGAAACGATTGGGACCGACCTTAGGTCACCCAGACACCCCCTGGAAAAGACTCAGGTTCCATGGGCACCCCAGGAGCCAGCCCAGAGCCAGAGCCGGGGACCCAGGTGCCTGCACAGAGCCCTGCCTGCACACCTGATTCGCTGCCTCAGATAGAACTGTGGGTCCCAGGGCACCAGAGACTAAGTTTCACTGTCGGGTGCAAACCCACAGGGAGGGAAATGGCTGGTCTGATCTCAGAGCACTCAGCTGATATCACCACCCGGAAAAGGTCTCAGAAAAAATTACCCAGTTTAGGCAGACGCCCAGGCTCCCAAAGGCCAGAAAGGCAGAGCCACGCATCTGTGCCTGTGGGTTCTACTCGCCATCCCAGACAGAACAGCAGTCCCCAAAGCAAAGACTGGGTGTCCCTGTCAGGAGGAAACCCCACAGCGGGGGGGATCATCAGGTCTAACGCTCAGGACACCCAGCACCAAAAGACTTTCTGGATTCACACAAACTCTAGACTCTAGCCTTCTACTGCAGGCAGGAGCACTGTGCTCATCCACCATTATTAAGTACCCCTAGGGCACTGGGGCACACAGCTGCATCCTCAGACCTACAAAAGCCAGAAAGCCATTACAGCAGCCCTCAGATACTGTGCCAAGGATCAACCAGTTATCCCTAGCTAGACTGACAAAACTGTGGGAATCCCTGGTCCTTCAAGAGGGCTGCACCCAACAATTACACCTTAAGAGCAACAGCTGCTGCTCACTAAATTCAGAGCAAGAAACCCAGCAGCAGGGCAGCCATCACCAGGACCTCTCCTGATGAGAGGAGACCCTTCCTGAATACCAGAGTTACCATACAGGTCCATACACCTGAAATGAACTGTGACAATTCCTGAGAAGCACCACTAATCAGTTGACCATACCCAAAAAGCAGGGGAGAACTTCAGAACCCCGCCTAGTGGATTCTTCCCGCCCCAGGACTCAGCAGGCACGGCAAATTAACAGACAACACCTGAGACAGAGAGATGGTTAGAGGCCAGCGAAAAAGCACAACCAACAAAGGCAAAACAACATGGCATCCCCAGAACCCAGTTATGCAGAGACAAGCAGCCCTGACACCCTAACATAAGTGAAATTAAAGAAGATGACCTTACATCTATGCTAATGAAGAGGTTAATGGAGGAAGTAAATAAAATGCGTAAAGAATTAGGGGAGGATATAATAAAACAGATTATGGTCATCCGTAAAGAAATACAGGAAGATGCAGCCAAACAGTCTGTGTCACTGAAAAAAATAAAAGAAACAGAGGAACGTTCAAACAAACAGCTGAAGGAATTGAAGGAAAAACAGGAAAATACAGTCAGACAGGTGAAGGAAATCAACAAAACAGTTCAAGATCTGAAGATAGAATTGGAAGAATTAAAGAAAACACAAACAGAGGAAATCATGGAGAGGGAGAACCTAGGAAAGAAAACAGGAACTACAGAGGTAAGCATAACCAACAGACTACAAGAGATGGAAAAAAGAATCTCAGGTGTGGAAGATACAATGGAAGAAATCGATGTATCTGTCAAAGAAAATAATAAATCTAAATAATTCCAGACACAAACCATCCAACGAATCCAAGACAACATAAAAAAGACAAACCCTAAGAATAATAGAAATAGAGAAAAAAGAAGATTCCCTCCTCCAAGGCCCAGAAAATATTTTCAACAAAATCATTGAAGAAAATTTCCCCAACTTAAAGGGGAAGCCTATAAGAATACAAGAGGCCTACAGAACACTTAATAAATTAGACAAGAAAAGAAAATCCTCCCGTCACATAATAATCAAAACAGTAAATATACAGAACAAAGAAAAAATACTAAAAGCTGCAAGGAAAAGAGGCCAAGAAACATATAATGGCAAACACATCAGAATCACACCTGACTTCTCAACAGAAACTATGAAAGCAAGAAGAGCCTGGACAGATATCATGCAAAGCCTAAGAGAACACAGATGTCAGCCTAGGCTACTGTACCCAGCAAAACTCTCAGTCCTCATAGACCGAGAAAACAATATATTCAATGACAAAAACACATTTCAACAATACCTACATACAAATCCAGCGTTACAGAAGATACTAGAAGGAAAAAAAAAAAAAAAAACAACCCAAGAAAACTAACTACTTTCAAGAAATCATAGACAATAAATAACGTCACTACAGCAAAACAAAAGTAGCCAAACACACAAACACACTACCATGGCCAACATCAATATCAAAGGATATAAGAGCCACTGGTCATTAATCTCCCTCAACATCAATGGACTCAATTCTCTAATAAAAAGACACAGACTAACAGAATGGATGCCTAAACAAGACCCAACAATCTGTTGCATACAATAAACACACTTAAATCACAAAGATAGACATTGCCTGAGAGTAAAGGGCTGGAAGACGGTTTTCCAAGCAAATGGAGCCAAGAAGCAAGCAGGAGTAGCCATCCTATTATCTAATAAAGTAGATTTTCAACCAAAATCAATCAAAAGAGATAGAGAAGGACACTTCATACTCATCAAGAGAAAAATCCCCCAGGAAGATATCACAATCCTGAACATCTATGCCACAAATGCAAGGGCACCCACATTTGTAAAAGAAACTTTAATAAAACGTAAATCACATATAGACCCCCACACAATAATAGTGGGAGACTTCAACACCCCACTCTCAACAAAGGACAGGTGAACAAAACAGAAATTAAACAAAGAAACAATCTCTGACAGAGGTCATGAATCAAATGGACCTCACAGACATTTACAGAACTTTACACACAAACACAAAAGAATTTACCTTCTTCTCAGCACCTCATGGAACCTTCTCCAAAATAGACCATATAGTTGGTCACAAAGCAAGCCTCAAAAAATACAAGAAGACTAAAATAATCCCTTGTATCCTGTCTGATCACCATGGAATAAAGCTGGACTTCGACAACAACAGAAATAGCAAAAAGCCTACACACACATGGAAACTGAACACCTTGTTACTAAATGACAGCTGGGTCAGGGAAGAAATAAAGAAAGAAATTAAAGCCTTTCTAGAACTCAATGAAAATGAAGACACAACATACCCAAACTTGTGGGACACAATGAAAGCAGTGCTAAGAGGAAAGTTCATAGCACTAAGTGCCTTCAAGAATAAATTCTAGACAGCTCATTCAAGCAACTTAATGGCTCACTTAAAAACCCTAGAAAAAGAAGAAGCAGACACACCAAAAAGGAGTAGACAGCTGGAAATAATCAAACTCAGGGCTGAAATCAATCAATTAGAAA
This sequence comes from Psammomys obesus, assembly GCF_907164565.1. Taxonomy (NCBI): domain Eukaryota; kingdom Metazoa; phylum Chordata; class Mammalia; order Rodentia; family Muridae; genus Psammomys; species Psammomys obesus. The sequence goes on along the minus strand of NW_026596100.1, from coordinate 5,133,290 downwards.
CAAATAAAACAATTCAAAGAATCAATGAAACCAAGAGCTGGTTCTTTGAGAAAATCAACAAGATTGACAAACCCTTAGCCAAGCTAACTAAAAGGCAGAGAGACACAACCCAAATCAACAAAATCAGAAATGAAAAGGGGGACATAACTACAGACACTCAGGAAATCCAAACAATCATTAGGACTTACTTCAAAAGTCTATACTCAACAAAATTTGAAAATCAAAATGAAATGAACAATTTTCTTGACCGATTCTACATGCCAAAGCTGAATCAAAATCAGGTAAACCAATTAAATAGTCCTATATCCCCTAAGGAAATAGAAGCTGTCATCAAAAGTCTACCATGCAAAAAGAGTCCAGGGCCAGATGGTTTCAGCGCTGAATTCTACCAGACCTTCAAAGAAGAGCTAACACCAATACTCTTCAAACTATTCCACAAGATAGAAACAGAAGGAACACTACCAAACTCATTCTATGAAGCCACAGTCACCTTGGTACCTAAACCTCACAAAGACCCAACAAAGAAAGAGAATTTCAGGCCAATCTTCCTCATGAACATTGATGCAAAAATACTCAACAAAATACTTGCAAACCAAGAACACATCAAAGACATCATCCACTACGACCAAATAGGCTTCATGCCAGGCATGCAAGGGTGGTTCAAAATATGGAAATCCATCAATGTAATCCACCACATAAACAAACTGAAGGAGAAAAACCACATGATCATCTCCTTAGATGCTGAAAAGGCATTTGACAAAATCCAACATCCATTCATGTTTAAAGTATTGGAGAGATCAGGGATACAAGGCACATACCTGAACATAGTAAAGGCGATATACAGCAAGCCGATAGCCAACATCAAACTCAATGGAGAGAAACTTAAGTCATTCTCACTGAAATTAGGGACAAGGCAAGGTTGTCCACTCTCTCCATATCTTTTCAACATTGTTCTTGAAATCCTAGCTAGAGCAATAAGACAATTGAAGGAGATCAAGGGGATACAAACTGGAAAGGAAGAAGTCAAAGTATCACTATTTGCAGATGATATGATAGTATACCTGAGTGACCCCCAAAACTCTATCAGGGAACTCCTACAGCTGATAAACACCTTCAGCAAAGTGGCTGGATACAAAATTAACTCAAAAAAATCAGTAGCCTTCCTGTATACAAAGGACGAAAGGGCCAAGAAAGAAATTAGGGAAACAACACCCTTCACAATAGCCACAAATGACATAAAATACCTTGGTGGGAACCTAACCAAGCTAGTCAAAGACTTGTATGAAAAAAAATTCAAGTCTGGAAGAAGATATGAGATGATGGAAAGATCCCCCATGGTCATGGCTTGGCAGGGTTAACATAGTAAAAATAGCCATCTTACCAAAAGCAATCTACAGATTTAATGCAATTCCCATCAAATTACTGACACAATTCTTTACAGACCTTGAAAGAAAAATTCTCACATTCAAATGGAACAACAAGAAACCCAGAATTGCTAAAACAATTCTCTACATTAAGAGATCTTCAGGAGGTATCTCCATCCCTGATCTCAAGCTGTACTATAGAGCAACAATACTAAAAACTTCAGGGTACTAGCATAGAAACAGACTGGTGGATCAATGGAATCGAATAGAAGACCCTTACATAAATCCACACACTTATGGACACCTGATATTTGACAAAGATGTCAAATCCATTCAATGGAAAAAAGACAGCATCTTCAACAAATGGTGTTGGTCTAACTGGAAGTCTACAGTAGAAAAATGCAAAAAGATCCATACTTACCACCCTGCACAAACTAAAGTCCAAGTGGATCAAAGACCTCAATATAAAACTAGACACACTAAACCGCTTAGAAGAAAAAGTGGGGAAGAGCCTTAAACTCATTGGCACAGGACACAACTTCCTGAACAGAACACCAACAACACAGGCTCTAAGAGCAACAATTAATAAATGAGACCTCATGAAACTGAAAAGCTTCTGTAAAGCAAAGGATACTGTCCTCAGAACAAAACGACAGTCTACAGATTGGGAAA
>NW_026596100.1:5093325-5131244 GCF_907164565.1 Psammomys obesus | reverse complement strand
ACATACCCAAACTTGTGGGACACAATGAAAGCAGTGCTAAGAGGAAATTTCATAGCACTAAGTGCCTTCAAGAAGAAATTCTAGACAGCTCATTCAAGCAACATAATGGCTCACTTAAAAACCCTAGAAAAGAAGAAGCAGACACAAAAAAAGGAGTAGGACGGCTGGAGATAATAAAACTCAGGGCTGAAATCAATCAATTAGAAACAAATAAAACAATTCAAAGAATCAATGAAACCAAGAGCTGGTTCTTTGAGAAAATCAACAAGATCGACAAACCCTTAGCCAAGCTAACTAAAAGGCAGAGAGACACCACCCAAATCAACAAAATCAGAAATGAAAAGGGGGACATAACTACAGACACTCAGGAAATCCAAACAATCATTAGGACTTACTTCAAAAGTCTATACTCAACAAAATTTGAAAATCTAAATGAAATGGACAATTTTCTTGATCGATTTGACTCACCAGAGCTGAATCAGGACCAGGTAAATAAATTAAATAGTCCTATATCCCCCAAAGAAATAGAAGCAGTCATCAAAAGTCTCCCATCCAAAAAAAGGCCAGGACCAGATGGCTTCAGCGCAGAATTCTACCAGACCTTCAAAGAAGAGCTAACTCCAATTCTCTTCAAACTATTCCACAAAATAGAAACAGAAGGGACATTACCGAACTCATTCTATGAAGCCACAGTCACCTTGGTGCCTAAACCTCACAAAGACTCAACAAAGAAAGAAAATTTCAGGCTAATCTCCCTTATGAACATTGATGCAAAAATACTTAATAAAATACTTGCAAACCAAATCCAAGAACACATCAAAGATATTATCCACTATGACCAAGTAGGCTTCATCCCAGGTATGCAGAGGTGGTTCAATATATGGAAATTCATCAATGTGATCCACCATATTAACAAACTGAAAGAAAAAAAAAAACACCTAATAATCTCCCTAGATGCTGAAAAAGCATTTGACAAAATCCAACATCCATTCATGTTTAAAGTACTGGAGAGATCAGGGATACAAGGCACATATCTAAACATAGTAAAGGCGATATACAGCAAGCCTATAGCCAACATCAAACTGAACGGAGAGAAACTTAAAGCAATCCCACTGAAATCAGGGACAAGACAAGGCTGCCCACTCTCTCCATATCTCTTCAGCATAGTGCTGGAAGTCCTTGCTAGAGCAATAAGACAGTTGAAGGAGATCAAGGGGATAGAGATGGGAAAGGAAGAAGTCAAATTATCACTATTTGCAGATGATATGATAGTATACATGAGTGACCCCAAAACTCTACCAGGGAACTCCTACAGCTGATAAACACCTTCAGCAAAGTGGCCGGATACAAAATTAACTCAAAAAAATCAGTAGCACTCCTATATACAAAGACAAAAGGGCTGAGAAAGAAATTAGAGAAACAACACCATTCACAATAGCCACAAATGACATAAAGTACCTTGGTGTAACCCTAACCAAACAAGTCAAAGACTTGTATGAATAAAATTTCAAGTCTCTGAAGAAAGAATTAGAGGAAGATATGAGAAGATGGAAAGATGTCCCATGCTCATGGCTTGGCAGGATTAACATAGTAAAACTGGCCATCTTACCGAAAGCAATCTACAGATTTAATGCAATTCCCACCAAATTGCCAACACAATTCTTTACAGACCTGGAAAGAAAAATTCTCAACTTCGTATGGAATAACAAGAAACCGAGAATTGCTAAAACAATCCTCTACAATAAAAGATCTTCTGAGGTCTCTCCATCCCTGATCTCAAGCTGTACTATAGAGCAACAGTTATAAAAACTGCATGGTACTGGCATAGAAACAGAATGGTGGATCAATGGAATCGAACAGAAGACCCAGAAATAAACCCACACACATACGGACAACTGATTTTTGACAAAGATGCCAAAACAATACAATGGAAAAAAAGATAGCATCTTCAACAAATGGTGCTGGTTCAACTGGATGTCTACATGTAGAAAAATGAAAACAGATCCATACTTATCATCCTGCACAAAACTGAAGTCCAAGTGGATCAAAGACCTCAACATAAACCCAGACACAATAAATCGGCTAGAAAAAAAAGTGGGGAATAGTCTAGATATCATTGGTACAGGAGAAAACTTCCTGAACAGAACACCAACAGCACAGGCTCTAAGAGCAACAATCAATAAATGGGACCTCATGAAATTGAAAAGCTTCTGTAAAGCAAAGGACACCGTCATCAAAACAAAGCGACTGCCTACAGATTGGGAAAGAATCATCACCAACCCTTTATCTGACAGAGGACTCATATCCAATATATATAAAGAACTAAACAAGCTAAAAAGCAATAAACCAAGTAATCCAATTAAAAAATGGCGAACAGAGCTAAAGAGAGAATTCTCTGTAGAGGAATATCGAATGGCAGAGAAGCACTTAAAAAAATGCTCAATCTCATTAGCCATTAGGGACATGCAAATCAAAATGACCCTGAGATTTTACCTTACACCCATCAGAATGGCCAAGATGAAAAACTCAATGGACAACACATGCTGGAGAGGTTGTGGAGAAAGGGGAACCCTTCTCCACTGCTGGTGGGAATGTAAACTGGTACAACCACTCTGGAAATCAATCTGGTGCTTTCTCAGACAACTAGGAATAGCGCTTCCTCAAGATCCAGCCATACCACTCCTAGGCATATACCCAAAAGAGGCACAAGTACACAAAAAGGACATTTTCTCAACCATGTTTTTAGCAGCTTTATTTGTAATAGCCAGAAGCTGGAAACAACCCAGATGCCCCTCAACTGAAGAATGGATGCAGAAACTGTGGTACATCTATACAATGCAGTATTACTCAGCAATGAAAAATAAGGAAATCATGAAGTTTGCAGGTAAATCGTGGGACCTGGAAAGGATCATTCTGAGTGAGTTGTCCCAGAAGCAAAAAGAAACGCATGGTATATACTCACTCATATAAACATACAATGTAGAATAAATCCACTAAAATCTGTACATCTAAACAAACTAAGCAAAAGAGAGGACCCTAACTAAAATGTTCAATCCCCATCCTGAAAGGCAAAGAGGATGGACATCAGAAGAAAAAGAAAATAGGAAACAATCTCGAACCTGCTACAGAGGGCCTCTGAAAGCCAGAAGAAAACAGGAAACAACCTTGAAACCTGCCACAGAGGGCCTCTGAAAGCTTCTGCAGTATAGACTGTCAAAGCAGATGCTGAGCCTGATGGCCAACTGATGAGCAGAGTGAATGGAATTTTATGTAAGAAGTGGGAAATAGTAAGAGCTGGATGGGACGGGAACTCCACAAGGAGAGCATAGAACAAGATAATTTGAACACAGGAAAATCATACTCCAACCAAGGACTATTTGTGGAGATGACCTGGAACCCCTGCACAGGTGTAGCCCATGGCAGTTCAGTGTCCAAGTAAGTTACATAATAATTGGAAGAGGGACTGCCTCTGACATAATCTGATTGGCCTGCTTGTTGATCACCTCCCCCTGAGGGGGGAGCAGCCTTACGAGGCCACAGTAGAGGACAATGCAGCCACTTTTGATGAGAACTAATAGACTAAGATCAGAAAGAAGAGGAGAACCTCCCCTATCAGTGGACTTGGGGAGTGGCATGCATGCAGAAAGGGGAGGGAGCGTGGGATCGGGAGGGGAGGAGGGAGGGGCTTATGGGGGTATACAAAATGAATAAAGTGTAATTAATAAAAAAAAGAAATTAGCAAGAGTCCCAATAAAAGTATACCTCTTCAGAAAGAAAAAAAAAAAAAAAGAAATCAAGTGAAATGAAATAAAATGAAACTAATGACATTTTGTAGCCACTTAGCAAAATCAATTTGTGATTTTGAAAAATCACAGATACATTTTAAGATTGAAAAACACTCGAAGAGACTTACTCCTGTGCCTTCAATAGGACTATATGGAGGCTTTATTCCACTTATGTTACTTCATCATCTTTAATCTAAAATTTTGCTGCTTTAGTAAATACAAAATGTTTTACAGGCTTTGACAACAGAGATTTGAATTACTTCAAAAATGACCAGAAAAATGAAACTGTGCTCAGATAAAAGAAATATCTCCATAAGAAAATTGTAATGATGATTTCAATAAAGAGGGCCATGTGTCTTTATGTAGACTATTTTATAAAAATCTCCTTGAAACACAGAGAGCTCATCATATTTAATAAGTGAGATTTGTTATCCCATGAAGATGTTGCTCAAGTCAGTTGATCCAAGTTTCTGTTTATAGCTTCAGATATGACATAAAGAAAAATAAATATTCTGCAGCAGCGATATTAATAAGCCCTTCATGTGAGCAGTGAAGATCAAATTGATAATAAGTCCTGAAAGATTCTAAGCTGATCATAAAAGGAGCTCGCATTAAATGCAGCTTGAAGGAGAGCTGACTTGTGAGTTCAGATAGCTTTAAGTGCTGCATCACCACTCCTTAGCGTTATTGCAAACTATTGAGTATGCAAGAATTTTTAGATTTTGCCATTTAACCTAGGAAAGGGTAACAACCCTGCCATTATGTTGCAGAATCCGCCGATTTCCCTCTGGGCAGATTTCCAATAGGAAAGTAAAAGTATTTTATTAAACCTAACATTGTGAGCGTTAAATTAATTAAAAAGGACTTTAGAATATAATTTAATGCTATGAAATGATTTAGTTTTGCTTTTAGGATAATAAAGAGAAATAACTGACTGATAGAAAGGGGTGGTTCCAAGGAAAGTGGAAGCTTAAAAATTACAGAGGAACTTTTGCCAGTTTAGCCAGTCATCTAGCAAACTAGACAGACATCAAAGAGCAAGTATAACAGGGAAAAGAATGCCTCTTGGCTTAAGTCTGTAGATGTCACTGAATATCTTGCTAGATTTTTTTCCTCTGTCATTTTGATATCAAAATTATCAAATGCTTTGGTGAAGATCATATTGCATACCCTCATGTGAGTGACACATGGAGAGGATATTATCACATGGGAAACAAAGAGAGAAAAGTAAAACTTGTCTGATCCCTGCACACAAAAGTATAGATACAAGGATCTGGGGACACAAATGCACAAAGATTTTAAGGTAGAATTTTCTCATTGCAGGTGGAGGAGAGGTTGATCAAATTAACAGCCATGGAATACAGAGGAAAAGGACATTTTAATTTGTATAGCTGTAAGCAATCTAGATCAATAATAAAATCTGTGTCCTAACATTAGCTATAGTTCAGAATTTGGCTTATTATTCAAGCAAAGATTTCAAGTTGGAAGATGTCAAAAGACAGTGGTGTGATCCATCCTAAAACCTCCGTGAAATCAGTAAGTTTCAAAATCCTCACATGCAATGTGCTTTTGAGACTTTCAAAGTGTTATTTCCAAATAATTCAGACCACATTCTAGGCATCATATGTCTACTCCTGTGAATCTCCGATTGATTGGACCTAAATGTTCTGGGTGTGAAGCTAATATTCACACATTTAAATAGTACTTTAATTAAGATGTATTTCTGTTGTCAAAGTACTTAAAAATAAGAAAATATGCCAGTGCTGTGGGATATGACTTACTAAATTGAGTAAATATTTAAATGAATAATGAATAATCTTACTATTCTGTCACGGTTTCACCTTGATAAGGATGCACTACCTATCATTAGCCATTTTCTCATCAGAGACTTGGAAAATAAAGCATCATATGAATGAGAATGTTTTGTTATTAGTTTCGATTTTTTTTGCTGATTTTTTTTTTAGAGAAGGGTTATTAATCCTGTAGAGCAGCTCCCTATTTATAGATACATCTGTTTTCGTTTATAATTACATCAGCCCTACACTATTTGTTCTTAAATATTTGCCATAATGATTCTTTCCCTGTTGTGATTACTCAACAAACATAGATTCATCGTAAGATACGATGAATAAGAAAACTGAATAAGGACTCAGTTTTATACTGCATTGCAGCAAATGAAGCAGGTGAAGAACATTTCAGGGTTTTATCACATTCACACATGTAGTGGCATGTCCTGGTGGTTTGTATTGTTAATTATCTTGCTCTCCACCCCGAGATTCTTACTGTTTGAGAGCAATGCCTCATGCACCCCAAAATGGTGTTTGTGTTACCTTGCCTCCCAGGTTGGCTGCATAAAACTTCCTACCCTGGATAAGACAAATGTGAGATGGGCAGAGCTAAAATTCCTGGATTAGGAGGAGTGAAGATCACTGAAAGGAGGAAGAAGTTGGAGGAGAAAGGAGAATAGAGAGTCCCATGAGATAGAAAAAGAACCACATGGGCGGGGAGGAAGGACTCCGTGAATTTCGTGGAAAAGAACAGCCCAGATGAAAAACATAAGCAAGCATTTTGAGAATTTGGATGGAATATAGTCCAGATAGGAGTGGTTAAGCCTGTGATGGGGGCTGGGAGATAATGATAAACTGTAGGTGGAATTTGTCCAGCCCACAGTGAAATAAGACAAATATAAAAATCTAACAGGTCCTCTTTGCCTTTCGGGATGGGGACTGAGCATTTTAGTCAGGGTCCACCCTCTTGATTAGGTTCTTTAGATGTACAGATTTTAGTAGGTTTATCCTATGTTATAAATCTATATGAGTGAGTATATACCATGTGTATCTTTCTGCTTCTGGGACAGCTCACTCAGGATGATTCTTTCCAGTTCCTACCATTTACCTGCAAATTTCATGATTTCCTTGTTTTTCATTGCTGAGTAATATTCCATTGTGTAGATGTATCACAATTTCTGTATCCATCTTCTGGCTATTACAAATAAAGCTGCTACAAATATGGCTGAGGAAAACAGAAGAAAAAGAAAACAGGAAACAAGTTAGGAACCTGCTGGAGGGTCTCTGAAAAGCTCTGCCCTGAAGACTATCAAAAAAGATGCTGAGACTTATGGCCAACTGTTCGACAAAGTGCAAGGAATCTTATTAAAGAATTGGGAAATAGTAAGATCTAGAGAGGACAGGAACTCCACAAGGAGAGCAACAGAACCAGAAATTTTGAACACAGTGGTCTCTCCAGAGTCTCATACTACAACCAAGTACCAGGCATGGAGATAACCTAGAACCCCTGCACAGATGTAGCCCATGGCAGCTCAGTGTCCAACTGGCTTCTATATAATGTGAAGAGGGACTGCCTCTGACATAATCTGATTGGCCTGCTCTTTGATCACCTCCCCCTGATGGGGGAGCAGCATTACCAGGCCACAGAAGATGACAATGCAGCCACTCCTGATGAGTTCTGATAGATTAAGATCAGAAGGAAGGAGAGGAGGACCTCCCCTATTAGTGGACTTGGGGAAGGGCATGCGTCAAGAAGGGGGAAGGAAGGTGGGATTGGAGAAGAGAGTGCTTTATGGGGGGAATACAAAGTGAATAAAGTGTAATTTTAAAAAAAGGAAAAGAAAAAATCTCACAGGTCTGAGTCTTCTGTTCATTATGATAGCTGGTTAGATAATACCACCTTATTAATTACAGGGCTAATAATAAACATTATTAGCTCAATACCATTTATTTTCCACAACACACACACACACACACACACACACACACACACACACCATGCTTTTGTTTTATTAAGATGAACACAAGATCCTAAATTATAATTTACTTATGGTTTTATTTTGTATATATTTATTTATTACAAAGTGATTTTATTTTATTTTTATAAAATGTTCTTGTACCACACTTGTTTCCCCCTCCTCTAGGGTCCACCCTTCCACCCTTGCACCCTTCCTTCCGCAAAAGAAAAAAAATATACATTAAGTTCAATTTGGGTTGCCCATATACTGAGTGAGACATAGTCAAACTCCCCTTGACCAGCCCTTAGCCCCTCCCCCATCTCCACCCCCAGCCACCAGAAACTATCAGCTGTGAAGAGCCCCACTTCAGCAGCTTTTTCACAATGTTAAAGACTATCTACAGCAGATTCTAATGGAAGAGACAAAAAAATGAGGTGAACACAGAATAACTCAAAGAGTAGTGGTGACTGCCTAAACTTTATCTTAGTAAGGTCAAAGCCCCAATTCCAACCGAGGACTATGCATGGAGATAACCTAAGATGTAGCCCATGGCAGTTCAGTATCCAAGTGGGCTCCATTGTAATAGGAACAAGGACTGTCTCTGACATGAACTGATTTGCCTGCTCCTTAATTACCTCCCCCTGAGGGGAAAGCAGCATTACCAGCCACAGAAGAAGACAATGCAGCCACTCCTGATGAGACCTAATTGACTAGAATCAGAAGGAAGGAAAAGAAGTCCTCCCTATGAGTGGACTTGGGGAGGGGCATGCGTGCAGAGGGTGGAGGAAGGGAGGGATTGGGACTGGAGGAGGGAGAGAACCACAGGAGGGATACAAAGTGAATAAAGAGTAATTAATAAAAAAAAATATGCGCAATTTCAAAAAACATTTAGACATATTACAAAAAAATTAAAAAATTTCCCATGTAGTATTATAAATGTCAATATAATTGATTTTCCAAAAGGAAATCTAAAAGCAAATCTAGGTAGTCACATTCACTTCTACAATATGGGCAAAAACCCCACAAAATTTGATGCAAGAGAAGCACACTAAGCAGAAATGTTCACAACCAGAGAGGAATTGTTGAACTGAAACTATGAAGTTTACTTCAAAGTACAACAGGTCTACTTTAGGGAATAAGCTCAACAGCCACCTGCCAAATAGGCAGAAAGGATATTATTCTGTACATTGGTGAAAGCATTTTGTAAACTGAATCTCAATTTTGTGTGCTACATGTTTACCTGATTTGAAGTTTTCCCATCAGGAAAAAAATGAGGAAGAAGAGATGGAACAAAGCTTTTCCTTTATTACTATGATTTTAGAAAGCAAAAATACAAAACATGAAATGTGTATTTATTCTAAAATATTGAAAAAAAAGTAAGTATGATAAGACTGGCGACAAGCAACAAGGTATGGAATGTGGCTATGTTACAGTCTGTGTTCCTATTCTTTTTCTTTCCTTCTTCTTTTCTACTGATCTTTTTAACTGGAGTCTGCCGAAAGCAGCTAGGCCTATCATGGGATACTTGGGAGGTACTGAAGTTCAACACATGAATAAGGTCTAGTATTGTCTCATTATATCTAATAAAAATGTAAAATAATATAATAGCATGGTGTGAAATGCTTGAAAGGGAATAAGGATTCAAAGCTCTTTAGAAAGTACAATAAAATACGTTTACTAATAAAATATATATTATTTATATGTGTATAAATATACCTATATAACATTGTGGAAGTTGATATGATTCATTATATTTACCCTCTAGTTGTCTAACCACAGTTTCATTAACCAAAATAGTAGCACTGCATTCTGCAGGAGAACAAGGTCACCAGCTGCCTGAGACTTGAAGAATACTAGCATAGAATGACTTTCCACTGTTAACTCAGTCTATGGCTGTTCGTCCACTGAGAAGCACAGAGCAGACACTATGGGATATAGACCTGATATTGGTAGAGCCACTGAAACAAAGGTCCAGAAAGTGAAAATAGAATCATCAGCTGGAATGAAATAGAAAATGTTGGCTGAGCCTATGCTAATCAGCACATGGAAAAAAATGTAGAAATTGAGAAAGAAAGGAGCCTGTGCTCTAACATCCACTGCTTTCTTTTACATACCAAACAGGAATACCTAAGAATTCTAAGACGCTAAAGACATTTTGGTGGTGGGGATGGTAATGATATGATAACAGCGGAAATGATAATTAAATATCACCAGTAAAATTGAAATGGAAAGATAAATGCCTGTATGTTTCTTAGGATTCATATGTGTTTTGTTTTCTGTTTGTTTTTCCATCAATTATGCCCAGATCTCTTACATCAATGTGGAATCAGATTAGATATAATAGGGAGATTTGAATGCCCTATTCAATATGGCTCATTAAAATTATATTTGCTTTTAAAAGCTGTTTGTTTTCCATTTCCCAGAGCTATGTCAGTTAACATGATTTATTGATATAGAAAACATGACTATTTGTTATTAATTATATTCTAAACAATAACATTTCATCAGCGATTTATTCAGTGTTCATACCATCCTAATAGAAGAAAATACTACATGAGATTAATTGTCATATTTTCATTTCAATTATTTTTCTGGCTCTGTAATAGCAAATCACAGTTCTCATGTATTTGATTTGCTTCTCTTGGGTGAATTTACAAAGGGATTAAAATAATACCGGAGTAATAGAAGTTCTTTAAATAGTTCAGTATAAAATTGCTTTTTAATATAATAATATTAAAAAAAACACAAAACAGAGAAAGTTATATAATTGGTATTGTAGAATGATCTACTACTGATCACATTAGAGTCTATGACGTTATTAAAATTTGGAATTAGGACTGTGGCAAACAAAGGGTTGTGAATTTCAAGTCACCAATGTAGGATACGGAGGGGTTGGATAGAGCAGAAGGCCTCAGACATAGGTAATTATATTTTAATTTTTAAAAATTGTGAAAAATAAAGATAACCTGAAATATAAAATCAGAGAATGTGTATCACACATGACTGAATATTATACTAGTAAAAATCTACATTATGTGTTTCTAAGGAAAAAAAAATTATCAGTGCAACAGTAATTAGCAGATGTTTGTCTCACAGAAATAATTATTTAATACAATGTTATCTCAATGAGAAAAATAAAAGTAACTACACAGAGAAAAAGAGGTAAGCCTTGAACAGGTTAAATTTCATGTTTCATTGACTGAAATGGAAACAAAGAAAATATATTTGCTGGTTTGACTTAATTTATTTGAACATTCAGCTTCATTCAAACTCTGAACTCTGTGATAAGACAGCAGTCTTCCCTAAACAATTATGATTTATGGAAATGGTTTGTGTATTTTTATGCTTTGAGATTATGATATAATTACATTATTTTCCCTCTTCTATTTCTAGCCCCCAAACCCTACCCCAAAGCCCATTCGCTCTTTCTCAAACTCATGGTTTCCTTTTCATTAATTGTTTTTACATATGGGCCTGTGTTTGTGTTTTCATAAACACATAAATAAAACCTACTCAGTTTGCATCGTGTTACTTCTGTGGTCTATGTTTTTAGGGTTGACCATCTGGCATTATGTATCCAAGTGCTGTGTTATTCCCTCGGAGAAACTATTTCTGCTGCTCTCCGCATTCTTTACTTGTCAGCTTTTCCTTGTCTAGGCTTTAGGACTTTTGAGCACTCGAACTTCCATGTTAGCATGTCTACTGGTGTTCTTTCTGTTCAGCCACTTTTGGGCAATCATGATAGTGAGACTTTATAGCTGTAGCTTCTGACATTTCTAAGAGACAAAGTCTCAAAACAAACTTCGTGTTTCAATGGCTTTTACAGACTCTCTCTTTTCCACTCCTGAAATGAGCCCTATTATATGTTTCCCTTCTTTGAAGTTTGCACGGTGCCTTCTGGTGCCATGAAAGCTATTCCCCAGGAAGGAGGCTTTCAGGTGAGTTATAGCTCAAGAGCCTCCAGGTCCTGTGTTCAAAGTTCATGGTGTCATGAGCAAAAGAGACTTGCCTTCAAACTCTGGGGAGCAACCAAAACCAACAGCAGCAGCATATAAGGTTGTGGGAGTTTTTTGTTTTTGTTTTTGTTTTTTTTTTTTTTTTGATGTCTTTGCTGTTATTTTACCCTCTCCTCTCTTCTTCTGCATTTATCTTCCCCTCTTGCCTAAGTAGAAACCCCTGACTTTCCCACTCTTCATTTCATATCACTCGTTTCCTGATATTTCTTACCACTGATGCTCTTCAGCAATGGCCCCTTTTTATTTCCTGATATTTAGGGTTACTCCAGGTTATACTCTCAGATCTAAAGATTTGGAGTAAAGAACCTCAGATGAGAAAGAATATGCACAGTTTGTCTTTCTGGGTCTGGGCTATCCAACTCTATATGATTTTCTGTAGGTACATTAATTTACCTTCAAGATTCATGATTTCATTTTTTTATTAGAGCTGAATAATACTGCTCAGTGTATGTGTAGCATATTTTCATTATCCATTTGTTAATTGATGGGCATTTAGGTTGTTTATATTTCTAGCGATAGAGCAATAGTGAGCGTGGCTAATCAATTGTCTGTGGAGTTGGATTAAGTGTTTTGGGCATGTGCCAAAGAGTGATGTGTCTAGATCAGATGGTAGGTTTATTTTTACTTTTTTTTGAGAATTCTCTACACTGATTTGCAGAGAGCCCTGAGCAGTTTGTAGCTTCACCTACGGAGAATGAATGTTCTTTTTTTATTTTTTTATAAATTTATTTATCTACTTACTTTACATCCTGATTGCAGCTTCCTCTCCTCCCCTGCCAGTCACCTCTTGCACACACCTCCTCTTATTCTTCCCTCTCCTTCTCCCCAAGGAAGAGGAGGTCCCCCATAGGTACCAACCTGCCCTCGCACACTAAGTCCCTGCAGAACTAGGCACATCCTCTCCCACTGAGGCCAGGCAAGGCATTCCAGTTAGGGGAACGAGATCCATGAGAAGCCGCAGTATTAGAATGGGCCCTCATTCCACTTGTTGGGGTATCCAGTGAAGAGTGAGCTGTACATCTGCTGCATATGTGCAGGGGCCCGAGGACCAGCCATTGAATGGCCTTTGGTTGGAGTTTCCATCTCTGTGAGCCACCATGGGCCCAGGAGAGTTAACTCTGTAGGTCTTCTTGTGAAATTCTTTACCTTTCCAGCTCCCTCAGTCATTCCCCATCTCTTCCATGTGACTCCCTGATCTCTTTTTGGATGTGGATGAGTGTTCTTTTCCTCCCACGTTCCCTCCAATATTTTGTTTTAGTGATTTCTGCTAATCATGAGAAAAGATAAAAATCTCAATTTTGTTATAATTTACATTTCATAAATGATAAAGACGCTTAACAGTTTGGGGGGTTACTCAGCCACTTTCCTAACTTTGAGAACTATTGATCTGGTCATAGTCCATTTTTTAAGTGGGTCTCTTTTTCTTTTCTTTCTTTTTTTGTTTTCTTTTTATTTAAATTTTTATTATCATTTATTACAATTTATTTATTATTATTATTTATTTTATAATTTTATTTTATTATTTATTTAATTATTTTATTATTTTATTGTATTATTTTAAATTTTATTATTATTATCAGTTTGTATCCTGGCTGTGTCCCCTCCTGCGTCTCCCCTAAATCCCACACTCACTCTCTCTTCTCCCCCTATTTATAGATGGACTCCTCGAAAAGATGATCTCCCTCTTGTGGACTTCCCTTCTTCTAGTTGATTATCCCTTTAGCTGTTCAGAAATGTTAGAGTTTTATGAACATGAACCTAACTTACTAAATGATAGCCACAATTTATGGGCAAACGAAGTCCTATTCAGAATGTCTTTTCCAATATTGATATTGTTTTTTCACAGCTACCTTGCCTTTTTAAAATTAATTTAATTTGATTACAATTTATTCACTTTGTATCCCTGTTGTAGCCACACTTTAAAGCCCTGATAGCTTTATTTTTTATTTTAATTTTATTTGTATATTTATTTATTGCAATTTATTCACTTTGTATCCCTGCTGCAGCCTCCTCTCTAGTCTCCTCCCAGATATACCCATCCTCCCTCTTCTCAGGCCTCCCTGGGCCAGTTTTTTTTTTTTTGTTTGTTTGTTTGTTTTTTTGTTTTGTTTTTGTTTGTTTGTTTTTTTTTTTTGGCTCTGTTCGTCTCCTTGTGGGGTTCTTGTCCCCTCCAAGTCTTTCTATCTCCTTCTTCTTCCATAAGTTTCCAGCATTCCAGTCAAAGTTTGGCTATGAGTCTCCATATCTCCTTCGATACCTTGGTGGGTAGAGTCTTTCAGAGGTTCCCCATGGAAGGCTCCTGTCCTGTTCCTTGTCTTCTTCTATTTCTGATGTCTATTCTGTTTGTCTTTTTGAGTGAGGTTTCAGCCTCTTCCCTAGGGTCCTCCTTGTCATTTAGCATTTTTAGGGTTATAGATTTAGTATGTTTATCTTATATGTCTAATGTCCACTTATGAGTGAGTATATACCCTGTGTGTCTTTCCGCTTCTGGGTTACCTCACTCACGATGATATTTTTCCAGTTCCCACAATTTGCTTGTAAATTTCATGATTTCCTTGATTTTAATTTCTGAGTAATATTCCATTAAGAGTACGGCATGCTTTCTTCTCACAGTTAATGCGTTTCAGGTCTCACAATTATGTTTTTGACCCATGTGGAGTTAGAGTGGACAGATATGAGCTAAATTTAATTCTTTTTTATAGGGACAATGCAGTTTTACCAACATTTTATTTTTTGGGGGGTTATGCTATTTTTTGCATACTTATCAGATACTTAATGATTGAAATTACAAGTACTTTTATTTAGAACCCAATTTTGTTCCATTGGTTTCCATCTTTTTTGTTTTCATAACATATTTTTGTTTCTATGCCCCTGAAATATCTTGAGATCTGGAATGGTATTTCCTAGAGTATTCCCTTTTGCTTAGGATTATTTTGGCTAGCTGGGATGTTTGTGTTCTCATACAAATTTTTAGGATAGGTTTATTTATTTTTTTATTTCTGTGATGAACAATATGGATATTTTGTTTGATATTGTATTAAATCTGTTGTGGATTGTAGTATGGTTATCCTGTGCTATGGGTCTAATATCAGCTTAAAAGTGAATACGTACCACGTCATTCTGGGTATGGGTAACCTCATTTAGGGTGATCTTTTCCAGTTCCATCCATTTGTCAGAAAATTTCATGATTTCCTTGTTTTTAATAGCTGAGTAATACTCCATTATGTAAATGCACCGCAATTTCCATATCCATTCTTCAGTTGGGGGACATCTAGGTTATTTCCAGTTTCTGGCTATAAAGAATAGAGCCACTATGAACACAGCTGAGCAAATGTTCTTGTTGTATGGTGGAGCATCTTTTGGGTCTATGCCCAGGAGCAGTAGAGCTGGGTCTCAGTAGAACTATTCTCAGTATTCTGAGAAAGCAGCAGATTAATTTCCAGAGCGGTTGCACATGTTTGCGCTCCCGCCAGTAATGGCGGAGTGTTCCCCTTTCTCCACGTCTCTGCCAGCATGTCTTGTTACTTGAGTTTTATTCTTAGCCACATTGACTGATGTGGTTACCTTCATCAAAGAGTCTTCTCTTTAAAGCAAGTGGATACAATCACAGAAAACCACAACTGGACACACTTCCAATACCAACAGTTCCAATGGAAGCATCTGCAGCACAGCCACTACTTTCATGGCTAAGTATAAGTCACAGAAGAGGAGGCTGGAAGATTGTAAGATCCAGTATACTAGGAAGTCTACTGTAAAACAGTTTCTCTAGAAATGGCTGCGTAAACAAGACCAGACAGTGGAAGGAGAAAATCACACAGGGTCTCATCACCAGACAATGAGTTACAGGCAAACTGTGACTATTGCAAAAATTAATCTCTCCCAGGAATAAGGCCCCTACAAAATGATCATTCCTCAAACAGCATATAAGTAAGTATCAAGAGATTCAATAGATTGAATTTATATATTTGTGATTAGTTACACATACATATGTATTTGTGTGTGTGTATAAAACAATAATAAATAAATGGCAACTATTAGTTTGAGAGTTTGTGAAAGGATGTGGAAAGAGTTAGAGAGAGGGGACTTGAGAATAGCTGAATGAAAGAAATGAAATGGGGCAGTAATGAATCATATTTTAATTAATATAAATAAAATGATAAAATGCTCTGTCAATAAGTTAAAGCTATGAGAATTTTTCTTTTTATTTTTTTAATTTTTTACAGTTTATTCACTTTGTATCTCAGCTGTAGCCCCTTCCCTTGTCTGCTCCCAATCTCACTCTCCTTCCCTATTCTTCTCCCATTGCCCTCCCCAAATCCACTGAAAGGGGAGGTCCTCCTCTCCTTCGATCTGACCCTAGCCTATTAGATCTCATCAGAACCAGCTGCATTGTCTTCCTCCTTAGCCTGGTAAGGCTGCTCCCAGCTCAAAGGAGGTGATCAAAATGCCATCCACTGAGTTCATGTCAGAGACAGTCCCTGTTCCCCGTACTAGGTAACTCACTTGGAGACTGAGCTGCCATGGCTACATCTGAACAGGGGTTCTAGGTTATCTCCAGGTATGGTCCTTGGCTGGAGTATCAATCTCAGAAAAGACCAAAAGACCTCTGGGTTTTAGCTCAGTGGTAGAACCCTTGCCTAGCAAGCATGAGGCCCTGGGTTCAGTCCTCACCTCGGGGGGGGGGGGGGGGGGGGGATAACTGGAACACACAATGATGAGTATTTTAAGTTTGGAGCAATATCACTTAGGTATTCTACATTTGCTTTGCTGACAAAAAATAATGTTTCCAAACATTTTGCATAGCAAAAGAAAATCGTATACTGAAAGAAATAGAATCAATCTTCTTGCTTTCATCAAACTCAAGAAGTCTTTTTCTGTGACATTTCATCAACATCTGAGCACCATCTGGGTCTAGATATGTAGAAGGGATATTGACCTTTTACCGCCAAGAGAAGCCTATGAGGGTGTTGGATGCTCCTTTATAAGGATTCTGTGCTAATTGCATTCCTGGAATAACATGCCATTTTAGCAAAATTGAAAACATTTGAAGATCAGGAAACCTGAAGAAGCAAAGCCCAAGAATGTAACAGGGCGTACTGACACTGCAAGAGCTATTGTGTTACTGAATATCTGCTCCTATAACTTTGAGTATGTTGTGATAGTAGAAAGGTAACATAAATGATGTAGGGTCAGCCCTTTAGACTGAAAATGTTTTTGACTGGGAGAAACGTTGTCATCAGAAGAGCATTTATTAAATCCTCCAGTGAAAGCGTTATTCAGAAGTCACTACATTTTAATGTCACAATTTACTAAAATTTACCATTCACATAAAGTTAGACACCTTTGGACACAAAATTTGTGCATAACTTATGATATACTAAAATTATTTTAATGTGTAGTGAAACTTATTTATATTTAATTGTACCATGCTTCCTTCTTCTGCTATTTAAAATATTATTACAGTCATGTCATACATAACAAAGGAAAATTTAAAATCAGTGTGCACATAAGTACTGAACTAGACTTTGAATTTTTTGCTTTTTGTTGTTTCCTATTTTTGTTTATTTTTATTCTAATAGTAAGTCAAGTCATGAACTTTTTTAATTTTTTAATTTTTTTAATATTAGTTACAGTTTATTAACATTGTATCCCAGCTGTATCACCTTCCCTCATTCCCTGCCAATCCCATCCTCACTCCCTCATTTCCTCCCTGCCCCTTTCCAAGTCCACTGATAGGGGAGGACTTCCCCCTTTTCATCTAACCCTGGTTTATCAGTTATCTTCAGGACTGGCTGCAAAGTCCTCCTCGGTGGTCTAGCAGGGCTGCTCCTCCCTTGTGGATGGAGGAGGTCAAGAGCCAGCCATTGAGTTTATGTCAGAAATAGTCCCTGTTCCCCTTATTAGGGTTCCCACTTGGATACTGAGCTACCAAGGACTACATCTGAGCAGAGATTCTAGGTTATATCCATACATGGTCCTTGGTTGGAGAAACAGTCTCATAAAAGACCCCTGTGCCCAGATATATTTGGTCCTTGTGGAGCTCCTTTTCTCTCCAGGTCACACTAATTCCCCCTTCTTTCATATGATTCCTTGCACTCTGCCAAAGATTTGGTTATGAGTCACAGTATTTGCTTTGGTACACTGCTAGGTAGTCTTTCAAAGGCTTTCTGTGGTAGGCTCCTGTCCTGTTACTTGTTTTCTCCTACATCCAATGTCCATCCCATTTGTCTTTCTAAGTGAGGATTGATTATCTTACCTCAGGTCCTCTTTCTTGTTTATTTTCTTTAGGTCTATAAGATTTCAATAAGTTATGGACTTTTACATCACAGTTTTTTAATTACAATTTATTCACTTTGAATCATGGCTGTAGGCCCCTCCATGTCCTCCCAGTCCAACTCACCTTCCCTCTTCACTTCCTATGCCACTTCTCTGGTCCACTGATAAGGGAGGACCTCCACCCCTTCTATCTGACCCAAGTCTATCAAGTCTCATCAGGGATGGTTGTATCATATTCCTCTGTGGTCTGGCAAAGCTGAACCCCCCAGGAGGAGGTGATCAAAGAGCCTGCCACTGAGTTCATGTCAGACAGTCCCTATCCCCCTTACTAGTGAACCCACTTAGAAACTGAACAGCCCATGGCTTCCTCTGAGCAGGTGGTCTAGTCCTCTCTATGCACAGGCCTTGGTTGGAGTATCAGTCTTTGTATGCTCCTCTGGGCCCAAGTTTTTCTTTTGGGTCTATTGGTCTCCATGTGGAATTCATGTCACCTTCAGGTCTTTCCATCTCTATCTTCTTCCATAAGTTTTCCTGAACTCTGCCCAAAGTTTGGCTATGAGTCTCAGTATTTCCTTCTAATGGAATTGAGTCAAAGACCCAAAAATAAAGTCACACACTTACTGAAACTTGATTTTTTACAAAAAATAAACAAAACCATACAATGGAAAAAAGATACCATTTTCAACAAATGGTGCTGGTCTAACTGGATGGCTACATACATCCAGTTAGAATGCAAATAGATCCATACTTATCATCCTGCACAAAACTAAACTCCAAGTGGATCAAAGACCTCAACATAAAACCAGATATACTCATCAGTTATAATAAAAAGTGGGGAAGAGCCTTAAACTCATTGGCACAGGAGACAACTTCCTGAACAGAACACCAACAGCACAGGCTCTAAAATCAATAATCAAGTATGATCTTTTCCAGTTCCCACCATTTACCTGCAAATTTCATGATTTCCTTGTTTTTTTTTTTTTATTGCTGCATAATATTCCATTGTGTAGATGTACCACAATCTCTGTATCCATTCCTCAGTTGAGGGGCATCTGGGTTGTTTCAGCTTTTGGCTATTACAAATAAAGCTGCTACAAACATGGTTGAGCAAATGTCCTAGAACTCCTGCACAGATGTAGCCCATGGCAGTTCAGTGTCCAAGTGGGTTCCATACTAGTGGGATCAGGGACTGTCTCTGACTTTAACTGATTGGCCTGCTCTTTTATCATCTCCCCCTGATGGAGAAGTAGCCTTACCAGGACACAGAGGAAGACAGTGCAGCCTCTCCTGATGAGACCTGATAGACTAGGATCAGAAGGAAGGGGAGGAAGACCTCCCCTATCAGTGAACTGGGGGAGGGGCATAGGTGGAAAAGGGGGAGAAAGGGTGGGATTGGGAGGGAAAGAGGGAGCTACAGGTGGGATACAAAGTGAATAAATTTTAATTAATAAAAATTTTAAAAGATCATCAATAAATGGGACCTCATGAAACTGAAAAGCTCTGTAAAGCAAAGGACACTGCCATCAGAACGAAATGAGAGCCTACAGACTTGGAAAAGATCTTCACTAACCCTAAATCTGAGAGAGGGCTAATATCCAAAATACATAAAGAACTCAAGAAGTTAAACACCAACAAAGCAAGCAATCCAATTCGTCTTTGAATTTGAAAATAGTAAAACCACAGGAAATTGCAAACTAGCTTCACACTTACTTCTAAAACTCTACACTGAAAACAAAGAGAAAACTGCCATATGTTTCAAAATCAGACTTTGGGCAGAGTAGAAGAAGAGGGAAATGGGAAGACTTGGAGGGGACAGGAACTGCACAAGAAGACCAACAGAGCCAAAAAACCTGGCGCCAGTAGAGACCAACCAAGGACCATGCATGGAGAGGACCTAGACTCCCTCCTCAGAGGAAGCCCATTGGCTTCTCAGTTTCCAAGTGGGTTCCCTAGTAAGAGGAGCAGGGGCTGTCTCTATTATAAACTCAGTGGCTAGGTCTTTGAATATCTCCCCCTTGCAGTGCTGCCTTGCCAGGCCACAGAGGAAGATGATGCAGCCATACCTGATGAGACTTGATAGGCTAGGGTCAGATAGAAGGGGAGGAGCACCTCCCCTATCAGTGGACTAGGGGGTGAAGAGGGAGAGAGGGTTGGACCGGAAAGAGATGGAAGTGGCTACAGCTGAGATTCAAAGTGAATAAATTGTAACAAACGAACAAATAGAAAATTAAAACAAAAGAAAGATCTTTGTGCAAAGTTGGACAGACAGTGGTTAGCAAAATACCAGAGCTATAGGAGTTTTGAAGATTTCCATTACAGTATAAACAATCATACCAACTTGCACACTCCTGAAACAGTGTCTTAACAGTGAGTCATAATGTTTAAAACAGAAATAAATTGACAGTTGCAATATGTCAATTTTCGTTATACTTTTGGTCAAAATGAATTACTTGAAAAAATACTCTAAATATGAAATTATAACATAAATTTATGATTAATTTATTTATGAGAACTGATAGCACAGTGATATTTGATTTGCACAGAATGTCCATTTTTCCATGAATTCTGAAGAACTAAGTCTTTTAAAAGCCTTTGTTTACTAGAACACAGGCGCTGAGCTGGAGTTAACAAGTTCATGATCTAGTCCTAATGTATTTATGAGGAAGAAATCATGAAGTTAGAAGATATAAGGGAAAACATTTAGACTGGAAAAAAAAAACAGACTAAATGTTTGAAATATAACATTCCAAATAACAGGTGCTTCACTCTTCTTGTGGGAAATACTCAAAGAGTGACTGAAATTTCTATTATTTAGACCAGTTCTTTTTGGACACAGGTAATAATCCCTTTTTCTGGTACTCTTCACCCCTTTTTTTTCTTACTTTTTGTTTGTTAGCGCCCAAACGAAGCTACCTATCTTGACAATTCAGTTTGTCTTGCTTAACGCCACCTGAAAGCACATACCAAGACAGAATTATATTAGGATTGAGTAATCCAGGCCATCGTAATCTGTCCCTCCTGTCAATGTAAAACATACAAGGTTTATCTGGGCTGTGAGGAGAGCACTGTCTACAACATAACCTGAGATGTGATCTGTCCAAGAAGCCAGGCAAGTGGTCATCCTGCGCCACGGACTAATGGACTAAGTCAAGGAGAGCTGAAATTATTCACAGTATGGCTAGGATACAACCCTCTCTTGGGCTACCAAGTACTGCTCAAATCACTTTACAATGCATGTGTCTCATATGAGGTTCAGAGGGCTTCACATCTCTGAGAAGAGAGGTGTGTGTAGACACCTTTTCTTGTGAAATAAACTTATATGGAGTTTAAATTGGATTTTATAGAGTGGACCCATTTTGAATATGAAGTTTAAAAATTCTCCCAAACTATGCCATTTTTACAGAACAAAATCAAGATTAACTAGACTAACACCTCAAATATTTACCCATTCCCTGCTTAGGTAATTCCTAAGACTGAAAGATTAGGCAACTGCTATGCTATTTTCTATAATTATAAGCTTGATTTTCATAGTATTTTGCAAAAATGCATCTTGCTTATAAAAGTTTTTTAATTCTTTATTAATTACACTTTATTCACTTTGTATCCTCCCTGTGGATCCTTCCCTCCTCACATCCCAATCCCTCCCTCCACCCTCTACATGCATGCCCCTCCCCAAGTCCACTGATAGGGGAGGACTTCTTTTTCTTCCTTCTGATTCTAGTCAATTAGGTCTCATCAGGAGTGGCTGCATTGTCTTCTTCTGTGGTCTGGTAATGCTGCTTCCCCCTCAGGGGAAGGTAATTAAAGAGCAGGCCAATAATTTCATGTCAGAGTCAGTCCCTGTTCTTAATACTATGGAACCCACTTGGATACTGAACTGCCATGGGCTACATCTGTGCAGGGGTCTTAGGCTGTCTCCATTAATAGTCCTTGGATGGAGTATCAGTCTCAGGAAAGACCTCTCTGCTCAGATTTTTGGTTCTGTTGCTCTCCTGTGGAATTCCTGTACTCTCCAGATCTTACTGTTTCCCACTTCTTTCATAAGATTCCCTGCACTCTGCCCAAAGGTTGCCCATAAGTCTCAGTATCTGCATTGATAGCCTTTCAGAGGTCCTCTGTGTCAGGCTCCTAACTTGTTCCCTCATTTTTCCTTCTTCTGATGTCCAGTCTCTTTGCCTTTCTGGATAGGAATTGAACATTTTAGCAAGAGTCCTCCCTCTTGATTAGTTTATGTAGGTGTACAGATTTTAGTAGGTTTATCCTATATTATATGTCTATACGAGTGTGTACATACTGTGTGTGTCTTTCTGCTTCTGGGATAGCTCACTCAGGATGATCTTTTTCAGATCTCACCATTTACCCTGATTTCATGATTTCCTTGTTTTTGATTGCTGAGTAATATTCCATTGTGTAGATATACCACAATTTGTACATCCATTCCTCTACTGAGGGGCATCTGGGCTGTTTCTAGCTTCTGGCTATTACAAATAAGGCTGCTACAAACATGGGTTGAGCAATGTCATTATTGTGTACTTGAGAATGTTTTGGATATATGCCTAGGAGTGGTTTGGCTGGATCTTGAGGAAGCATTATTCCTAGTTGTTTGAGAAAGCACCAGAGCGCTTTCCAGAGTGGTTGTACAAGTTTACATTTCCACCAGCAGTGGAGGAGGGTTCCCCTTTCTCCGCAATCTCTCCAGTATGTGTTGACTCTTGAGTTTTGACCTTAGCCATTCTGATGGGTATAAGGTGAAATCTTAGGGTCCTTTTGATTTGCATTTCCTTGATGGCTAATGAGGTTGAACATTTCCAAGTGTTTCTCTCCCATTAGATATTCCTCTATTGAGAAATCTCTGTTTAGCTCTGTACTCCATTTTTTAATTGGATTACTTGGTTTTTTTGCTATATAACTTCTTTTGTTCTTTATATATACTGGATATTAATCCTCTGTCAGATATAGGGTTGGTGAAGATCCTTTCCAATCTGTAGGATGTCATTTTGTTCTGGTCACAGTGTCCTTTGCTTTACAGAAGCTTTTCAGTTTCATGAGGTCCCATTAATTGATTGTTGATCTTAGAGCCTGTGCTGTTGGTGTTCTGTTCAGGAAGTTGTCTCCTGTGCCAATGAGTTCTAAGGTATTCCCCACTTTTTTTTCTAACTGGTTTATGTTGAGGTCTTTGATCCACTTGGAATTTAGTTTTGTGCAGGGTGATAAGTATGGATCTATTTGCATTTTTCTACATTTAGACATCCAGTTAGACCAGCACCATTTGTTGAAGATGTCTTTTTTCCATTGAATGGTTTTGGCATCTTTGTCCAAAATCAGGTGTCCATAAGTGTGTGAATTTATGTCAGGGTCTTCAATTCCATTGATCCACCAGTCTGTTTCTATGACAGTATCATGCAGTTTTTAGTATTGTTGCTCTGTAGTACAGCTTGAGATCAGGGATGGGGATACCTTTTGAAGATCTTTTACTGTAGAGAATTGTTTTAGCAATTTTGGTTTTCTTGTTGTTCCATATGAATGTGAAAAGGTTTTATTCATACAATATCTTCTAATTACTTTTTCTCATTTTCCAACCCCAACCATTTCTTCCCACCCATACAAACCCACTTTTAAAGCAAGAAGTCATTGCAATCCTCAAAGATGAAATTAGCAACGGTATAACAAAGTGTTTTCTTCATGCTGTATCTAATTCTCAAACAATATTGGTATTATATTCACTTTGCATCATTGTATCCCATTGCAGATTTTCAGTACATTTGGCCAGCACTTCAAAGAAAGGTTGCTTCATTGTTATATCTCAATTTTTTCCCATGTAAGTCATATATATATATATATATATATATATATATATATATATATATATATCTTATGATATATGTATCATATATATATGATACATATACACACACAGGCACACACACACACACACACACACACACACACACACATATATATCACTCATTTAGATGCTTCACAAGCTACAACCCCACTGAACCCATTGGGTTTCATGCAGAAATCAATTTTCTAAGAAGAAAATCACCAGCTGACATGGTGCAATGATAAAATTACCTTTTCTACCACATAATCCTGAAACTAATGTGATTTGTCCCTTGAAGACACTATATTTTTATTATTGATTATTTTATATGATGTAAGCTGTAATATCACACATATACATACATCACATACATGCACACACAGAAATATGCACACATTTGCACACACAGAAGAAACACACACACACACACACACACTCCTGACTAACATTGTAAGCTAAGCTGTCCCATAAATAGACCATTACTCTGTTTTATAGCCATCTACTTAAGGCATCTGGAGGAAAATACTAAAGTTCAATGAACCACAAGGTCCATTAATAAGTCAATTAATGGATCTCCTTTGTCATTAACTATTCCTTTGGTCTGAAGCCATGCTTTGTGGAATATATAGATATGATGACCATTATGCAAGCCAAGTAAGGGTCATTTTGATGAATACTTCAATGTTAAAGGGAAGAAAAGGTTTAAATTGGAGTAAATATTGACTTTTAATAAGGTTGTGTTGCATCCATTTACAAAATGGAAATATCTCCATGTATTTATCTTACTAATAGATAACTGTTGAAGCTAAGAAATTATCAGAAGAATGCAATAAGTCTCTAATTCCATATTCTTAAGAGGTCAAAAGTTGTCAAAGTCTTTGTAAGGAAGGCTATGTCAGATAATGCATGCTTTTTTCCAGTGTTGATGAATGAAGGTGTTTGACAGGCATACAAAGTGTCTTCCTTACCACTAAGTTGTGAGATCCACTTTGAGTAAATACTCACGTAGTCACAAAAGTGAGACAAGAAGATCAATACATGTGTTCCCATTTTTCAAGTCTATCTAATGTATGTGTCCTTGGGACACCATGATATTTCTTTTATTCTCTGGTGTATTGACCATTTTCTACAGTCATTCATCACAACTAAGGAGTCAGTACTTATGTATGCATCAGACCATCTCTGCCTCCATATTAAATGTCAAGCAAGAGTTTTGCTCTCAGCTCTGTACCTATAATTATATTTCTCAAACTGCTCTTCTACATGGCAGTTCATTAATTGAAATGTAGCTCAACAACAATCTATCTGAACATATGTTCACACTCTTGCATCTTTTTATCTGTCGGCGAGGACAAGTCCTTCCCACTGGTTCAAGGGATCAGACAGACTATGGGACTCATTATTTATTGCCATAGAGTGGTGTCAACCGAGCACAGTCGTGCACACAGGGAGGCAGAGGCAGGGAGGCAGGTAGATCTCTGTGGCCAAGGCCAGCCTAGGCTACAAAATGAGTCCCAGACAGCGAAGGCTACACAGAGAAACCCTGTCAAAAAAAAAAAAAAAAAAAAAAAAAAAAAAAAAAAAACATAGGCATCAAAAGAATCTTCTCTTTTTTTTTTTTTTTTAAATATGTGGACTAGATTGAGCCTGTGTCTTCATTCATTATTCCTATTTTCAAAATATATTGCTTCCCTAATCCTGAAAAATATACTGAACTTCAAATATGACCTCTGCACTTGCTTCTTCTGTCCACAGTCCTAGATGTCCCACTTTCAGTTCTCAGAGCATGGTTGCGTTCTGAGATCACAGTCCCTGTGAGACAACTGGAGTACGTGAGTCTACGTTACGACTGTCAAACCGTTTTCCAGATTTCACACGTGCCTTCAAGTCTACAAGCTTCTGCCAATCATTTGTCACTGTCACTTCTTCAGTTTTACCACCATGAGAAATTAAGTTACTTTAAAAATTGTAATTATCATTCAGCCAGATCAGCCAATTGATCTCTCTTGTCAATCTTCTGCTGAAAACTAGTATCTTAAACCCGTAGATCTCTTAAAGAATATTTATTTCTAACAGTTCTAAAAGATGAAAAATTCATGATCAAGGGCATGGTTGGAAAGGAAATTAATGCTATAATTGAAGGTACATGGGCAGAAAACTGCAAGCGAATGAAAAGTAGATAAACATACCATACTTTCTGTATCATTTCCTCAGTTGAGGGACATCTGGGTTGTTTCCAGATACTGGCTATTATAAATGAAGATTCTAAGAACATGGTTGGGAGAGCAGCCTTGCCAGGCAACAGAGGAAGATGATGTAGCCATTCCTGATGAAACCTGATAGGCTAGAGTCAGATGGAAGAGGAAGAGGACCTCCCTATCAGTGGACTAGGGGAGGGGCAATACAGAAGAAGAGAGAGGGAGAGTGGGTTTGGGAGGGGAGCAGGGAGAGGACTATAGCTTGGATACAAAGTAAATAAATTGTAATAAATAAAAATAAGATGAGAGAAAAAAATTGGAAAAACTCATCTTTAAAACAAATCAAAATAACAAACCACTCCTGTGGTGATGAAATTAATCCATTCATAAGAGCTTATTCTTCTTTGCATTGCCTCAGAAAGGCCCTGTCAGTCAAAATTTCAGCACTGAGAATAAAATTGCCAGCCTTTGGACTTTAGTAGACATGTTCAAACAATATTAATTCATGGTGTATTCTTTTAACAAACATATCATAATGATGTTGCTATATGTTAAGAGTTATTGGTAATATTTCATGGGGACTTTTTTGCAACTCAGAGAAATGGGCGTGAGAGCAACCTACAAGTAAGACAGGTGAGCAAAAAACTGAGCGAGGAAGATGTCCCACTTTCAAAAATGGTTGTTTGGCTTTCCAGATAGACTACAAGTCTAGTGAATCTTTTCATTTGTTTGTTTGTTCATTACAGTTTATTTACTTTGTATCCAGGCTGTAGCCCCCTCCGTCGTCTCCTCCCAGTCTTACCCATCCTCCCTTTTCTCCTGCTATGCCCCTTCCCTAGTCCACTGATAAGAAAAGACCTCCCCTTCTCTCTAATCCTACCCTATCAAGGCTGGCTGTGTCATCTTCCTCTGTGGCCTGGCAAGGCAGCAACACCCCAGGAGGAGGTGATCAAAGAGTGGGCCACTGAGTTTATTTCAGAGACAGCCCCTGACCCTCTTAGTAGAGTAGGAAAACCCTTGGAAAGTGAGCACCTTATGGGCTTCCTCTGAGCAAGGGTCTGGGTCCTCTCCATGGATGACACATATGGTATACAATCACTTGTAAGTGGATAGCAGCCATGTAATGCAAGATACCAAAATCTATAACTCTAAAGAAGCTAAACAACAAGGAGGACCCTAGGGAAGAAGCTGAAACCTCACTCAGTAAGACAAACAGGATAAACATCAGATGTGGGAGAAGATAAGGAACAAGACACGAGCCTTCCACAATGGGCCTCTGGAAGACTCTACCCATCAGAGAGTGGAAGGAGATACTGAGATTCATAACCAAACTTTGGGCAGAGTGCCAGAAACCTTATGGAAAAAGAGGGTAATAGAAAGACCTAGAGGGGACAAGAACTCCACAAGGAGAACAGCAGAGCCAAAAAATCTGGGCTCAGTCTTCAGAGACCAATTCTCCAAGTCTAGGGAATCTTAAAAAAGTCTATGAAAGAAGACAACAAGATGAAAACAAATTGATCAGATCCATCTTTCTTTTCTTATTGTTACAGAGATTTCTCAAAGGAAAAAAAAATCTAGGAGGGAGACACAGAGTTAAAAATCAGTTCATTTATTAAAACAAACACTCCAATGTGAAATTGGAGTGGGCTGTCTACTGTAATGGGGAGAGTACCATTGGTGCTGTGCTGTGCTGTGAATTTAATGTTTTTATAAACATTTAAAACTTGAAGCATATTTCTGGAGGAAAATGAAGCCTTTGCTTCCCCAAATCATGGACACATGGAATTGTACTTTTTGGGCAGTTCTTCCTATGAGTAGGACAGGGAAACAAAATATTTCTTCAGTGCAAATATTGGGAAAATGTTGTCATACATTAGATTTGTATATATAAAGAGAAACCTATCTTGAAATTTTGAAGACTTTTAACTACTGGAACATTCTTATTATCAGAAGACACAGCTACAAAGATGCAGTCTGAATTTTCTAGGCTACCTCATGTCTAAGTCCTTTTGGGAATGCCCTTGGTTCCATTACTGGTCACATGCCACTCTGACATTCAAGGCATTTTGATTAAGACATTGTACTGTTTTTAAATTTGAAGCCATCATGAAATCTGAGCCCAGAATTTTATAGTAGTTTGTCAGGCTATTGAAATGGGACAAGGGCTGAACTTATTTTTAGAAGTCCTATCTCTTAGCTCCACTGCACATGTTTATTTTCTAAACAATACTATATCTTCTTATCAAATTCAATTCCATGAATCTTAACCATGCCAAATATCTGGGCTGTCATATCTAGATAAATAGCAACATACGGCTAAACAACTCTCTTTGCAGTCCTATCTGTTTAATGAGTACTCATGGAATTTCTCATTTCAGGTACTGGCTTATGGGGCTCTTGTCTGCTTTCAAAGTGTGACAGTATCAGCCTTTACTAATTTACCATCTTGTAGTGGTAGAAAACCTTCACTCATGATTTTTCTTTCAGAAAACTAAACAAAGGAAGCCTGGGGAAAAAGAAATGAGAACTCCTTGGGTAGCCATAATCTGGATCGCATACAGATGTGTAATTTACTGTCAAACTGGTGCAGAACAATACGGTATTCCAATATAGTAAACAGAGCCAAATAATGATTACTGAATATTGTGAAAATGTATATACTCAAATGTACTTAAAGTGTTTCTCAAGCCATTTTTGTCTCAAGCCATTTTTTTAAAAAGATTTTGAAAAATGACAAATGTTAAATTTCTATAATGCCAAACCAGATCAAATGTCACTGTGGACAATGGACACAGAATCCTACCCTTTGCCACAGAACTATTGGCAATTGTTAGCTACTAGGGAAAAAGTGAGTTTTTCCTAAGAGTATAGCCCCTGATCAGCTGACCATGCTATTGTGAAAGACCAGACCTCCAAGAATTTTGAGGTACCACAAATTGAACTTAAAAGAAAAATAATTAAAAGTCGACAGAAACAAATGCATGAAGATGAGTGGTTAGGGACCAGGTAGTGGATCTGGGAAAAGCTTAAGAAGTTGTGGAAATATGGGTAAAACACACTGTAGAAAGCTGACAAAAATACTTTAAAAATGAGTTTGCTCTAGAAAATGTAGGTGAACTTTTCTTTATTTTTTAATTCTTTATTAATTACACTTTATTCACTTTGTATCCCCCCAATGGTTCCCTCCCTCCTCCCATCCCAATCTCTCCCTTCCTTCCCCCCTCTGCACTCATGCCCCTCCCCAAGTCCACTGATAGGGGAGGACTTCTTTTCCTTCCTTCTGATCCTAGTCAATTAGGTCTCATCAGGAGTGGCTGCATTGTCTTTTTCTGTGGTCTGGTAATGCTTTTCCCCCCTCAGGGGAAGGTAATTAAAGAGCAGGCCAATCAGTTAATGTCAGAGTCAGTCCCTATTCCTATTACTATGGAACCCACTTGGATACTGAACTGCCATGGGCTACATCTGTGCAGGGGTCTTAGGTTATCTCCATTCCTGGTCCTTGGTTGGAGTATCAGTCTCAGGAAAGACCCCTCTGCTCAGAATTTTTTGGTTCAGTTGCTCTCCTTGTGGAGTTCCTGTCCTATCCAGATCTTACTGTTTCCCACTTCTTTCATAAGGTTCCCTGCACTCTGCTCAAAGGTTGCCCATAAGTCTTAGCATCTGCATTGATAGTCTGCTGGGCAGAGCCTTTCAGAGGTCCTTTGTGTAAGGCTCCTGACTTGTTCCCTTTTTTCTCCTTCTTCTGATGTCCATCTTCTTTGCCTTTCTGGATAGTGATTAAGCATTTCAGCAAGAGTCTTCCATCTTGATTAGTTTCTTTAGGTGTACAGATTTTAGTAGGTTTATCCTATATTAAAGGCTAGGCTTACAACCATAAATATAGGTGACCTTTTCAATCCTGGAAATGTCATCACCCTCTTCATTTTTAACATTAAATGTTTATCATTATGCTTCAATACTATTTCAAAGCATTTAAAAATGTTTTAAGCCTGCAGGGCAGAGGCTTTCAGAGGCCCTCTGTGGTAGGTTCCTAGTTTGTTTCCTGTTTTCTTCTTCTGGCTTTCAGAGGCCCTCTGTAGCAGGTTCCTAGGTTGTTTCCTATTTTCTTCTTCTTCTGATGTCCATCCTCTTTGCCTTTCAGGATGGGGATTGAGCATTTTAGTTAGGGTCCTCTCTTTTGCTTAGTTTCTTTAGATGCACAGATTTTAGTGGGTTGTCCTATGTTGTATGTCTATATAAGTGAGTATATACCGTGTGTGTCTTTTTGCTTCTGGGACAACTCACTCAGGATTATCCTTTCCAGGTCCCACCATTTACCTGAGTGAAGGGAATTTTATGTAAGAAGTGGGGAATAGTAAGAGCTGGAGAGGACAGGAACTCCACAAGGAGAGCAACAGAACAAGAAAATTTGAACACAGGGAATTTCCCAGAGACTCATACTCCACCCAAGGACTATTCATGGATATAACCTAAAACCCCTGCATAGATGTAGCGCATGGCAGTTCAGTGTCCAAGTGGGTTACATAGTAATGGGAAGAGGGACTGCCTCTGACATAATCTGATTGCCCTGCTCTTTGATCACCTCCCTCTGAGGGCGGAGCAGCCCTACCAGGCCACAGAAGAGGACAATGCAGCCACTTTTGATGAGAACTGATAGACTAAGATCAGAAAGGAGAGGAGAACCTCCGCTATCAGTGGACTTGGGGAGGGGCATGCATGCAGAAAGGGGAGGGAGGGTGGGATCAGGAGGGGAGGAGGGAGGGGCTTATGGGGGGATATAAAATGAATAAAGTGTAATTAATAAAAAATAAATAAATAAATGTTTTAAGCCTGAAGATGCTGCATTCTGAAATATAAACACACTTATACTTCCACTGTTGTGTGCATTTATGTGCAAAGCAGATGTACATGGAAGTCTTCCAAACTGATTCAGAACAGTCATGAAGGCAATAAAGGCACTATATCCCAATGTGCACAATGGAACTATTTGATGAAAACCTGATAACAAATGGTCATGAGCAAGAATGAGGTATTCATGTGTTGGAAGACATATAAAGATGCTTTTTTTTTTAGAAAGAGAGAGAGAGAGAGAGAGAGAGAGAGAGAGAGAGAGAGACCTGAAGTTTGGAGGATTTGAGGAAAAAAGTTTGTAAAATTTTCTTACTTTTATTCACTTTAGAAAGGTTCATATACATGTAAATGAAATACGTTCATATCTAACAATTACATTTCCCTATTAACATTTTGCAATACTTGATAGCATCCTTTTCCCAATGTTAAGCCTTTTTTCTAGATAAACCACTAAAACTTGTTACTGTGCAGTTGAAAAACTGTCCATGATTTCCATCTCCTCAATACAATATTCTCCCTCTCCTAGCAATTTCTCACCGCCAGTGGCTTTCTAGTATGAGGCAGGGCCGTTAAATCATCTACTCCATCTATGCTAGGATTTGGCTTGCTTGATCTTGTAGAGATATTGTGCAGCCATAGCTGCTGTGGAACCAAGATTATATATTATGTCATGTCCATAAGGCAACATTTCACAACACTCTGATCTTACATTCTTCTTGATTTCTTTGTTACTGACGTTCATTAAACTTAGCTTGTGGTTGTGGTATAGGCATAATAAAGATGTGTAAATGCAATTTTATTCCCTTAGAAGAGAGAATGAGATAAGAGCCATACCCAAGATTTATGACTACATGGCTTGGGCTGAGCCCAGAATGTTTCTATCTAACTATTTCTAGGTCTCGGACCAAAAGCTTCTAGCCTCCTTACAATCAAATCATCTGAAAGCCTAAACTTTAAATGCTTCAACTCCTAGCCTCCATCTGCTAACCTAGGACTGGGAATATTTTCAGCCTCTGAGACTCACTGCTGAATAAGCTCACCCTTTCTATTTCTTTCTGAACTCTGGCTGGCTGGTTCAACTCTGCTGTTCTGGCTCAGAACTCATTTCATTTCCAAGCTGGCTGATTCCATCTGGTTTTGCTCTACTTCTTAAAAAACTGCTTCTAAACTCCAGAAACTGAACTGCACCCAACTGCCTACTAAACAAAAACAAAAATTGAACTGAATTTCAGAGAACTGTCCTACTATATACTCTCCTGCTCTTCTCTCTCTCTCTCTCTGTGTGTGTGTGTGTTTCCCTTAAGTAGTCTCTCATGAGAGTTGGCCATATCCTATCTCTGTCTCATTCTGTCAGATCTTTCTCTGATTCCTCACTTTTTCTCCACTCAAAGTGATTTCTCACTTTGTCCCTGTTTGAGATTAAAGGTGTATACTACATTTAAACCATTGGGATTAAAGGTGTGTACTCCAGCCAGAGTGATTAAAGTTGTGTACTGAAGGGAGTGTCTGTAATCAGGCTGGTTCACCCGTACCTAGGTCTTTGCATGTGATCACTTGCCAGATTAGCCATGCTGCTGGATTAAACTTTCTGTACAGAGATGTTCCTTTTATGCCTGAGCACTAGGGCTCTTATGGTCTATTCTCTGAACAGTATTCATCTCTCCACTCACTGCTGTTCACTGAGGGGAGAAAGATAAGTATTGATAACTGTTGAAGTGTATGGCCATAACAATATTTAAAAGATAAGTTGACAGCAAGAATATTTAACACATGGTTGAACAAATGTTCTTGTTGTATACTCGAGCATCTTTTGAATACATACCTAGGAGGGTATAGCTGGATCTTGAGGAATCGCTAGTCCTAACTATCTGAGAAAACACCAGATTGATTTCCAAAGTGGTTGTACAAGTTCACATTACCACCAGCAATGGAGGAGGGTTCCCATTTCTCCACATCCTCTCCAGTATATATTGTCACATGAGTTTTTGATCTTATTCATTCTGATGAGTATAAAGTGAAAACCCAGTGTCATTTTTGACTTGCATTACCTGGAAACAACCCAGATGTCTGTCAAGGGAGGAATGGATAAAGAAATTGTGGTACTCACTCATATAGACATATAATATAGGATAAACCTACTAAAATCTGTATACCTAAAGAAACTAATCAAGATGGAAGACTCTTGCTAAAATGCTCAATTCCTATCCAGAAAGGCAAAGAAGATGGACATCAGAAGAAGAAAAGAGGGAACAAGTCAGGAGCCTGACAGAGGGGCTCTCTGAAAGGCTCTGCCCTGCAGACTATCAATGCAGATGCTGAGACTTATGGGCAACCTTTGGGCAGAGTGCAGGGAATCTTAGGAAAGAAGTGGGAAACAGTAAAATCTGGAGAGGACAGGAACTCCAAAAGAAGAGCAACTGAACCAAAAAAATCTGAGCACAGGGGTCTTTCCTGTGACTGATATTCCAACCAAGGACTATGTATGTAGATAACCTAAGACCCCTGCACAGATGTAGCCCATGGCAGTTCAGTATCCAAGTGGGTTCCATAGTAATAGGAATAGGGACTGACTCTGACATTAACTGATTGGCCTGCTCTTTAATTACCTTCCCCTGAGGGGGGAAAAGCATTACCAGACCACAGAAAAAGACAATGCAGCCACTCCTGATGAGACCTAATTGACTAGGATCAGAAGGAAGGAAAAGAAGTCCTCCCCTATCAGTGGACTTGGGGAGGGGCATGCATGCAGAGGGTGGAGGAAGGGAGGGATTTGGATGGAAGGAGGGAAGGAACCACAGAGGGGATACAAAGTGAATAAAGTGTATTAATAAAAAATAAAAAAAAGGAAAAAAGAAAAAAAAACAGTGTGGTACACTCATGCAATGGAATACTACTCATCAATTAAAAACAAGGAAATCATGACATTTGCAGGCAAATGGTGAGATTTAGAAAAGATCATCCTGAGTGAGGTATCCCAGAAGCAGAAAGACACACACACTGTATATACTTACTTATAAGTGGATATTGGACATATAATATAGGATAAACATACTAAAATCTGTACACCTAATGTAGCTAAGCAAGAAGAAGGACCCTGGTAAGGTGATCAATCCTCACTCAGAAAGACAAACAAGATGGAATTTGGAAGAAGGAGAAAACAGGAAACAGGACAGAATTCTACCATAGAGGACCTCTGAAAGACTCTACCCAGCAGTGTATGTAAGTAGATGCTGAGACTCATGACAAAACTTTGGGCAGGGAATCTTATGAAGGAAGAGGGAGATAATAAGACCTAGAGAGGACAGGAGCTCCCAAGGAGAGCAACAAAACCAAAAAAATCTGGACACAGGGGTCTATTGTGAGACTAAAACTCCAACCAAGGACCATTCCTGGATATAACCTAGGTAACCTAAAACCCCTCCTCAGATGAAGCCCATGGCAGCTCAGTATCCAAGTGGGTTACCTAGTAAAGAGAACAGGGACTGTCTTTAACATGAACTTAGTGGCTGGCTCTTTGATCACCTCCCCTTGACGGGGCAGCAGCCTTGCTAGGCCACAGCAGAGGACAATGCAACCAGTCCTGATGAGACCTGATAAGCTAGGGTCAGATGGAAGGGGAGGAGGACCTCCTGTCTCAGTGTACTTGGAGAGGGGCATGGGAGGAGATGAGGGAGGGAGGGTAGGATTGGGAAGGAATGAGTGAGGGGGCTACAGCTGGGATACAAATTGAATAAACTGTAATTAATTTAAAAAAAGTAAAAAAGAATATTCAGCACAGAAATAATAGCAATTTCCATTTTAGGACTTATCACCTCCAAGCCATGGGATTTGACCAGGATTCTAGTACCAGGCATGATATTTCCTCTGGATCAGTTAAATCAGTTCAGCTGATATGAGTTTTAAGAACCCCCAGACTTATTTCCTATGTGGTGGAGTAGTTGTCACTCTCACCAACAGTGCACAAGAGCTGGACTTTCACCTCTTACATGCTGGCTTTTGTTACTTTTTATATTCCTGATTGTTGTCACTCTGAATGGAATGATACAGACTTTTCAGGTGCTTTTCATCTTTGTTTCTCTAGTGACTAAGGATGTGAAGCCATTTTTCTTGATGCTGAGAAGCTATTTTCTCTGCACAAAAAGAAGTTAAAACCGTCTATAAAGTATCCAAATCACTCTTTGTGATTGAGTACACATCACTACAGATATATTCAGACACTCATTCAGAATCATTGTAATATACAGGTGTTCATAGTCTCATTTTTAATCTATTTATACAATTTCATATACTATTACTATTTTTATGTCTTTTGCACACTGCTCTTCCCTCCTTCAGGCATCTCATGTCTCCTCACTGCCTCTCAAATGCTTGGCCTAGTATGCTCTAATTTCAATTATTATTACATATGCAAACGTTATATGTAAATAAAGCCTGCTGAAATCATCTGGTGTTTCTCTTGTGTTTGTATGTTTAGGGCTGACCGACTGTGATTGGGTAACCTCTAGCATAGTTAATCCAAGGAGAAGACTGATTTTCTCTATGTAAGTAGGTGTTAATTATATATATGTCTTCATCAAGGGATTGAGTCTCATGAAATCTTCATCAAATATGTAGCCAGCTAAGTCTCCATTGTGCTTCTATGCCATTAAGATTTCATAGATGCAGCTCTCTGTCATACGCAGAAGACACTATCTTGGAAAAAGTTTCCTGAGCCAGTAATGCATTGCATTGTGCATGTATCTTTTGAGGCTGGGTATTTTACACTTTCTTATTATTTGTATTTTGAACAATTGTGTATTTGGGGGATGTTCTCCATTTTCAGGAAAATGACGGTTATTTTGGGGCATACATATAGGTGTTTATATTGCATTTAGGAATTATAATAGTTAAGGAAATTTCAGTAATAGGTTCTCTTCTAGCCTCACAACCTTGCCAGTCATGGGTAGTTGACTGGGTTTATAGTACTAAACATGAATTATTTCCTATTGAGCTGGCCTTAAGCCCATCTGAAGGGTTGTTTCTATCCTGAGATATAATTGCTACTGTTGCACCCTTGAAAACCTCCTACCATGTTTTCATGGTTGTAGTTTATAGTCTTTTGGACAGGAGATTGCTTTATTGTATTCTTTCCTGCCAGCTTACACAGCACCTTCTAACACTACATGCTATCTTCAGGGAGGATTTCATCTCATTTCCACCTTGATTCATCCATGGCTCTTTTGACACAACAGAAACTGTGTTTTCTTCAGCAATCCTGTAAAGTTCTGGGAGGCAACAACTTTGTAGTAGTGTATATTGTTTGGGAGTTTCTTGCTCTCCCTTCACTGCCAATGCACACAGTTATTATATTCCTATTTCTATGGTTGGTATTAGATAGTCTATGATTCATGGGGGAAGTTCTATCACTCCAAATACCATAATCTCTCTCTCTCTCTCTCTCTCTCTCTCTGTGTGTGTGTGTGTGTGAGTTTATATGCACATGTACTTATATTTGCTACTTATATATTTTAATTAAACATAAGTAATATTACCCTGTTTATTTTCTATAATTTCTCCTCTCTTTTCACTTTCTTTATGTTATCTCTTACCATCCCCAGTTAAAGCTTCAACTACATTTTTTTCATGTCT
The DNA here is from genome assembly GCF_907164565.1 of Psammomys obesus. Classification (NCBI taxonomy): domain Eukaryota; kingdom Metazoa; phylum Chordata; class Mammalia; order Rodentia; family Muridae; genus Psammomys; species Psammomys obesus. The sequence continues at coordinate 5,094,921 of NW_026596100.1, read as the reverse complement.
ACCTTAATAGTACCTTTGTCCCTTTGATTCCCTTTCTAGAGATGCTTCGACCTCAAAAAAACATGCTCTCTTTATTTTCCTCAACTCTGCTGTTACACAAAGCTGAGTATACTAACAGCTAAATATTCAGAGTTGAATATAGAAAAAAGAGAGATTCCTGCACTCTGTCCAAAATTTGGCTATGAGTCTCAGCATCCACTTTAATACCCTGCTGGGTAGAGTCTTTTAGAGGCCCTCTGTGGCAGACTCCTGCCTTGTTCCTTATTTTTATCTTCTTCCAAAGTCTATCCCATTTGCCTTCTGAATGAAAATTGAACATCTTGTCAGCTCAGTCTCCAAACTGTTTCCCAGATAAGGGGATTCGGGCTCTCTCTGACATGAACTCAGTGCCTGGCTCTTTGATCACTGCCACCTGATGGGGGAGCAGCTTGACCAGGCCACAGAGAAAGACTATGAAAGAGAGTACTGATGAGATCTGATAGGGTAGAGTAAGATGGAGGGGTAGGAGGTCCTTCACTATCAGGGGACTGAAGAAGGGGCATAGGAGGAGAAGAGGGAGGGAGGACAGGATTGGAAAGAAATGAGGGCATGGCTACAGCTGAGATACAAAGTGAATAAATTGTAATAAATAAAAAATATATTAAAATAAATAAATAAAAAGAAATAAAAGAGAACATGAAGTATTTGTGTTTTGGAGTCTGTGTAATATCACTCTATATAGTAACATAGTTTTATTCATTTACGTGAAAATTTCATATTTTAACGTTATTTATAAAGAATAGGATTCTAATATATAGATACACATACATGTGTGTGTCACATTTTCATGATGCATTGAAGAATGATTGGATTGTTTTCATTTCCTAGCTATTGTAACTAGAGAAATGTTAAAAATCTGAATAAATATCTGCTGAGTAGGATACTGAGTTCATTGGGCACATGAAAATTGAGTAGTTTATCTTGGTCATTTGGTATATTTGCTTTTAGCTTTCTGAAAATTCCCCACACTGATTTCCATTAGTGGCTGCACCAATTTTCAATCTCATCAACAGTGATTGAGGGTTCATGTTTTGCCATGTCATCACCAGCATCTGTTGTCAGCTGTTTTCTTGACTTGGCTATTTGTTCTCAGGAAAGATAAGGACTAAGACAGAACTTTCCACTATCCACAGTTCTGTACACACTCTACATTATTACTGAAGCATTAGCTTAAGAAATAATACAATAAAAATCAGCAAATAACGATAAGAAGAAGAGTCAAAATATCCCTATTTGCAGATAAGAGTCCCTGATTTTCACCGCAAAATTTAGAAATTATCAACACTTGTAGGTAAGTGATAAGATATAAAATCAATCTACAAAAACCAGTGCCTTTTTAAATACCAATAACAAACATTTTGAGGAAAAGAAATCATAGTGACACTCTCACTCACAATAGCATATATTGTATTTTTTTAGAAAAAAATATATATTCTAAAATATATATATTTTAAAATATATTCTAAAATATAATATAATATAATATAATATAATATAATATAATATAATATATATTATATTATATTATATTATATTATATTATATTATATTATATTA
>NW_026596100.1:4993082-5093315 GCF_907164565.1 Psammomys obesus | reverse complement strand
ATTATATTATATTATATTATATTATATTATATTATATTATATTATATATTAATATATAATAATTCTAAAATATATATATTCTAAAATATATATTTTTTAAAAAATATATATTCTAAAATATATATTCTCTCTATATATTCTAAAAAATATTTTAACAATATATATTCTCTCTACATATTCTAAAAATATATATTCTAAAATGAATGTATTCTAATAATATACACTGTTTAGAATATATGTACATATATTTTGCACCAAAGTGCAAAAATTCTTCCACAATAAACTTCGAATTCTCTAAAGAAAGAGATTTCTGAAGATGCTGGAAGATATAATGACTTCCTACACTCATACATGTGGACATAACACTGGGAAAAATAACTATCCAACTAAAAACAGCTTACAGATTGATGCTATCACAATCAAAATTCCCAAGACAGTCTTCAGAGAAATAGAAAAAAAAGTCTAAATTTATATAGGACCACAGAAAGTCACAGATAACCAAATCAATCTTTACAGATAAAAAAATTTAGAAGTTGTAGGAACTGTAACATAGTCTTTGAAGATATATTACAGAACTACAGTAGTAAAACCAATATGGCACTGGCATAAAATCAGACACATGAATTAATGGAACAAAATAAAATACCCACATGAGTTCAGGTAACTCAAATATTTGACAAAGATGCCTAAATTTATGCAGAAAAGACAGCATCTTTAACAATTTATGCGGGTAAAATTGACTGCCCATATGCCGCATGAAATTAGATCTGTATCTATCATTCTTCACAAAAACAAACTGCAGATAAACCAAAGATCACAATGTAAAACTAGAAAAACTGAACTATCTAGAAGGTAATGTAAGCATTTCCATGAAATATATATGTGTGGAAAGGACTAACAATATAGTAATCGGTTTATTTAAGCGTTCAGTCCAACGACTGACAAAAGGGATGCTGTAAAACTAAATAGCTTCTCTACAGCAAATGATAAAATCAAGTGAAGAAGAATCACACAGTAGGGAGGGAATTTTTAGCCTATGTACACGGAAAAGAGCACTGACATTCCAAATGCCTAAGGATCTCAGGAAAGAGTCAAGAATGTAAGTGAACCAGTTTCAGATAGGCTAAGATTTTTAACAGAGAGTGTGGAAAAGAAGAAATAAAAATGGTAAACGCCTTTTAAAGTGCTCAATTTTTCAAATAACTAAAAAAAAAGTAAAAAAAAAGAATCTTTGAGCACCTTTTAGACACAATTTTTACAGACCTTGAAAAAAAAAAAGTCTCAAATTTCATATGGAAAACAACAACAACAAGAACAAAAAAAGAATACCTAAAGCAATCCTGTACAATAAAAGATCTTCTGGAGGTATCTATATCCCTGATCTCAAGCTGTATTATAAGGCAACAGTAATAAAAATGGCATGGTACTGGCATAGAAACAGACTGGGGGATCAATGGAATCAAGTTAAAGACCGAGTAATGAACCCACACACCTTTGGAAACTTATTTTTGACAAATAAGCCAAAATCATACAATGGAAAAAAAAAAGATAGCATCTTCAACAAATGGTGCGTTGTCTACATGTAGAAAAATGCAAATAGACCCATATTCATTACCCTACACAAAAGTAAAGGATAGTTTTTTTCAAATACATACTTTTTATTCAGTAAGAAATATTTGTAGTGTAGGGGCCAGGAAATATACTTGTTGATAATAATTTTTTCTACATTACCTTCATATTCAAAATGTAGTTTTGCACATTTTTGAAGCACATTACTATGTAAAGTGGTTTGCTTGAGCACCTAACACCTGATGAATGTGAAGAATGATTAACACAGGAAGCATCCACATTGTGGCTAGATGTTAACTCAAATAATGTAAGTCACCAATACTAATGAGATATGAATGAATGTCTACTCATCCCACACAGGAGAGCAAAAATAAGCCTGAGGGGAGGATCTGACCAACCCTCGACTTTGTGAGCCAATGTATATAATTCCATAGTTACATATGGGAACATGGAAGAGACATTGGCAACAGATACAGAAATGAGTGAAAGAGAACAGTAACACCAACAGCCCACTGCAGTATGAGTGACACCTCACAAAGCTGGAAACCTGGATCTCACAGTGGACAGCCAGCCAGCTCAACAGGCTTGAGAGTGTTCTTTCCAGGTAAGCTAGTCACTCCAAGCCCCTTCCAGACATCACAGCCAGCCTCTCTCTCTCTCTCTCTCTCTCTCTCTCTCTCTCTCTCTCTTTTCCATGCAACTTAGTTCTTTGGGTTTGTTCTAGGCATCACAGCTGGTCTGGAAGTATTTAGATATCTAGTTGATCCCTTTCAGATGTCTTGGCTGTTGTCTGTTGTTCTGAGGCTTTACTAAGCAGCTCTATTTTTTCTGAGTGCATCTTTAAGCCTTCTTTGCTGTTCACATATGCTTGGGGAAAGAGGGGCCAAGTGTTTCTAATCAGTTGTAGAAACTTCCTAGTTCATTTGTGCTATTTAGTCTCTAAATTTAAAGAGTTTCCCTGCAGAATGGAATGCTCCCTTTAAATGTCCCATATATTGATGAAGTTCCTTGTATGCAGGACTTTTTCACCTATTCTGTGTCTCAATAAGCTTCCCTACAATTTGGAGGGTTTTATATTGGAGTACATTTCTACACAACTAACTATGCACAGAAAGACACGTACTTATGCACTTGCTCATGTATAATGGAATATTTAGATTCATGGGATGAAAGAGCAGAACAATGACTTTCAGAGAGAAAGGTTTGGAAGTTGAAAATATACAGGTAAAAAAAACATGTTGAGCTTTAATTAGACATGAACAATAAGTAATCTACTGTATAAATGATAATTTTGGTTATATAATTAAAGTCACTGGGAATGGATTCTTAATATTTTTTTCTTTTTAAATTTAATTCAAACAGAATTACATTGCTCTTCTCCCCTATCTCCCCCATGTCCTCCTTTTCCGAAAAGCAGGGCCTCTTATTTAACAATTGTTGTTACATAAATATAATAACAAATAAACATATAAGTGTAGAACCTAAGTCTCAGAGAACATTGAGTAAAAGGAGGTATAATATTGGTAAGAGCAAAAGAACAACAAAGTCTTAGATAATTTTGCCTTCTAGCTATGACAGTGAAGCTTCCCATGAAAACTCAACAATATATCTGCCCAAATAAGATTTTTCCATTATGACTTGACATCCAAACATCAATGGAAGAAATCCCATAAATCTCTTGTCTTCAGTTCAAGAAGTAAAAGCAAAGAGAGAAAGAGTAAAAGCTAAGAGAGAAAAGTGAAAAGGATTAGCCTTACTCAAGATGAAGCCCAATGATTGGTTATCCAATGCCCAAGGGTCCAAGTGTTTTTACAACAACGAAATGTGATGTAATGCATATATTAACCCATCATATGTGAGTCACTTCACAAAGAATTAGTATCTTGATTGTATGATGCTTTCCATTACATGCATTTACATATTTTATTCATTAATTCAAAGTAACATATAAAAATGTGAGTTTAGGATATTTACACCATTCAGATTGTAAACTGAAATATAGCTGCTGTGAGTTTAGTAATATCAGACAATAACAATTTTATTTCAAGGAATATGAATATACATTTATTGTCTGAAATGGTGATTTGCATATTCCCATAAAACAAAACATCTCTAGATTACTTACAATATCTAGTATAACATGAACATTGTGATAATAGTTGTAGGGAATGTATTGGTGGATAATATAAGGAAGGACAGCTAGAACTGCTAAATACAGATTTTTTTCAAATATTTTCAACCGAAATTGATATCATCTGTATGTATGGAACCAGTGGTTGTAGAAGGGTGTTGGTAGCTATGCTGGACTTAAAATACAGCCAATTACAATGTTTTAATAACTACATACCTTTAAATATGAAAAACAGAAATGTATATAAAACTTAGAATGTATATAAATGTATATAAAATGTCTGAAATTGGGAACAGAAATGGTTAGCTCATTTTCTCTTTGCTCTCTTTTATCTCGATGATCTGGATCTGGGAATTTGTATGAACTGTATCAATTTTGAAGTATCTCCTATAGAATTATACTGAGAATACATCTGGATTCAATTCAATTTAAATATTTTTGGAAAGTTTTCCACATTAAATATCAAAATACCCATCTCATATGCCCCAATTTTTCAATCAATATATTTTTAAAGTTAGCTGCTGAGGAAACCAACAAAAATATTATCTGAGATTGTCTTTTGACAGCTCAGGGATCATGGAAACTGAAGTAGCTTAGACATAGGAATACAATTCTATTGCTAATGTGAATCCCACCTCTGAAGGTTTATGACATGTATGAATCAATGTTGTATATTTAGAATTAGGTGTTGAATAGTTGCCTAAAACAAACGAGAATGGTATAATGATCTGTTTTCAAATAGTATGGCTATCATGGCATTGAAGACACTTAAACTTAAGTGCTTTGTTTTTTAGGTGCAAATAATCTTGAAAAGTAAAATTAGTGTAGAATATATTTTTTGTTGCACTTTAATGATGACTAAACTCAAAGAATTTGCCATCCATAGTTTCATCACTTGTGTATTATTCAATATAACTGTAAAATTGCAACTTAACTTATTTGAATTTTCGTTGGTAGAATTTCAAAGTATTTTCAGTCAATCATGTCAGTGTTTCTCAATTTGTATAAAACAGTAAAGTGACAGTGTCTCTCCTCACATATGTTCACATATGTTTTTAAAGGTAATTCCTATAAATAACCTTTAACCATGTACTTATAACTAAATCACCATGTTTAGACAAACAAAATTGCATTTGTTCTTTTAAATTTAAAATTAATTATTCAATTTAACAAAAAAAGTATGCAAAAGCTTGATAATTCCAAAAGAACTATGTGATAATACTACATAAAAATTCTATCAGGAGACTAGGGAAAGGGCATGGAGGGGGGAGAAGAGGGAGAGTGGTTGGAACTGGGAGGAGACAAGGGAGGGGGCTGGGGCCAGGATACAGGTGAATAAATTGTAATTAATAAATTATTTAATTAAAAAAACAAATTATAAAACCCATAAAAATTCTGAGGAGCATTGTTTTTTTTCCAGTAGACTGTAAAAACTTACTATTGGTTCCTGCTTCTCTAACTTGAAATATGTAATCATAATATATTCTGTAAGTGAATAAAAATCGCCTAATGCAACAAGTTCATATTTTTGATAAATTTCTTTGTAACTGAAGTCAAACAGAATCATGTCTATATGTGCTTCACAATAATAAGAGCCAAATAATTTTTCAAATGTTACATGAAATTTGACTATTTAAATACTCTATTTGTGTTAAACAGTTGGGAGGGGGAAAGTGCTAGTATAAATGTTACTTTTCTGATGAAATCAATTACTTTGTGAGTGTCAAGGATTAACAGTGATTTGTCTTCTAAACTCCTTTGCCCATACAGCTTCCCACAGTTTTGCATCATAGTGTGGCCAAATACTGAACTTGTAGACCAATATCTAAACATAACATGTAGCATAATTGTGGATTTAAGTTTTCAATTGAATTGTGCAAAGCAGTGTTTTAAAAAAGATATTATTCTATAACAAAGGAGTAATTTTTTAGCAATATGCTTATTTTTGTATTTCTGTGAATTGTACAGGTTTATTTCATTTAGTAGAGATTTGTGCAATTATTAAAATGTGATTTTTTTTGAGTACTTATCAGTACAGAACAGTATGGAGAGCTTAGACTGGGGTGATTATCATTTAATTTGACAGCTATCTAGTAGATTGGTTCCAGAACAGCAAATCTTTTCATAGTTTGTACCATTTATTTTCTGAGGTGTTCATAAGACCACTGCTGCATGAGTGAAATTTCTCCTCAGATTGTTTTCTAAATATCTGTGTAAAGTAAAATTATAGGATTGAGTATATTTGCTACATTTTAGGTAGTGTTTTCTATATTGTTGTATTCAATTTTTACTTCTCCAATTAGAACTCAACCAAGTTAATAATGATTTGTGCTATTGACTCATTGCATTGCCATGAATTTGAGAGTTTAACCATGAATGGAATTATGCACACCTTCCATTAAACAATTCATGGTCTTTTTGCACATAAAACCATATGAGAATGAAGAACAGCAAATGTAACGATCACCAAAATACACACATGTTAATTAAACAAAACACACACACACGAGAGGACATAAATGCACACATGTAGTTTAGTTGTTATACTAAAATCCTAGAGCCTTTGAATGTTTTTAAGATAATATATACAGACATATGTAAATATGTAAATAGCTAGATAATACACATTCATAATATGTTTTAATGGAAGCTGAGTAACAAGGACAGCCCAATGGAGGATGCTTTAATCTCACTCAGAGGGGGAAGTAGAATAGACAGCAAAAGTGGTTGAAGAGAGGGAATAAGATAGGAAAGGAATACTGAAGGAAATGGCAGCGATGACCACAGGTAGGGAGACTGTGGGCAGGAAGACAGTGAGCTTTCAGAGAGAAGAGAAACCATGAGCATGGGCATGTCTGAGATAAGCTGGAAGCCTACAACAGGGTAGGCTCCTGGGAGAACATGGCATTGAACATAGCTGAGACCCCTAGTAGCTAGGGTCATGAAGACTGAAGAGGCCACCCTCTAAGCAGACAGGGCTCTTAGTGGAGGGAGTGGAACACTAACCTACCCACAAAAACTTTCACCCAAAATTTACCCTGCGCACAAGATGAGCAGGGATAAAGATAGAGCAGACATGGAGGGAGAGTTCAACCAACTCCGGGCACAACAGGAGAACCATGGGAGACTGCCAACACCTGATACTATTATGGACACTCTGCTATGCTTGCAGAGAGATCTAGCATAGCTGTCCTCTGAGAGGCAATATCCAGGAACGGATAAAAACAAAAGCTGAGACTCTTATCCTCTTCAGGTCATATTAACTACCCTTCCCCCATTTTTTTATAATTCCCTGCACTCTGCTGAAGATTTGGTTGTGAGTCCTAATATCTGCTTTGGTACACTGCTAGGTAGTCTTTCAGAGGCCCTCTGTGGTAGGCTCCTGTCCTGTTACTTGTTTGCTCCTACATCCAATGTCCATCCCATTTGTCTTTCTAAGTGAAGATTGATCATCGTACCCTGGGTCCTCTTTCTTGTTTAACTTCTTTAGGTGTATAGATTTCAGTATATTTATCCTATCTTATAGGTCTATATAAGTGAGTATATACCATGTGTGTCTTTCTGCTTTTGGGATACCTCACTCCGGAAGATCGTTTTTAGGTCCCACCATTTGCCTGCAAATTTCATGATTTCCTTCGTTTTTAATTGCTGAGTAGTATTCCATTGTGTAAAAGTACCACAATTTCTGTATCTATTCCTCCATTGAGGGACACCTGGGTTGTTTCCAGGTTCTGGCTATTATGAATAAAGCTGCTACAAACATGGTTGAGTAAATGTCCTTGTTGTGTACTTGAGCTTCTTTTGGATATATGCCTAGGAGTGGTATGGCTGGACCTTGAGGAAGCGCTATTCCTATTTGTCTGAGAAAGCCCCAGATTAATTTCCAAAATGGTTGTACAAGTTTCCCATCGGGGTCTTGTTGAGACTGAAACACCAAGGACCATGCATGGACTGGAATTAGGCCCACTACATATATGTGCATGATGCGCAGCTTGGTCTTCATGTGGGTGCCCTATTAAGGGGAGTGGGGCTCTCTCTTACATGGACTTTTTTGCATTCTTTTTGACTGCTTCCCTTTGATGGGGCTGCCTTGTGAGACCACTGTGAAAGAGGACATGCTCAGTCATGGGACTAGCTGCGCTGAGGGGAGTTAGTCTTGGGTGGAGAGGGCTTTCCTTTTCTTATGGGCGAGAGAGAAGAAAAGGGGAGGGAGGAACTGGAAGGAGCATAGTGTGGGGGCTCCTATTGGGATGTAAAGTGAATACATAAAAAAATCAAAGCTAAATTTTATTTTTAATTAATTAATTGCAATTTATTCACTTTGTATCCCTGCTGTAGCCTCCTCCCTTGTCTCCTTCCAGTCCCACCCACCCTCCCTCTTCTCCCCCTATGCCCCTTCTCTAGTCCACTGATAGGGGAGGTCTTCTTCCCCTTCTATCTGACCCTAGACTATCAAATCTTATCAGGGCTGGCTGCAACATCTTCCTTTGTGGCCTGACAAGGCTGCACCCACCAGGGAGAGGTGATCTAAAGCCAACCACTGAGTTCATGTCAGAGACAGCCCTTGCCCTCCCCCTTACTGGGAAACCCACTTGTTGTATTTAATTGCAATATGACCCATTTGCAATATGTATGTATTTGGATGTATGTGTATTTTTAGTATTTAAAGGAAAATAACTTCTGAAGTATATTCTTGAGCTATTGTGTTTTGTTTGTTTGCTTTTCATTCTTCTATGTGAAATATACAAACTCTTATGTCATTTTCATATTTCAATATACCAAAATTAGCAAAATTAGGTTAGAAAAACATGTAAAACATGTACCATCATATATTGTAAATATACATGAATGTGTGTGTGTCTGTGTGTGTATGCGTGTATTTGTATTTCTACTTGTCTGCATTGTCCAAAATTTCGTGTTTTCATGTCTTTTTAATTGGGACTCTGCAGAGAAGGGTGGATTTTCTTCTACTTTTATGTCATGAAAATATTACTTTTTATGTTCATCCATGTTATTCAACTTTTTAAGTTTTATGGTACTTTGCTCATTTGCTTTTAGTTGCTAACAATTGGTACTGTTTCGAAGTTTTGCAGTAGTAAACATGGTCGGATGTTGTGTCTAAAAAGAAGTAGCTGAGCTTCCCTGGAGTTCCTTCTGCCCTATCACATCAAGCTGGCATGCCCACTAAGCAACGTAACTCTCAATCATCAGGAAAGACTATCTATGGTTGTTCCTCTTAGGAGACTATAAGAATGTCCTCTTCACCAGCACTGATACTCCACAGGTACACAGGGACATTGTCATCTTCTGCTGTTCTGACTCTCTTGCAGCTTACGGTCAGTGTTGTTCAGATTGTAATTGTGTGTGCTACATTGATCATAAGAGAATGTCAGATACATGTAGTCTGATAATGTGACTACAATTTTTCGTATCAAAGCACCTCAAGTGACATCTGTTTAAAGTTATTACTTCTGTATTCTTTTTCTTGTTCAGACTCTGACATACCCTGCTATATTTTCTGTTTGATTCATTGACATTTTCATAAATCTGTCCAAATTTTACAGAGCAGACATACTAAATACTGGGTGCTCACACACTAGAAGAAATACAGAGGCAAAATAAGGTATAGTATATACAAAACTGTGCTAAGGATGCATGTCCAATTTTGTTAACATCATATGTTGCCCTAACATAAGTAAAAACTGGCAAAATATTTTATTTTACAGTGTCAGAACACAGTTGAAGTATGGAGTCATGTAAGAGGAATTCTTAGTGCTCAACATTAAACTCCATGTAAATGAGACAAGTATCTTGTGAATCAGTTTCTTCAAAAACAAAGAACTGTTCTTGTATTGTGCTTTTATGTGCTTCCCAGGAATAACAGAAGTGAGCTTGCTTTACATTATTTATTACAACTGGCTATTGCTATTTGTTTTCATGCCTCTATGGAAAAACATGTTTTTGCTATGCGTGGCTTGTCCTTGTAATTGTACATTTTTTTTTTCTCATGTGATTCTTCTTAACCCTCAGAGTATGAATTATCTGACGCTCTGAGAAAAGTTTGCTGTTGCAAGTGGCTGCAGTATGTCTCATTTATCAGCCCCATTCTCCCAGGTTCAACTGCCAACTAGAACAGTAATCATTATATTATTATGTTGTATGTAGATGCAACTTTGTCTAAACAGATCTTCCTTGCATTTAAATTTACTTTTCTGTCCACTATTTTGAACAAGTTCACTAATAATTCAAGGTTTAAGTCATGTGTATCTACTCCATGCCAATGTTTATCTGCAGTAAGTATTAAAAAATTTAATTCAATGTACAATCTATCATCTTGTCTTGAATATTCAATCTTGTCTTGCTTATTCATTCATCATATTTAGATAGTTTTCAATAATTTTAAAATTTATTGCTATTCACCTATTATCTTGAATGCCTCAAAATCTTGAGACTCATCAACAACCTGACAATGTTTTTCTGTGTACTTCATTTTGAATATTTTGTGTGCAACATTTGAGTATGTAACTATAAAAATTTGTTTCATGCTTTTCAGCAAAAATGGAATGTAAATTTTTATTAGAAACCCCTTCCTGCTTTTTATGTATAAAAGAATCTTCACGTTCTTTTCAAAGTTTAAGCTGGTCTTCTCTTCAATAGAACTCTCTTTCTTCTCCTTGACTTTGCCTGGTACACTGATGACTTTATTTTGCTAAACCAATTAACCTGGCTATAGAAGCTTCTTTTCCATAGATTTCACCCTCTCAAGTGTGGTACATTACCTAATCATATTTTCTAAAACAGAAGCCAAATTTACTCTCACTGATGTTCATATCCAAATAGAAATGTTTGAGATGGTACTGCTTTTCATTTAAATATTAAATTCAAAGGAAAATAAGGAGTGAAATATCTAATACACATAACAGAACATGAAAACTGGGCTGTGTTACAAAAAATCAACAAAATAATTACATTTTAATGAACTCAAAATTTTAGGATTTCCCTAATGGACACAAAAATAGAATTATGACAGCACTAAAAGGACTTTTAATGATCGGTTGTTGAGGTTGGCTGTTTGACATAGTGTTAAAACTATTATAATGAAGAATAACATAAGCAATGTCAATGGATCAGCCATGCAGAGGAACATGTTTTGTTATGAGGAAATGGTTCATTTTCCCAGAGGTGGAGAATGAGAACAGAGTTTGCACTGTAATGAAGTTGAAGGGTCCTTTGGATCACGCTGTCAAAAATGTAAAGATAGACATAGAAGGGTTTTATTTTAAAATCTGTTCAATTGGAAGACAATGAAAAATGTTAATATTAATTAATGTTAATTTTTAATTAATAAAACATAGCAAATTTTGGGATAAGCATCCCTAATTTTGCAATCCAGACTTTCAGATAAGTGATTCTGAAATGTACATTCTATGGAAATATTCCAAATAATTAAAAACTCTAAAATGAAAATCACTTCTAATCCCAAGCATTTTAGAAAAATTAAATCTGTGCTAATGCTATATAAGTTTATGAGAAAATGTTTACATTTTTAAAGGTAGGCAAGGTAATACTTAAATACTTATAGTTATGAAGCCATATGTAAGTAAGCATGAAGCAATAGCATGAGATAAGTATCAGAGAACATGTGATCAACAGAATAACAACAGAAAAATCATTGTTATAAATACAGGCTTAAAACCAAACAATACAGTAGCAGTCAAATTATATTCATGCAGTGTGATGAAAAAAACCACACACAGCACAGGGGAAGATATTATAAATTGCTGGAGATAAAAAAGTGAAAAGATTAATGCCAAAGATTTTATGAAAATTGGGGTTGATGCGTTAAGTCATAGTGAAGTAACTTAAGATTTTGACCTATTTTGACTTGCCCAAATATGTGTGTGAATTCGGAGTATTCTGACATTAAATTGCCAGTTGAAACTGTTCCAAGCCCTCTATAGCTTGCTGGCTCCGGATTCACCCAAAAGAAGAATACTGGGGGTTATCTCATTGTAGTAGGAAATGAAATAGGATCGAAGATGGTACCACGGTAACTAGAATTGCTTCATTACTGGCTGAGGTTTGGAGTAATTATGTTTGAAGGAAGATGCTTTTGTACTACTGTTCACTCATCTCAGCACAGCCATGTCCTTTTCTTGATCTCAGGTACTTGAGTCTAACAAAGATGAATGTGCTCCATTTTGAAGCTTTCACTGGTACACACTGTGCTTCAAATTTTTACAGTCTGGCAAATCTAATTGCTTGTAATTCACCATACTTTAACATGTACCATTCCATCTTCACTTGACAGCTTTCTTAAAATTGTGCATACTTTAATTGGCTAAAATGCCACATAAGGTTTATGATAATGGAAAAAAATCTTTTGAGCTTTAATTAGGTCAAGTCGATTTTTTTCTTCTTCAGCCAAGGACATCATTAGAAAACGCCTTTGTGTGATGCAGGATTTCAAAAGCAGCACAGTCAATGGCCTTTCCATTGTCATGAAATAATAGGGCTCACTCTTAATTATATTCCAAAAAGGGAACAACAAAAAAATTCTCAAAGTACAGTAGCCTTTTATTCCAGGTTTCTATGGGTCAAGATTAGTAAAAGGGTAGATAAAAAAAAAATCAGTCTATTTTGAACGTGTAATGTATATTATAAACTCACCCATGTTTTTATGTAATGTTGTAATAATGTGGGGTCATTGTGATTTCATAATGGCAGATTCGATTTTATTTTTGAATAATAATATTTTTCTAAACACTTACATATGTCAGCAGTTTAAACCACTTAAATTTTTTTTTTGCATCAAGATATTTTAATTTTGCTTTCTTTTCTTCATTATAGTATTTGAATTCAACATGATATTTCGTAAAATTTCCTAAGGTATACCAAACTAGATCTGAATTCTACCACAGACTTGATTAAATTTTACCTATTTAAGTATAACTTAATAAATAAGCATAATAAAAAAGAATGATGAGAAACTTACAAATTTTAACACTTGTGTGGCATTAATAATTACTAAAGAAATTACACAGAGACAATTATACATGTTGCTAAACATGCTCTTGTATACGTAGAGTAATCATATTGTCTACATATATGGGATAGTGTACATATATGTAATATATGTATTTGCTAGCAGTATTACAAGTCTTGCCAAAGATAATGTAACATTGTTAATAAATAGATCTGTTTGGATAAATATGCTTGAAAGTTTTCATCAAAATAGACAAATTTTCTTAAATCTTGAATTCAGGGTCTGTAAAATATCTCTATCTTGTTAGAAATAAATGTCTTGTAGGAGGGGAGTAATGACTTTGACTTCATGGAAGAACATGTGTTTTCTATTTAGTGCAAAGATGAACGTATCTGCCTATTAATAATGCTCGTAGAGCAGATTATTCAAAATGCTTATGTTTCTCAAAAACAAAAAATCCAAGAATTTGCATCTCCTTTTATAAATTATTAAGTCTTTCTTTAGGTTTAAAAAAGAAATAAAAGATGCCCATTAGGTGAGCATCTCATTGTCTCCATGTAAACATTCCCACCCTCTTGCAGGCAGGGAGTAACCCTTCCTTTCCTATCTAGCACCAAAAAATAATGTTCAAAAAAAATGATAACATTTATCTAAAACAAATGATATACTTGAAATAGTTTTCTTTTTACATTAAGTATCTTGCTAATTACTTAATTTCATATAATGTCTTTTGATCATTTTGACAACATGATCAAACATCTCTAACATCTCTAAGACACACCCTTGCTTTATATACTCCCACCTCTGTGATTTTTTAAATATAAACACAAACACCTGTGTGTACGCACATGCTCATGTGCACACACAACAACAAAAACAGATGGACTGCATGCACATACACAAAGACTTTAATTTGTGCTGTTCATTTATTTTTGGACATGTAGCCAAACGCCACATTAATCAATGAAATAGAATTTTGACTCACATATAAGTCTGTACTCTTACATCTATCCAAAGAGACCAACACACACACACACACACACACACACACACACACACAACCTAAAAATCAAGAAAACAACAAAAATTTGGGGCATGAAACTGAGGTGAGAAATATCCAAAAATTTAATAATTGACAAAAGAATATTTTTTAAAATATTCAACTTCTTATCCACCAGAAAATTGCAAATTAAAACTACAATGAGATTTTTTTTTTACCCAATAAAAATGACTAATATGAACAACAAGAGACAAAATAAAGAGTAACATGCTGGTGTGGATTTCTGAAAAAGAAGATGCCCAGTACTTGTGGAAGTGTAAACAGAGGCAGCCACTATGGAAATCAGCAACGACTTGTCTCTGAAAATAATTCTGTCACATGGCCCAGCTATATAAATTTTGGACAAAGAACATATGTCCTTTTGAGGAGATATTCACCCATGATCACTGATGCTCTGCTTAAAAGATCCAGGAAATGGAAATAGCCTAGCTGTCCATCAACTGATAAAAGAATTATAAAAATGTTGTGTATAAGTAAGGGAAACAGGAGCTATTTCTGACATGAACTCAATGACTGGCTCTTTTACCTTCCCGCCCCCTGAGGGAGGAACAGTCTTGACAGGCCACAGAGGAGGACATGGCAGCCAGCCCTGAAGATACCTGAGAAGCTAGGGTTAGATGGAAGGGGAGGAGGACCTTCCCTAGCAGTGGACTTGGAAAGGCGCAGGGAGGAGATGAGGGAGGGAGGGTAGGATTGAGAAGGAATGAGGGAGGAGGCTATAGCTGGGATACAAAGTAAATAACCTGTGATTAATATAAAAAATAAAAATTAAAAAAATGTTGTGTATATGCATAATGGAATATTTCTCAGTTGTTAAGAAAAATTTATGTCTGAAATTCAGAGGTAAATGGATGTATCTGGAAGTATTCATTCTAAATGAGGAAACCCAGGGCCAGGAAGAGAAAAGTTGGATTTTTTTCTTTTATTGTTTGTTATTATTAGTTACATTTTATTAACTCTGTATCCCAGGTGTATCCCGCTCCCTTATTCCCTCCCAATCCCACCCTCCCTCCCTCAGTTTCTCCCTGCCCCTTTCCAAGTCCACGGAATGGGGATTTTTAAAATAAATTTATTTAAGATTTTGATAAAATATTATGAAAGAAAAATATATGGTTATTATGGTTGTAAATGTTTAAAGGTTTGCAGGGAAGGAGGAAGTGAATGCATAGGTGATTCAGGCAAATACTGGGATCTTAACCTGGAAATGCAGTAGCTTTGGGTTGTACACATCCCCTTTTCCAGTAATGCAAGAGGCAGCACAGCTCCTTGATTTATGTCATGCATAAACACCCTTGTACAAACAGTGCGGCTAACAATCTCATATTGCCACCTGCATCAAGCAATCAAACAACATTTACACTCCTTTCTGAACAATCAAATATCTTTTACCTTCCCAAACAAGAATCAAAGTTAGACAGATTCTATTCAAAATATTTCAATATAGCGAGTCATGCTGACACCTGTAAAAACTGATTCCCTGTCTCAGCACCCATTGATTGCCTATAACACCTTAAATAGAGATGGGACTTCTGAGCCCTGCACACACTTATATTGAAATGCTGAGTGATGCGGTCTCATGCAAGCCTTGTATAGGCAACCAGACCTTTGAGATTTTACAACCTCCATATAGCATTCAGAAGACACTGGTTCATAGCCGTGCTGTAGTTCTTAGATTCTTTCTCCACACCCCCTTTCCTCTAAGTTAAGGGAGCAATGTGTGTTATAGATTTTGTTTTGTTTTCATTTTTATTTACAGTAGCTGATTAATCCTTTATTTAATTAATCACTTTGCAGCCTGAACCCAGAACCCCCATCCTCTCCTCACTACCCTGTCCCCATTCTTCCCTCTCCTTCTCAGAGAAGGGGAGGCCCCCAAGGGGTACCAACTCACCCTTGCTTCAGTGTTTTTGTATCTGTTGAAACTAGCTCTGCAACCACCTGTGTGGTCAACTTTCGAGAATATTCTGTTAGGTGTTGAGATATATATACACCGTTATGGGATAAAATGTCCCATAGATATCTGTTAAGTCCATTTGTGTCATAATATCTATTACCTCCATTATTTTTCTGTTTAGTTTCTGTCTGGATGACCTGTCCATTGGTGTGGGCAGAATGATGAAGTCTCCCATTATTAGTGTGTGAGATTTGATGTGTGATTTAAACATTAACAATGTTTCTTCTTTTTTTTTTAGTTTCTTTTTTTTTATTAATTACACTTTAATCATTTTGTATCCCCCCATAAGCCCCTCCCTCCTCCCCTCCCGATCCCACCCTTCCTCCCCTTTCTGCATGCATGCCACTCCCCAAGTCCACTGATAGGGGAGGTTCTCCTCTTCTTTCTGATCTTAGTCTATCAGTTCTCATCAAAAGTGGCTGCATTGTCCTCTACTGTGGCCTGGTAAGGCTGCTCCCCCCTCAGGGGGAAGTGATCAATGAGCAGGCCAATCAGATTATGTCAGAGGCAGTCCCTCTTCCCATTACTATGTAACCCACTTGGACACTGAACTGCATGGGCTACACCTGTGCAGGGGTTCCAGGTCATCTCCACGAATAGTCTTTGGTTGGAGTATGAGTCTCTGGGAAGTTCCCTGTGTTCAAATTATCTTGTTCTGTTGCTCTGCTTGTGGAGTTCCTGTCCCCTCCAGCTCTTACTATTTCCCACTTCTTACATAAAATTCCATTCACTCTGCCCATCAGTTGGCCATCAGGCTCAGCATCTGCTTTGACAATCTATACTGCAGAAGCTTTCAGAGGCCCTCTGTGGCAGGTTTCAAGGTTGTTTCCTGTTTTCTTCTGGCTTTCAGAGGCCCTCTGTAGCAGGTTCCAAGGTTGTTTCCTGTTTTCTTCTTCTTCTGATGTCCATCCTCTTTGCCTTTCAGGATGGGGATTGAACATTTTAGTTAGGGTCCTCTCTTTTGCTTAGTTTGTTTAGATGTACAGATTTTAGTGGGTTTATTCTATATTGTATGTTTATATGAGTGAGTTTATACCATGAGTGTCTTTTTGCTTCTGGGACAACTCACTCAGGATGATCCTTTCCAGGTCCCACCATTTACCTGCGAATTTCATGATTTCCTTATTTTTCATTGCTGAGTAATACTCCATTGTATAGATGTACCACAATTTCTGCATCCATTCTTCATTTTAGGGGCATCTGAGTTGTTTCCAGCTTCTGGCTATTACAAATAAAGCTGCTACAAACATGGTTGAGCAAATGTGCTTTTTGTGTACTTGCGCCTCTTTTGGGTATATGCCTAGGAGTGGTATGGATCTTGAGGAAGCGCTATTCCTAGTTGTCTGAGAAAGCTCCAGATTGATTTCCAGAGTGGTTGTACAAGTTTACATTCCCACCAGCAGTGGAGAAGGGTTCCCCTTTCTCCACAACCTCTCCAGCATGTGTTGTCCCTTGAGATTTTCATCTTGGCCATTCTGATGGGTGTAAGGTGAAATCTCAGGGTTGTTTTGATTTGCATTTCCCTAATGGCTAATGAGGTTGAGCATTTCTGTAAGTGCTTCTCTGCCATTCGATATTCCTCTACAGAGAATTCTCTGTTTAGCTCTGTTCCCCATTTTTTAAGTGGATTACTTGGTTTGTTGCTTTTCAGCTCAATGTTTCTTTTACAAATGTGAATGCCCATGCATTTGGGGCATACATAGATGTTCAAAACTGAGGGGTATCATGCTGGTGTATTTTTTCTTTGATGAATATGAAGTGTCCTTTCCCATCTCCATTGATTAATTTTGCTTGGAAGTATATTTTGTTAAATATTAGAATGGCTACTCCAGCTTCCTTCTTTTTAATTTAATTTACTTTTTTATTATTAGTTACATTTTATTAACTCTGTATCCGAGCTGTATCCCCCTCACTCATCCCCTGTCAATCCCACCCTCACTTCCTCATCTCCTTTCTTCCCCTTTCCAAGTCCACTAATTGGGGAGAATACGGATATAACCCAACTTCTTTCTTAAGTCCATTTAGTTGGAAAATCTTTTTGAACTCTATTCTGAGGTAATGTCTACCTTTGATGTTTACGTGTGTTTCTTGTAGGCAGCAGAAGGATAAATCCTGTTTTCCCATCCATTCTGTTATCCTGTGGCTTTTTATTTGAGAATTGAGTGCTGATATTGAGAGATATTCATAACCAATAATTGTTAATTTGTTATTTTTGTAGGGGTGGGGATGGTACTGTGTGTTTGTATGGTGTGTCTCTGCGTGTATGCACTCTTGCATGTGTGTGTGTGTGTGAGTGTGTGTTTCCCCCTTTTGGCTTTACTGTTGTGAGATTACATATATATTCTGTGTTTTCATGGGTGTAGTTAGCCTTCTTAGGATCAAATTTTCTTTTGAGTAACTTCTGAAAGGCTGGATTTGTGGATGAATATTTTTTAAATTTGACATTGTCTTGAACTATCTTGTTTTCTCCATCTATGGTGATAAAAAATTTTTGCTGGAAACCAAGTAATCCACTTAAAAAATGGGGAACAGAGCTAAACAGAGAATTCTCTGTAGAGGAATATCGAAAGGCAGATAAGCACTTACAGAAATGCTCAACCTCATTAGCCATTAGGGAAATGCAAATCAAAACAACCCTGAGATTTCACCTTACACACATCAGAATGGCCAAGATCAAAAACTCAAGTGACAGCACATGCTGGAGAGGTTGTGGAGAAAGGGGAACCCTTCTCCACTGCTGGTGGGAATGTAAACTGGTACAACCACTCTGGAAATCAATCTGGCGCTTTCTCAGACAACTAGGAATAGCGCTTCCTCAAGATCCAGCCATACCACTCCTAGGCATATACCCAAAAGAGGCGCAAGTATACAATAAGGACATTTGCTCAACCATGTTTGTAGAAGCTTTATTTGTAATAGCCAGAATCTGGAAACAGCCCAGATGCCCCTAAACTGAAGAATGGATGCAGACACTATGGTACATCTATACAATGGAGTATTACTCAGCAATGAAAAATAAGGAAATCATGAAATTTGCAGGTAAATGATGGGACCTGGAAGGGATCATCCTGAGTGAGTTGTCCCAGAAGCAAAAAGACACTCACAGTATATACTCACTCATATAAACATACAACATAGGATAAACCCACTAAAATCTGTACATCTAAACAAACTAAGCAAAAGAGAGGACCCTAACTAAAATGCTCAATCCCCATCCTGAAAGGCAAAGAGGATGGACATCAGAAGAAGAAGAAAACAGAAAACAACCTAGGAACCTGCCACAGAGGGCCTCTGAAAGCCTCTGCCCTGCAGACTATCAAAGCAGATGTTGAGCCTGATGGCCAACTGTTTGGCAGAGTGAATGGAATTTTATGTAAGAAGTGGGAAATAGTAAAAGCTGGAGAGGACAGGAACTCCACAAGGAGAGCAACAGAACAAGAAAATTTGAACACAGGGAACTTCCCAGAGACTCACACTCCAACCAAGGACTATTCATGGAGATAACCTAGAACCCCTGCACAGATGTAGCCCATGCAGTTCAGTGTCCATGTGGGTTACATAGACATAATTTGATTGGCCTGCTCTTTGATCACTTCCCCCTGAGGGGGAGCAGCCTTACCAGGCCACGGTAGAGGACAATGCAGCCACTTTTGATGAGAACTGATAGACTAAGACCAGAAAGGAGAGGAGAACCTCCCCTATCAGTGGACTTAGGGAGTGGCATGCATGCAGAAAGGGGAGGGAGGGTGGGATATGGAGGGGAGGAGGGAGGGGCTTATGGGGGATACAAAATAAATAAGGTGTAATTAATAAAAAATTTAAAAAAATTGATGGGTCTAGGCTGACACCTGTTTTCTTTTCAAGTCTGAAAGACATCTGTTCAGTCCTTTCTGGCTTTTGATTCGCCTTTGAAAAGCCAAGTGTAATTCTAACAGGATTGCCTTTATATATTACTTGGCCTTTTCCCCTTGCAACTTTTAATATTATTTATTGTTCTGTATGCTTAGTGTTTTGAATATTATGTGGCAAGGGAACTTTCTTTTCTGGTCCAATTATTTTTGGTTTCCTATAAACTTCTTTTATTTTTATAGGCATATTTTTCTTAAGTTTAGGAATATTTTCTTTCATGACTGTTTAAAATATTTTCCATGTTTTTGAGTTGGGATTTTTCTTCTTCTTCTTCATTCTCCTGTCTTCTTCTTCTTTTTACTCTATTTCTATTATTCTTATTTCATGGTGTCCCAGATTCTCTGCATCATGTGCTGTGTTTGCTGTGTCAGGGATTTTGAAATTTAACATTTTCTTTGAAGTGTCTTTTTTTTTTTTTTTTTTTTTTTTTTGTCTATTGTATCCGCTACAGCCAAGATTCTCCCTTCCATCTCTTGTATTCTGTTGGTGATGCCTACCTAGATTTTCCATATCCATAATTTTCTGTTTGTGTTTTATTTATTGCTTCTATTTCCATTTTCAGGTTTTGAACAGTTTTATTCATTTCTTTCACGTTTGTTTTATCTTGGATTTCTTTAAGAGGTTTATCCATTTCTTCTCATTGTTTTTGTCTTCCTGTATTTCCCCAATGGATTTAGTCATTTCTTCTTTAGGGTCCCCTGTCATTCTGATAGAACTGGTTTTAAGGTCATTTCCTTGTGCATCAGCTGTGTTGAATAGCCAGGGCTGCTTGTAGTAGGATATCATTTAGGACCACACTGCCCTGGCTCTTGGTTGTATTCTTATGCTGGCCTCTAAGCATCTGAGTTTGAAACAATTATAAGTTTAGGTGCTGTCTTCTAATTCATCCTTATTGGAAAGATGTTTTTCATTTGCTTTCTATTTCTTTTCTGATCTTTTGGACTGAGTGACATGTGGTTCTCCTGACTGGCAAATCCTCATATCTGGTAGGGTGCCTCTGCTGGAGTTTGGATGCCAGAGTTGTCTTGGGGGTTCTATGGTCCTGGGAGCTTCTGTCATCTCTGGGGTTCCGGATACAAATATGACCTCTGGTAGAACATGGGGCTTCTGAGGTTGTGAGGGACTCTGGTTTTGGACAACAGTGTTCCCTCTGGAGTTCAGGTACCAGCATCAGGCTTCCGAGGTTCCTGGTATTGACACTGCCTGTGGCAGATCAGGGGGCCACTGCCAGACCTGAGGGCTGGGATATAACGCTGAGCACAATGAGTGCTGGGTAGGAAACTCTGAGGTCTCTGAAGAAGCATTTGGTATCTTTTGGTGGGGTTTCACCTGGGGTTCTGGATACATGTCCTTCAGTAGAGCAAGGGAGATTACATCTTTTTTTAATTATATATTTTTTATTTTTTATTTAACTTTTATTAATTATACTTTATTTATTATGTATGCCCCCATAGGACCCTCTTTCCCCCCTCCCGATCCCATTCTCCCCCCCTTTCTGCATGCATGCCCCTCTCCAAGACCACTGATAGGGGAGGTCCTCCTCTCCTTCTTTCTGATCTTAGTCTATCAGTTCTCATCAGAAGTGGCTGCATTGTCAGGGTTCTAGGTTATCTCCACGGATAGTCTTTGGTTGGAGTATGAGTCTCTGGGAAGTTCCCTGTGTTCAAATTTTCTTCTTCTGTTGCTCTCCTTGTGGAGTTCCTGTCTTCTCCAACTATTACTATTTCCCACTTCTTACATAAAATTCCATTTATTCTGCCCAACCGTTGGCCATCAGGCTCAGCATCTGCTTTGACAGTTTGCACGACAGAGGCTTTCAGAGGCCCTCTGTGGCAGGTTCCTAGGTTGTTTCCTGTTTTCTTCTTCTGGCTTTCAGAGGCCCTCTGTAGCAGTTTCCTAGGTTGTTTCCTGTTTTCTTCTTCTGGCTTTCAGAGGCCCTCTGTAGCAGGTTCCTAGGTTGTTTCTTGTTTTCTTCTTCTTCTGATGTCCATCCTCTTTGCCTTTCAGGATGGGGATTGAACATTTTAGTTAGGGTCCTCTCTTTTGCTTAGTTTGTGTAGATGTACAGATTTTAGTGGGTTTATCCTATGTTGTATGTTTATATGAGTGAGTATATACCGTGTGTGTCTTTTTGCTTCTGGGAAAACTCACTCAGGATGATCCTTTCCAGGTCCCACCATTTACCTGCAAATTTCATGATTTCCTTATTTTTCATTGCTGAGTAATACTCCATTGTATAGATGTACCACAGTTTCTGCATCCATTCTTCAGTTGAGGGGCATCTGGGCTGTTTCCAGATTCTGGCTATTACAAATAAAGCTGCTACAAACATGGTTTAGCAAATGTCCTTATTGTGTACTTGAGCCTCTTTTGGATATATGCCTAGGAGTGGTATGGCTGGATCTTGAGGAAGCACTATTCCTAATTATCTGAGAAAGCACCAGATTGATTTCCAGAGTGTTTGCATAAGTTTACATTACTACCAGCAGCGAAGGAGGGTTCCCCTTTTGCCACAACCTCTCCAGCATGTGTTGTCACTTGAGTTTTTTGATCTTGGTCATTCTGATGGGTATAAGGTGAAATCTCAAGGTCATTTTGATTTGCATTTCCCTGAGGACTAATGAGGTTGATCATTTCTTTAAGTGTTTCTTTCCCATTCGATATTCCACTATCTCTCTTTAGCTCTGTTCCCCATTTTTTAATTGGATTACTTGGTTTGCTGCTTTTCAGCTTCTTTTGTTCTTTATATATACCGGATATGAGTCCTCTGTCAGATAAAGGGTTGGTGAAGATTCTTTCCCAATCTGTAGGTAGTTGTTTTGTTTTGATGATGGTGTCCTTTGCTTTAGAGAAGCTTCTCAGTTTCATGAGGTCCCATTTATTGATTGTTGCTCTTAGAGCCTGTGCTGTTGGTGTTCTGTTCAGGAAGTTTTCTCCTGTGCCAATGAGTTCTAGGGTATTCCCCACTTTTTTTTCTAGCCGATTTAATATGTCTGGTTTTATGTTGAGGTCTTTGATCCACTTAGACTTCAGTTTTGTGCAGGATGATAAGTATGGATCTATTTTCATTTTTCTACATGTAGACATCCAGTTGGACCAGCACCATTTGTTGAAGATGCTATCTTTTTTTCCATTGTATGGTTTTGGCATCTTTGTAAAAAATCAGGTGTCCAAAAGTGTGTGGTTTTATTTCTGGTTCTTCTGTTCGATTCCATTGATCCACCATTCTGTTCATGCCAGTACCATGCAGTTTTTATAACTGTTGTTCTATAGTACAGCTTGAGATCAGGGATAGAGATACCTCCAGAAGATCTTTTATTGTAGAGGATTGTTTTAGCAATTCTGGGTTTCTTGTTATTCCATACAAAGTTGAGAATTTTTCTTTCCAGGTCTGGAAAGAATTGTGTTGGCAATTTGATGGGAATTGCATTAAATCTGTAGATTGCTTTTGGTAATATGGCCATTTTTACTATGTTAATCCTGCCAAGCCATGAGCATGGGAGATCTTTCTATCTTCTCATTACTTCTTCTAATTCTTTCTTCAGAGACTTGAAATTTTTTTCATACATGTCTTTGACTTGCTTGGTTAGGGTTACACCAAGGTACTTTATGTCCTTTGTGGCTATTGTGAAGGGTGTTGTTTCTCTAATTTCTTTCTCAGCCCTTTTGTCTTTTGTATACAGGAGTGCTACTAATTTTTTTGAGTTAATTTTGTATCCGGCCACTTTGCTGAAGGTGTTTATCAGCTGTAGGAGTTCCCTGGTAGAGTTTTTGGGGTCACTCATGTATACTATCATATCATCTGCAAATAGTGATACTTTGACTTCTTCCTTTCTCATCTGTATCCCCTTGATCTCCTTCAACTGTCTTATTGCTCTAGCAAGGACTTCCAGCACTATGTTGAAGAGATATGGAGAGAGTGGGCAGCCTTGTCTTGTCCCTGATTTCAGTGAGATTGTTTAAGTTTCTCTCCGTTCAGTTTGATGTTGGCTATAGGCTTGCTGTATATTGCCTTTACTATGTTTAGATATGTGCCTTGTATCCCTGATCTCTCCAACACTTTAAACATGAATGGGTGTTGGATTTTGTCAAGTGTTTTTTCAGCATCTAGGGAGATTATCTTTTGTTTTTTTTTTCTTTCAGTTTGTTAATAAGGTGGATCACATTGTTGGATTTCCATATATTGAACCACCCTTGTATACCTGGGATGAAGCCTACTTGGTCATAGTGGATAATATCTTTGATGTTTTCTTGTATTCGGTTTGCAAGTATTTTGTTAAGTATTTTTGCATCAATGTTCATAAGGGAGATTGGCCTGAAATTCTCTTTCTTTGTTGAGTCTTTGTGAGGTTTAGGTACCAAGATGACTGTGGCTTTATAGAATGAGTTTGGTAATGTTCCTTCTGTTTCTATTTTGTGGAATAATTTGAAGAGAATTAGAGTTAGCTCTTCTTTGAAGGTCTGGTAGAATTCTACGCTGAAGCCATCTGGTCCTGGGCTTTTTTTGGATGGCAGACTTTTGATGACAACTTCTATTTCTTTTGGGGATATAGGACTATTTAGTTGATTTACCTGGTCCTGATTCAGCTTTGGTAAGTCAAATCGATCAAGAAAATTGTCCATTTCATTTAGATTTTCAAGTTTTGTGGTATATAGACTTTTGAAGTAAGTCCTAATGATTGTTTGGATTTCCTCAGTGTCTGTAGTTATGTTGCCCTTTTCATTTCTGATTTTGTTGATTTGGATGGTGTCTCTCTGCCTTTATTTAGCTTGGCTAAGGGTTTGTCGATCTGGTTGATTTTCTCAAAGAACCAGCTCTTGAGAACTTCTATGGGTGAGAGGAGAGCCCCCCTGTCTAACAAACACCACAGCTACTACTCAGGGCTATACACCTGAGATGAGCAGTGGCAATTCCAAAGAAACATTGGCCATACAGTGACCATAACCAAAAAGCAAAGGAGGACTCCTTCAGGAAAAATCATCTTCTGGCCAAGGGGATTCTCCATACCTCAGGATTCCTGGAAGCACAGAAACTAACAGCCAACACCTAAAACATCCCAATGGGTAGAGGTCAGTGTAAAAGCTCAACCAACAAAAGGCAGAGCAATATGACATCTCCAGAACCCAGCCATCCAGGGGCGAACAGCCCTGGACAACCCAGCATAATAGAAAATCAAGAAGATGATCTTGCATCTATGCTGATGAAGAGGATAATGGAGGAAACAAATAAAATACGTAAAGAATTAGAGGAAGATAAAACCAAACAGATCATGGCTATCCATAAAGAAATGGATGAAGTTAAAGACAAGCAGACTATGGCCATCAGTGAAGAAATACGGGAAGATGCAGCCAAACAGTTTGGGGCCTGCAGAGAAGAAATAATTAAATCACTGAAAGAAATAAAAGCTACAGAGTTGAAGCAACTAAAAGAAAAACAGGAAAATACAATCAGACAGGTGAAGGAAGTAAACAAAACAACTCAAGACCTGAAGATAGAACTGGAAAAATTAAAGAAAACACAAATGGGGGAAATAATGGAAAGCAAGGATCTAGGGTAGAAAACAGGAACTACAGAGGTAAGCATAACCAACAGACTACAAGAGATGGAGAATCTCGGGTGTAGAAGATACAATGGAAGAAATCGATGTATTTGTCAAAGAAAATGTTAAATCCAAAAAATTCCTGACACAGACTCTCCAAGAAATTCAAGACAATATGAAAAGACAAAACCTAAGAATAGTAGGTATAGAGGAAAAAGAAGACTCCCTTCTCCAAGGCCCAGAAAATATTTTCAACAAAATCATTGAAGAAAATTTCCTCAACTTAAAGGAGAGGCCAATAAGAATACAAGAGGCCTACAGAACACCCAACAAATTTGACCAGAAAAGAAAATCCTCCCGCCACATAATAATCAAAACAGTAAGTATACAGAACAAAGAAAAAATACTAAAAGCTGCAAAGGAAAAAGGCCAAGTAACATATAATGGCAAACCCATTAGAGTCACACCTGACTTTTCAACAGAGACTATGAAAGCCAGAAGGGCCTGGACAGATATCATGCAGACCCTAAGAGAACACAGATGTCAGCCCAGGCTACTATACCCTGCAAAACTCTCAGTCCTCATAGACGGAGAAAACAAGATATTCAATGACAAAAACAAATTTCAACAATACTTACACACAAATCCAGTATTACAGAAGACACTGGAAGGGAAAATACAACCCAAGAAAATTAGCTTCTTTCAAGAAAACACAGGAAATAATTAACCTTACTACAGTAAAACAAAAAGCAACCAAGCATACAACCTTTTAATTATTTTTTAAAGTATATGTTGAAATAAAAGTCCTACAAGAGAACAAATATAAATTAGTGGATCTACCACAGTTTAAAATTTACTTTCTGAAGAACATCCCTCCACCCCCCTCTTTTTTTTTTTTTTTTTGTATCTTGGAGGTATTATAAATAAACCAGCCATCATCCATGTTACTCATAAGCATCCTAAATTGGCATTTATGTAAGATAAATGTCTCCAAGCTCAGTTCTGAATCATAGCTTAACTAGAAGCTGCAGAGTTGTTTGGAGAAACTGCTGTGTCATTGTGCATTCTCATCTGCAATGTAGAAGAGTTCCAGGTTTTTTGAACTGGACATGTCAAGTGTCTGGTAGAGACACTGTTCTTTGTGTAGGAGCTCCATTAGCTATTTAGTAGCAACTCATTGTAGTTAAAATTGTGTTTTCCTAATGATGTTCAATGTGCACTGTTTATTTGTAATGTTTTGTATTTAATGAAATGTTCGTATATTTTATATACCCATTTTAAAAGTGATTGTGGTTGTTTGCATATTGAGCCTTGAGAACCCTCTATAGTCTCAATACTGATTTTACATGAATTTTTAGGAATACTCTCTCAATGTCTGTATTCTTAGGTTTAAAATCTTATAAGAAGATTTTACATACACTAAGAGTTTTAAATTTTAACCAAGTCTGCATATCCTTATTGTCATCACTTTAAACAGTTGTTAGATTCTGCATTAAAAAATGCACAAGGAAATTCCTCGAGAGCTACACTAATATATGGGTACAGCATTTATCAATAAATATGGATTTAGCAGGCAGTAACCTACTATATCCACTTAGTAAAAAACTATGGTACCAAATTCAAGCGGAAGGCCTATGAGCTCTGAAGTATGAGCTATTGGCTATGGTTACACAGGAGAAATCCCTGTTTCCATGTGAAGCTGGCCTTAAAGCCAGGCAGAATGCTGTTAGTTCTCCCTTAACACTCATGGCACACTTATACTCACTGACATCTCTTACCACACTGGACATTATTGTAACCCACAGGAATCAAAGCTGAATAAGGCTTTTCTTCTCTAAAAGTCTGCAGAGCACTTTCTCATATTATGAAAGATAGTCAACAGATAGGAGCTTTCCAGTCAACACCAACATGATTTCTTCATGTCCTGAGACCACAGTACGTGAAGTCCTCAGCAATAGGGTCTTTCCATCAAGTTAAGTTCTGGTGGGAATTTGGGAACAATAATAAAAGCTGTTACTCTTTTTTTGAAATCCATTTTGCATGGAGCTCAATATTTGGTGTTCTTTAAGATAGCTATGAAACTGATTATGATGTAATAAAGCTACCTAAACATTATTTTCTATTTCATTATTTTCTATTTTTAGTTATTGTTGTGTACATTTGGAAGGCAGAACTACAGAGCAGAATTTAATATAGCAGTGTTTTATTTAGCTCCTGAGAGAGAACTATTCAGAGTTTTTTGTCTGATGATCTAAGTTATTAATATTTCTGCTTTGTCTGCTCCACAGATGTACGTGCTATGCCCTGTGTGAGACCTATAGATTGCTCTTTCTAATCTTTTCAAGTGTATTCTTTCCCTTGTCTCAGATACTTTTCTTGTGTGCTCTGCTCAGAGGTCATCTGAAAGCTTGACTGAGACAATCTACAAATTGCTGAAGCGGTTTCTTTCTCTTTGTTAATCCCTTTCTTATATTTTATGTTAACTTGTCTAGCCATCTAGGGCCTCCTCAGATTCCACATCAGTTTCTTCAGTATGTGTTTGCTGGGCCTAAATATGCACTCATACCACAAAAATAAATGGGAACTCACCTCTCCAAATAACAACAGGAGATTTCTTTTGGCAGAATTTAGTATATTTTCTTGACTGAGATCCAATAAAAATCTACTATTGTTTCTATAATTTTTAAGCTTGTTGTTGTTTAGTTTTGAGTTTTTTTTTCAGGTATGTTAAATATGATTCCTGTTACTGTAACACAACTTAAGAGAGGTATTTGTGAAGGATGCCTTTCCCACTCTTTATAAAAGAACCATCAACTATACATTAGTTCATAGGCATCTTTAACAAAGATCTTTGTGAGATGATTATGTATAAATTTATCTTACAATTTTTCAAGAGAAAAAAATATTTATTATTTATGATAAACTAATTTGATGTTTAATTCTAAAAATACTTTAGCAAGTCATTGTTTTTTTCTCCTTTGACTGTTTTGTGAGGTATGGAAATTTGTGAGGAAATTAAGAGGATATGGTACAACTTTATTGTGTCTCTGAGCAATGTTAACTTATTAGTATGTTGATTTGAGCCTAATGTATGTGCACTTTGTTTCTGTAATTATGTCTATCTTGTCTGTCAGGGCTTTAAAATTATTTAGGCGACATAGACTACAAAAAAAAAAACTTAAAAATTTAGTATGTAAATTATATTCTGCTATACTTTCTTATCTATATAGTGATAGGCCAGCCAAATTACCTGAGATTGTTAATGACTTTTTCAATGTATTATTCTCTTGGAGCAGACTTTTTATTATTATATCTTGTAATCTGATGAAATAGTAAAGTATAATTGGTGGTCAATAATTAGCTAATTAATTAGTAGATGAATGAATTAAACTGATATAGAATCATGGAAGTATATTTAATGCCATACAAGTAAGTATAACAAAATATCTTCTTGTAATGGTTTTTATTTTAATATATAATTCATATGTTTTCATTAATTTTTAACCAGCACATTCTGATCATGTTTTCACTCTTGAACTTTTCTCTGATACTCCCAGTCTCCCTACCCAACAATTTTCATACACTTTCTTTTCTTTCTTTCAACAAAAACTAGAAAAGTGTAAAACCTAACTAAAGAAAAAAAGAAGGCAGAAAAAGTATATACCAAAAAGAACTCATGGAGTCAATTTTGTGCTGTCCAAGTACTCCTGGACACGTGGCATGCCCAGAGTGTGACTGGACATAATAGTAATACTGTGTTGGTTAAAACTGATTTTTCCTTTTGTAAAAAGTTATTAACTGCAAAGACATTCTTGTTTAGGTGTAAGAATTTGTGTATACTCTTTTCAATACTTGAATTTTCTCTAGTTTGAACAGGTTCAGTTCTAGTGCATGCTAGCCACAGTGTCTGGAGTTCAATATGTGTATCAGTCATTTGTCAGGATGAGCCTGATTTTTTTTTGAGTCATCTACTGTAAAAATAGTTTTTATTTCCTCAGATGAGTTGATGAGATGAAAGCTATACCCAAGCTATGTGAAGATATAGCTTAGGTTGAACCCAGAACATTTTTTTCTCTGTTCTAGCTATACCCAGGCTTAGGCCTCGAAGCTTCTAGCCTCCATACAGTCTAAACTTCTGCAAGCCTGGACCCTGAAGGCTTCAGCTTCTAGCCTCCATCTGCTAACATGTTCCTAGAATATTTTAGCCTCTGAGAATTACTGTTGAATAAGCTCACTTTTTCTAGCTGGTTCAACTCAGCTGTACTTGCACAAACTTCTCTCCAAGCTGACTGATTCAAATTGGCTTCTCTCAATTTTTACTGAATTGCCGTGCATGGAGACACTGCCTCTGAACTCTACTAACTGAACTGCACTAACTGCATGAATTGAACTGCATTGAACTCAACTGATCTCAACTGTATTCAACTGAACTGCCCCAAACTCAACCCTCCTCTCTCTCTCTCTGTATGTCTTTCTCTCTCTGTACTGCTCTTACAACCCTCTTTTTGCTGTCTGTTCGTGAGAGTTGAGCATAACTATCTCTGACCTATTCCATCAAATTTTTCTCTGATTCATCACTTGGTCTGTTCTTCAATTAAACATCATTGTTTGGGATAAAAGATGTTTACTAAGGTTGTGTCTGTATTCCACTCAGAGGGATTAAAGGTGTGTGGCATGGCTGCTTCCTAGCTGGATCACACAGACCTAGAAAGTCTTTGCATATTATCCTTACTTGAGAAGCCTTGGTGCTGGAATAAACTTCCTCTATCATCTATCACCTCTGGCTTTTACAGTCTAGATACTTCCTCTTCCATCTAGATCACTGAGTCTTGGAGGGGGGAATACTTAATGAAGACATAGCATTTAGAGATGAGTGCTACAAAGTCACTTTTTGCACATTGTCCACTTGTGAGTCTCTGAGTTAATTCCCATCTACTGCAAGAAGTTTTTCTGATGAGTTTTAATTGGGTATAGGAATATATCATGAGAAGTCATTCCATTGCTACAATCCTTTAAGTAGGCTTTCTTGGAGAACATGACTCAAATATTCTTAGGCTGTTATCAGTATCAGGTGTGAGCGCCATTCAATCAAAACTTGTTGATTATTCTTTTAACATCTGTGCCTCCATAGTGCCAGCATATCTTGTAGGCACATCATGGATTTGTAACCGAGTGATAGTGATGATTGCTGTTCTTCTCTAACAGTGTGCAAAGTATGTTCTAGCACCACTGAAGCTACTTAGCAGAGATGAATCTTCTAGATCAGCACCAGTAGAACATTTTCATGTCCACAAACATAAGTAAGTTATTTCCTCAGCAACAGGGCCTAGCATCCGTTGATGAAGAATAACCAAAAGCCTTGATAATAACTTGTGACATTTGTGGAAATCAATGAAAAAGCTTAGGCCAAAAACTCAACAAAATAATGTAACACATTCCTGTCACTAGAGGTGTTAGTATGTAGCGTAAACTGTCTAATTGGCACATTATCTCCCTCACTATATGGTGACTTCCTGTAAATTCCTCTAAATGTGTATACATTTAGAAAACATCTATACCAATAGTAGTATTATGTTTCCATATGACTTTACAATGGCCTTTACTGTTAATTGTTTTTACCCATATTCAAAAGCTAAGAAACAAATGTAAAAACTCAAAGGTATTTTGGTGATGAAGCTCCTCATAAAGAGAACCAAAACAAAATTTACCTACATGTTTACATATCACTTTTGCTTATGGCAAAAAGATGGCCAACTGTCGGGCAGAATGAGTGGAATTTTATGTAAGAACTGGGAAATAGTAAGAGCTGGAGAGGACAGGAACTCCACAAGGAGAGCAACAGAAGAAGAAAATTTGAACACAGGGAACTTCCCAGAGACTCATACTCCAACCAAGGACTATTCCTGGAGATAACCTAGAACCTTGACAATGCAGCCACTTCTGATGAGAACTAATAGACTAAGATCAGAAAGAAGGAGAGGAAGACCTCCCTTATCAGTGGACTTGGGGAGGGGCATGGGTGAAGAAGAGGGAGGGTGGGGCCGGGAGGGAGGAAGGAAGGGCTTATGGGGGGATACAAAATGAATAAAGTGTAATTAATAAAAGTTAAATAAAAACTTTTAAAAAAATTAAAAATAATATCAGCCGTGTGTGCATGCAAACATGTTTCTGAGTATCTGGTGTGTGTGTGTGTGGGTGGGTGTGTGTGAAGAAAGAGAGACCCAAAGGTAGAAGGAAACAATTGAAATAAATGTTTTACCTATTCAGAAGGTTAGTTAATTCCTTTGAGCTCTTTATTAAAAAAAAAATTCCAGTGGGCATCTCAGCAAGTCAGGCCATTGGGTTGCTTCCAAAGCAATTAATTCTCAGTGGGGTGCAAGTGAATTCATTAAAACAGGGAATTGTATTGCCTCAGAGGATTTGCAGTATGGTTCATATCTTTTAGAAGAGAAACACAGTCGAATGAGCATGTAAAGAATATTGTAAGCTCCTTGGTTCCTCTGTACTAATTCAGGTTGATTCAGGGTGAGATATAATTATACTAAAGGGTAATAACTGTCTTTATAGCAATGTAATTCCCCTTGAGCTTTTATTTATATTTGTCCCAGTCTCTTATTTGATTGATGAGAAACATCAACACATTAAGTCAGACATACAGATATAAGATAGCAATTTGAAATAAAAAATAACTTTAAAAAGAAAATGATTTATTCCTACTTGCCTACAAACCCTGCTACCTGTGAGATTAGCTTTGAAGAGAAGAGGGTCTGTGGTTTCAGGCAGGAGTGAGAAAACTCTAAAAAGTCATTAGCAAGTGTTCTGCTTGGTATATGCAAATACTACCACCAACCCTCCCAAAACCCCAGTGATGTTTCTTCTGATTCTGCTATTTGCAGCAGCATGAACATTGCCGGTAGAAATAATATAACCTCACTCCTGTCACTGCGGGGTTAGATTATAGTCACATGCTCATCTTAAAAAAAAAAAAAAGAAAGAAAGAAAGAAATACTGAACTATTACCTAGGACAGAATGGATACTCTTTCCAATAAAATCCTTTCCTGCACAATGATGGCACTAGGGTATGGTTGATTTGGGGGTTTGGACCTTGACTTTATAGTCACAAGCCACCTAGTTTATATAATTTTCGTAAAGTGGCTTGCATTGGGAATGACAGTATCATATTCTCCCACACCAACAAGGAACAAGTGTTCCCCTTCACCCACATCATCAACATCATTGTCATTTGTTTTATTTATCTGGGCCATTCTGTCAGTTCTTTATCACATACTAATGCATGATGGTAACTTTATGTCCGAACTGAAGGCAGCAGACATTCATAGAGTGAGCTTCTAACCCTGAGGCAGAAGTAAACATCTTCTCTTAAAATTACTTCATTACAAAAAGCAGTCATATGTCTATCCAAATATATTTTATCCAAACTTGTAACAAGAAACAAATCTTTTGGATTTTAAATAATTAAAGTGAGTGAATTAATAAAATAATAATAAATTAGAATATTGAACATGTTGATAATTTAGTAATGCAAAATATTTCCTTACTACTTTATGACATAGGTAACCTGCAATTATTACTTTTCCCCCTTGTGGTAACAGTGTTTTTTTATTCAAGAATAAAATACGGTGTTCAGAATAAATGAAGTTACTATAGGTCATTCAATAATATTTTCATTAGAGAGAAATGTTATGAAGTACGGATTGGTTAAATCTTTCTTCCATCTTTCAGGTGGAGGTTGGTGACCTTATCCTTTCCTACACAATACTCATTTGCTCCTTCACAGCCTGCCCATCATCTTGGATGCCTCAAGGCAAAATTGTCTTTTGAGTGCAGAATTTATTTCCAGTCCATTCTTATTCTTTCTTCAGCACTTAGTTATCTCCCCCCCGGTACTGAGAGTCTCATGACAGTCTTCTAACCTGTCATTCTACAGGAAAGTGATATCTTACTCTCCGTAAGGAAAGACATAGAGAGTCAGTGCAGTGTCTTCCTCTAACAAAGATTTTTTAGGAAGGAGGGCCACGAATGGCATTGTTTCATCCAAAGGACAGTAGGATGTCAGCCATCACTTTGTGAATACATGTGTAGTGAGGCATTTTGAAATTCTTCCTCAAATAACAGTATACTTTTAATAAAGTCAATCCAATGCTACCTGCAAGATCTTTGAGCTCCATGAAGCTTTAGAAAGAGATACATGTGTTATATAAAACAATTTTTTTCTCAATGCCGCTCTTAAATTGTTCTCATAACTGCCCAGTTTTTGACTAGTGCCTTCTTTCTGCTAGTAACATAACCATTTCTGCAGGTTTACTGAGAGAATTTCTTGTATTTGGCTCAGTAGGTGGCTGAGAAATACTTGTTGATAAAGCTACCCTGAGTACAAAACAAATGTCACTTATGGTTCCCGAGACACTTTTGTTTAATTGCTTTCAATTACCTTAGCCCATGCCCACCCAAGCAAAATGAAGTGGCAAATCAAGCAATCGTCTAGTGTATGTGATCAATATAGAAATTCAATATGGATAATTAAGGTGCCCCCCAACTTACTTTTTTCCTATAACAAGCTTTCTTTTCACCAGAATTGTTCAGATAATTGCCTCAAATGTCCATTTTATTTTGCATCACACACGCAGGTCTGTAACTAGCCTAACGGACCATGGGAAAACAGAATGGCCAGTCCATTTCTCAGGTAGAGCAATATCTAGTTCACTCATCTGTGGTGTTTCTGGATAAATCAGGCTGACTGGACCTGGAGAGTTTCAGTGATGAGTGTACTCTTCCATAGCTGAGGTCTGTAGGACATAGAGGAATGGTCTTGACATCTGCTTTCCTAAATAGCATATATCCACCACGATCCTCAAGCCAGGATTTGAACTTTTTACCAGAGATATATGTGGACAATTACTGATTCATTTGGAATTTGAGTTGTTAAAACAATCAACAGAAACATTTGGGAGCTTGTATGGTTAATTAGAATATGACAAAAAGAGTAAAAATCAATCTTGTTTATCATCAAGTTGCTAAAGAAATGAGTAGAGTTCCATTACGGGAAACTCTGTTCCTTCATTGGGATACATTTGAATTTAATATTAAGGTAAACATCTAAGCATAATGTAAACTTACGAAAATATGTACTGTGCAATTTAACTTCAAGGGCATGATAAATATCCATATAATATAACCTTGGCTTTTAGTAATTTCCTTTATATAATTATGAGCTGAATAGTAATTTTGATGGATCGTGTGATTATAATTTGGGTTTTTCTAGATTTCTGCTTCAACCAATCAGATAAGCTACAAAGTAGATTATTTTTAAAAGAGGTCTTAAAAGCAGATGGCATTTGCAGAGGGGGTAGCGCAGCTCCTTCCAGCATACAGGTTTTCGGGAAACAGCTGCAAGTACGAGTATAGTGCATACCCTAACAGTGAGCACAACAAAACCTGTTCTGGTCTTTTGGCAACCAATTATCAAAAAAATATTTTGGAATCCTATTTATTTATATATGGCCTTCAAAACCTTTGTGTTTCCATGGAAAAAGAGCATGTAAGTTTTGACTGCCTACCGCCTTTACTTTATGGCATGCTTATAAAAGAATTAGAAACACATGCAAGAAATTGTATCTTAAAATACATCTGGGTTTAGACTTTAGAGAAAATATTCTTAGTAAAATAGACTCATTTTCAATGAATTCAAATTCAGTAAACATAATAGTAGATAATCATTAAAACCCCTCAAAACTTGGCAAAAAATGTTCTTATACACATGGTGAAAATGAGGAATAAATTACCCAACAGAAATGTCATACCACAGAGTTTTTTGAAACTTATATTTTTAAAGCTATATTTGCAATTGTTGAAAATTTAGTGACTCTCTCCTCACCTATCTTGATGCCACACCCCGATTTACTCTTTTCACATAAAAAAAAATGAAAATGTAGAGGCAAGAAACTGACACTTCATAACTTAATTTCAGAATGATTTGCTTTCCATTGTATCAAAGAATTATTTTTCTAAAATGTCTTAGAGATTTACATAAGAACGCACTTCATTAGCATATGCCTACTCAGCCAGGATTGGGTTCACCGTGAGGTGATGGTTTTCAAAGCTCTTGTATGGAGGCAAGACTCAATCAGGACCTAGCTCAGTTATTCATGTCAAACATGGCAGTGCTGTCCCTGCTCCGACGTAGAAAAATCAGTTTATACACAAACAGACCTTTATTAAAATGAGTCCATTACGAGAAAAAAAACATTTGATTCTTGCATTATTCTGGCAGATTACTGTTGTCAGAAACTCAAATCCTTACTGAATGATGTTATTTAGCATGTGTTGAATTAAAAAGAAATAAAAGGGACTTTGTACTTAACAAAGTTCCATTTATTCTAAATCTCAAAATCCCCTAATTTTCTTAGTGCAACTCTGTTTTGTTTGCTTCGTTTAGTAACCAACTGTGTTTTTTAAAGAAAGCAACACATTAAAAACAATTATGGACCTAAACTACCTACACATCTGAATTTCAAAGCATGCAATTTAGGCCACTCTAGGAAAAACCACAGAGGCCAGGTGGGAAGGATTACCACCTTTAGCAAAACTCAGCAAGAGATATGTTGAAGATTGAAAAATGCCCAGGGTATGAGCTAATTAGAACTTTTTAATAAGTGGACTGAAAGAAAATTGTTAAAGTTGCTGAGCATATAAGAAATTAGATATAGCAAAGCAAAATTTTAAAGGCAGTTATTTTAAAATATACAGCTATTTAATTTTTACTGTAGTTTTTATTGTCCTTTAAAACTTGGTGTATGTATTTCATTTATTTTGATATTCCCCACTTCCCCACTGCCACCACTTCCACAACTTCCAGGAACTATCAGCACATCTCACTCCCAAATTCATGTACCTATTGGGATTAATAATTGACTCCATAGATTATCCAACATATCTGTATCGTCTATAAGGTGTAAATAGTTTTTAGCAGGTTACACTGTTATCTTGAAATTGGAATTAAGTGAATTTTAAAATGGGAAATGGCAAATGTCACACATGGCTTATTTGTTAGTCTTCATTGATTATTTTGGTTTGGTTTTAATATTTAGTCTTAAAAAATTGAAGAAAAAGTGTGATACAGGCCAAACATTGATATAGTCATTTAAGAGAGCTATAACATGTTTCATTTTGTTTGGG
Organism: Psammomys obesus; assembly: GCF_907164565.1. Taxonomy (NCBI): domain Eukaryota; kingdom Metazoa; phylum Chordata; class Mammalia; order Rodentia; family Muridae; genus Psammomys; species Psammomys obesus. The sequence goes on along the minus strand of NW_026596100.1, from coordinate 5,056,969 downwards.
AAATAGAATCTCACTATGTAGGTCAGGCTGGCCTGGAACGCCAGCCACCCACTGCCTCTGCATCTCAAGTGCTGGGACCAAAGGTATGTACACTATGATTGTGTAGCCATTCATTCATATACAGCAACGTAAAAAAAAGTATTATAAGCGTTCTGTCAGTATTTGAAAAATCATTTTCTAAATGAACCTAATTCACTCAAATATGAAAGAGTAAAATTTCAATATATAGCATAATTATTTTATTTTCTTCTTATGTAACCTTGTAAATCATAATAATATCCACCCTTATTTATTTCAATACACTATCCATTAGTTGCAATTGTACGGTTTGGGTTTTTTTTTTTTTTTCTTTTTGGCAATTTGATAAAATATAGGAAATCTCCATTTAATAGAGCATTTTCAACATGACGCTTACTGTGAATACAAAACACCAAACAGCTCTTTAAGAAAACTGAATTCCATGTTTTTGAGGATATGTTGTTGAGTCATGCAGTGGTTCTCTGTTTATGCAAACAGAGCAGTATGTGGAGCAGAAGAGCTCTTGCGTCTGTGAAGTTCCAAAGGGATGCGCTTTGTTGACATGAGCCACCCACGTCAAGGTCCAAAACCTCAGATCCACGAAAAATTGGCAAAGCTTCCACCTCAGATGAAGCTCAGCATGGTGTAAAAGTCTCCGTCTGGTTTGTGTATGGATGTTGATAATGTGTACAGAAAATACTCATCCAGATTTTTCCCTGCCCCTCGGCATTTATGGTCTGAAAAAGTTTCCCCGCAGATACTGTTTCTATCCAGACTAGCTAAACCTGCCCCCCCTGTTCATTCAGTGTGTACCGTAAACTGCAGCCCTCATTCAGCTCTATGAAATAACTCTGCTTCTCTGTTCAAATGTGTATGACAAGCTCTCTGGGCTTCTCGTGAGTCACAGCCTTTCCGCCTTAGCCCAGTCCACTCCACCAAATCCCAGCTTCCTGTGCATCCCTGCATTGGTCATTGCTTCATTCTGTTACTGTCCCCAAGTCATTTCTGGGACCCAAGCCATTCAAGGAAGTAGCACAACTATACAAAAGCAAAATAAAACAAAACAAAATATCCTCCGTGCAATGGCAAACCATTTTCAAGTATTCCTTTGAAATTATTTACTCAGTTTTAAAAGTTTAGTTTCTATTGATTTGCAGGAGTTCCTTCCATATTGCATACATTAGCTTCCTATCAAATATAGCCATTTTAGATACTTTCTCATGGGTTGCAGAATTGGAGGTGTAGAGGATGATGAGGTTTGGGTTAAAAGGTAAAACCGTATCAGATGGATACTCTGAGTACTGAATGTGCCAGAAGAGTAGCTACAATTAATAATATATTAAGTGTTTGCAGTGGCAGAAGACTGCAATTCTTAAGACTTGTCCCTGTGAAGAGGTAGCAGATTTTAGTCATTGTCCTGCTGACTAATGTGACTAAAATCACTTTAAAATGTAAATTGTACCTAAATGTCACTTTGTGCTGGTGGATATAGGTGCTTGTGTGTTATACGTTTTGAGATTGCACAGGAATATTCTATAGTATTTTTATGTAAGTAAGAACCCTGGCCTGACATCATGGCGTGTGGTTATATCAGCTCTCAGCACTCCGAGGCAAGAAAAATGTGAACTTCATTGACAGCTTGGGGCACAGAGTGAATCATCTCAGGGGAACATAGTGAATCAGTATCTCAAAAAACAAAACAATATAAAATAGCACAATGACTAGGTACCACCAGAAACAAAACAAAACCAAAAAACTTATAGAGCATAAAATAAGTGTACTGATTCTAATTTATTTTCTTTCCTGATGATACATTGAATTTAAGAAACACACAGAAATCAATTATTCTTTAAAGCAAAGCCATATAGAATTTGGGAATTATTAAGCACATGTTAAAGTTATAGAGACCAGAAGAAATTGTAAGAAATTCCAATCTGCAATATTTTCTTTGAAAAATAAGGACAGTTTTATTCCCAAGCATTATCAGTATTGAAAAGAATTCATATATCAAGTGAGTGTACTTCAGGGAAAGTAGCATGGTATTTATTTGTTAAGCTCACAACATATAATTAAGAACATTCTATGAATATTACACACTACTCTTGACATTTGAAATGCAGCAGCAAGCTAAGATGCAATATCTTTTATAATGATAAATGGCAATAGCTGGTCAGATAAATGAAACAACTTATGAAAGTAGATAATATTTTAGAACAAATTGGTTCCAACACAAAATGTACAGTATGTCACAGTGATTAGTAATCTGGAGGTTGTGTTTTATGTTTTAAACAGTATGATCCAGATACGTTATTGAAAAATAAAACTTAATCACATAATAAAAGTAGAGAGATTGGTTGTGAATAAAGCAATAAGCATTTGGTGATAGCATCACAAAGATATCGGAACAGAAAAAAAGGCTGAGTGAGCAAGAGAAAATTAGAGGTTACTGTATATGAACAACAAAGTAAGCTTGAGATCAATCAGTGAAGTTTGGGGAGATAAAATGTTAACATTTCCTAGTGTATTTTATGCTACAATATAGGTAATATGACATTGTTTTTTTGTTGGGATAGTAATCACCCTACAGGATCCACAAGAATGTCAATAACCAGCAACCTTTATTTATTCATTGAACATTGATTCTTTTCATCTACAATACATCCTGAACACAGTTTCCCCTCCCTCCAATCCTCCCATTTCCCCACTTCAGCTCCCCTCTTCCTCAGATACACTCCCCAAGGGTTTACCTTCAGAAAAGAGCAGGCCTCGAAGAGACAGCAACCAAACAGGATACAATAAGACAAGGCAAAAGCCTCTCTATGAAAGCTAGACAAGGCAACTGAATAAGAAAAAAGCCCCAGGAGCAGGACCACTTCCTTAAAACACCAAAGGTTACTAATGAGTCTCAAGCTCTGTATTGTCTCACATAAAATGAAAAAAAAGTGTTTATATTAGGAGTGGCTGTCCTTTGCAGACCACTGTGCATTAAGTCCAGGAACTTACCAATACTCACAAAGGGATGATTAGAAGAGCATTATAGACCATTAAAGACAGCAAGAAGGTACACACTGACTCCACAGCTTGCTAACAATCTAACAATACTGGAGGGAACTTAAAAAGAATAGCCAAGAAAGAAAAGGAATTTGTTTAAAGAAGAAAAAATAAAACAGAGCAGTGTAACGAAAACTGACGAGATACTTCCACTAACAGTGGAAATTTTATCTAAGTAAATGAGAAACAATTCTGAGTAAACATATTTTTCAAAAGTATTCAGACAACAGTGCAACAGAGGTGATAAGATTCTTGTCTCAAAGAACACTGGCCAACCAATAGATGGCAGATGTTTGGGTGTGTAGGCAGCATAAGGAGGAAGCACTAGAAACAGAATTTGCTTCTGAAGAAATAGAAAGCTGAAATGCTTTGATGCGTTGATTACTTGCTGAGACACATATTATTTAAAAGTGTTTATGTGAAAACTCAATGTTCCAAATGGACTCGTTGATGCCATTTTATTACTGTGAAGAAAGGGACCATCCAAAGGAAGATGGAAGCTGTGGGTGTCTCCAGAGACCTAGCAGAACAGAGAGACAAAGCAGACAGCCATGCATTCAAGCCTGCATTTACTTCACAACCACTGAGTCAGCTGTCAACTAAGATCTGAAGAGTAGCTTTACATACAATGCTGCCTCTTATCAAATAGACATTGCTGGCTCCTACAAGAACCAAATATGGGGAAAAAAAGCAACTTTCTTTCAAAACAGTGCATAGATATCTCTGTCCTTGCATGATTCCCACCTTCTATCACCTGTGCAAGTATGTCTTAGGTGATTATACAAATCTCTATTTATTCCCAGATGAAAGAGCTGCTTCTGGATAAGTGGACCCATGCTTTTTTTTTTTTTTTTTTTCACTTTGACGTTTGCAACCCTGTCACTAGGACTTACTCTGGTTGGTTGGCAATATATTCACTCTGTACTACAGGCACTAAGAAAGCATGAAAGAAAGTTTTATTCTGTGTTTTACAAACTTGCTACAGTCAGATCAGCCAGGCGCAAAAACAGTTTTGAATACAAAGTAGCGAAGGAGCACCTAGAAGGTAATCGGTACTGAGGAACAAATGAGCTCTGTGGGCCTTAGACGGCTCTTTAGACTCTTACGCATTCATTTTTTTCTAGCTACTCGATAGAAAATAGGAAAGCAGTGACACTGCGATAAGAGGTCACTTTCAACCCGGAGAGTGTCCTCATTAAGTTTCAATTATTTTGCCACTTTGTAAAACTGCACAGTTTTTCCCTGTTTCTTACATTTCTAACCCATGTAGGTGGTTAATATCTCTCCACATATGTTTCACAGCAGGATCTGAACTATTAGAACACTTTCAGCTAAAGTTTTTTTCGGTTGAGCATGTAAATGTGACCCCTGATGGGTGGTGTTTCTTCAGACATGATAAGAATCACTGACTCAGCCACTACATCAAGTAAAGGAAGTCTTGCTTATTGAGTTTCATAGATGTACATTAGGACAAATGGACCACACAAGATGTCCCATGGTATGCACCATGTTTATTTGAATAACACACAGACGGACAAGCAGAGAGATGATAAATTAGTAGCAGATCATGAGGCTATCTTATAATTATTAAATATGATACAGCATATTATCAGTGAGGTACTCCAAAGATCTGTATGACTCACAATCAATTTACTTGTAGGAATCACTTGGATTTTCCATAGAACCTAATTTTATTTTGTAAAAATCAGAAGTTATTTAATCTTGAAAAAATTTCTAGTTTATCTCATTTATTCTTATTTTGCTGAGATTCACTAACATATCAGCTCATCATTCTGGTCATAATATGCAAATTTACAGGGCAAAAGAGGCTAAAATGTAATTTTAAAATGCATTTTCTTTTGTTTATGGGGGTGTTGTAGGTGTGTGCTGTTTGAGGAGTATGAACTAGTAAGGGTGGGGGTTAAGGTACCTGAGGGCCAGAGGAAAAACTCTAGGTTTTTTCCTGTGAGGAAAGGTCTTTCAGTGAATCTGAAGCTAGAACGCCAGCAAGCCACAATGATATTCCCATGCTTGTGCCTCTGAGAAGAGCCGGAGTACAGCTCTGTGGGACCATGCCGGAATCTTACATGTATACTAAGGATTTCAATTGAGGTCCTCATTCATGCACAGCAAGCATTCTTAATCCAGTCTCATACTTTGAAAATGTATACACTTTAGTGTATTGCAAATGAAGTACTCTTAAACAATATAGACCAAATTATTTGACAAATGGTAGTCATGAAAGTCTATATGTGTCTTGATATCTCCTCAAGTTCAAGAATACTCCTGAAGCTCAAGAGAACAGGTACTTGAGAGCTTGCGCAGTTGGGAAGGCAGACATTTATGTCACCAGAAGTATGTAACAGAAAATAGTGCGGTAATGCCCTTTTTTCAACTGCATTTGCAAAAAGGTACGTCATTCCATAACATTCTGGCTTTCTTTCCTATTGAGATCACAGCACGGTGACATTGTTTGGTATTTTCATATTTTCTGTCGTGAAAGTAATTTGATATATAACCATCATCTAAACAGCTCAATAGTTAATTCTCATTTATTCTTCTTCTAAGACTTCAATTGTTTAAGACTTCAATTTGTGAGAAGTCGGTGACAATTACAATGTCTGATTACTATAACCTCAGGAGGCATTCTTTATGCCAATTGCAAAGGTATGGGATAATGTAAACAAATGACAGAACAGTGACCAGGTGACTGACACTTCTGTGTTCCAAGTGACTGATGCTAAACTTTGGATCAGAAAATAGGCCCATGTCTCATATCTCAAGAGAAGAGGTGAACTCCATGAATCCAATACTGCAGGGAGGGTTTTAGAATGATCACTCTGTGGTCACTCTTATTTTCCATCCTTATCTCTGTGACATCTATTCATTTAGAAGGACATTTAAAGTGATAGGATAATTAAGAGGTTCAGGATAGGGGAGACTTTGGACAGTGGGCAAACGGAACTGTAAATTTCAATGATCAATTTGTTAGGATAAATGGACTCTCTAGAATAATTATAGCAAATGATAAATGTTTTTTTTTTTTATTGATGCCCTTCCTGTTGGTATCTACTTCAGTGAGACTAGTTTTTCTAATTGAACATGGTTTTTACTTATAGCTACAAAAATGAGTTAAGAAGCAAAAATGAATATAAGTAGTTATGCAATAAGTTGTAGAGAACGTACCTGCACACAGTGGGCACAAAAGAGTGAAGTAAACCATCAGCAGCAGCAATACCCTGGGTGCCCCTAGGATCTAAGCAAACAAAATCAATGCTTGAGCTGTGCTAGGCTTAGGGAAACTTAGTTTTGTTCCTGTACTTCAAACTATGTGCTATTTTTCTCTATCATTTCCTCCAATTTGATAAGGATGTGGCCATAATTGTATTTTCTCCTTTCATTTATATTTGAAAAGAAGAAAATGAATACAATAACAAAAGAAACGAAACTGAACTTCAGCCACCCAGAAATAACCTTTGCATGCTCAGGGGAACTGGGAATTTCTCTTCGCAGTATGCTTCGTCCTGAAATGTGTATGCTCCTACTTGCTTAGGAGAAAAAAAATTCTCCAGTGTTTGAGTCCCAAAGAAAGCAGCTTTCTGGAGGTAAAAAGAAGTTAGAATTAGCTAACTCAATCTACTCTGAAAGAGTAACTCAAGCACATTTTCCTTATTTGGCCATAACTTGTATACATTAGCTATCATGCTTATCAAGTATATCGTTTGACATGATAAAATAACCTAACATACGGCCAACAATGCAAAGGTACAAAACAATAAACAATTATATTTGGAGTGGATGCTGACTTTCGGTGACCTCCATGTGGCCCTGCTGTCATTGTTCCTGCTTCTGTGTTCTAACAAATGTGTTGAAGCCTAAGCATACTTTGACAGGGTTAACGCAAATATTTGGGAGTTGGTAGACTATCAGCCTACGGAAGGCTGTCTCAGTTCTGCTAGGTTTTAAACCAAGGCTATGTGGCTTTACAGCTTTGAACAGATTTCAATGGTCAGATGGTCCAAGGAAATACCTAAGCAAGGGATGGTCTCTCTCTGCAAGCATTTTTCAAGTTTCTTCTTAGGGCACAGATTTTCATGTCATGAGTCAATGCAAATTACATGACTAAGCACATGTAAGAGGAACATCAGAGAAAAAGACTCCACTGCTCATGTGTTTTGCAACACTCACGGAACATTTCATTGGATGACCTAACACAAAGACCCTTGGAGAGATCAAATTCTTTGCTACTCACAGCCTTAAATGAGAGAAGAGTGGCTGTTCTGATCACACTTGGAGTTTCAGTCAAGACATGGTAACAGCAAGATGGAGTTGTGGATGGCAGTTTATGTAAGCCCAGCCTAACTGGTCAGATTATTCAGAGTCCACAGATAGAGTCAATAGAGTCTATAGTAGATAGAGTCATAGTAGATCACAGATGATTTCCATTTACACTGAAGTTAAGTTTAAACATCCAGACCCAGGAAGAATTTATTTCGAGACTAAGTTTTTCAAGAATGATTGCCTTTCCATGCTTGTCTTTAAAACATTCTTGTAAGAATTGAAACGCCTGGGTGCATTTACAAATGAACATGCTTTTCCATTCCTACTGCCTGTCGTATTTGTTTTCTTAGTGGTAAACAACTACAGATTTTACTTTTGATATTTCTGAATGCATGTAACCATTTCCACTGGTGTGAATTAGATGAAGTAATCTATTGGATAATAAGCCTGTGTGTCTGAATGTCTTCCTAACCATGGTGACTTTATTTTGGAGATCACTGCCTATGTAAAAGTCATTCTTCCTTATAACAACATCTGTGACTGTGTATGGCTATGGCACACAAGTCATACAACATTCTTGTGTTATAGGTATATTTCCCAATGCATTACTGTTTTGGAGAGAAACCTTCTATGAGGCATTTAGGACAAGAGGTCAATAGATCAAAACAGCTGCAGAAAGGGTTAACATGAGCAGGTTCTTGTCTTTACTCCTGTCCAATGAGACAGTATGTTTGTCTCCCTTTTTCACTTTTATGTTGTTTCATATGTAGATACAGCAAGAATCCCTCACCAGAAAATTGTACTTTTATTTTGGACCTACCTCTTCCTTTTCTATAACCTCTCCAAAACAGTTATCACCTTTCAAAACATAGTTACTATTTTTTTCTTCACATGAATAACTAACTGAACATCTGCTAGATATGTGTAGAGTGCCTCAGTCCAGCCCATGCATGCCCTTTGGTTAGTGGTCCAGTCTCTGTGAGTCCCCATGGTCCCAGGTTAGTTCACTCTGTAGATGTTCTGTGGTGTCCTTGACCCCTCCAGCTCCCTCAAGCCTTCTGCACTTCCACAAGCCTCCCCAAGATCCTCCTATTGTTTGGTTGTGGGTCTCCACATCTGTTCCCATCAGCTGCTAGATGAAGCCTCTCAGAGAACAGGTATGTTAGACTCCTCTCTGCAAACATAGCGAGTATCATTAATAGTGCCAGAAGTTGGCTCTCTCCCAAGAGGTGGGTCTGAAGTTGGGTCAGTCATTGGTTGGCCATTCTCTCAATCTCTGCTCCATCTTTATCCCTACATTTCTTGTTGGGAAGACAAATTCTAGGTCAAAGGTTTCATGAGTGGGTTGTTGTCTTGCTCCCTCCACTGAAATTCTTACCTAGCTACTGGAGAGGGTGATTTGAAGTGTCATATCCTCCACTGCTAGGAGGCTCATCTAGGGACACACTCAGAATCTGGTAAGCATCCCCACCCCAGAGATGCTCCCCTGCTCAGTTCTCTCTCCTCACCACCCACCTCCACTGTCTCCACACCTAATCCTGACCTTGGTTCCCCTCCCCTCCCTTTCTCCTACCCTGGTCCCTCCCCAGTTTACTTTTTTCTTTTCTTGCACATCTTTTAGTGTTGCCCTAGATAATACTTTATATAACTATAGATCATGATTTTTTCTTTCTTGTATTCATTCTAATAATATGTTTTAACAATATGTTTCCTCTTATTTCACTTCTCTGAGCCCTAATTTCCATCAGGGTACATACGATTCCTCTCCCTAAAGTTTCTGATGTTTTATGTCGAGAAGGGTGCATTTGTGAAGAAAACTTTTGTGCTCCGAATGCTACTCAAATCTCAGTAAATGAAAAGGGACTGTCAATCTTGGATGCAGATAATGTGCACGTATTGACAGTTTCAACACGGGTTTCCTTGGAAACACAAACTTGGCAAAATGTTGATAATACTTTTGTTTTCTAATTATACAATGATATGCATTTTATAAAATATAATAATCACATCTTTTAACAAGATTTTCATGTTCCTTGTCATGCCTGCTGTTATGCACCTTAAAAAATGGGGTGGGGAATAAATGCACAGAACACATTATATAGGATGTTGTGTTTAGTTATGATCCACCTGTTTACTTACAGTATAGAAAACAGGAAGGGTAAACAAAGAGAGTAAAAATAATGTAAAAACAAATTTAAGGAATATCTATATCTTACTGGCTTATAATGTTATAGTGAAATTGGGGAACAAAGTAGTCCAGAGTGAGGGACATGAGAGAGGGAGAAGCAAATAAGAAGCAAAATGAGAACAGTACTATATTCAGCTGGAGATGGAGAGGCCCAGGAGAAAAGAAATGTATATTAAACACAGAAACTGCTAGATATGTGTAGAGTGTCTCAGTCCAGCCCATGCACGCCCTTCGGTTGGTGGTTCAGTCTCTGTGAGTCCCCATGGTCCCAGGTTGGTTCTCTCTGTAGATGTTCTGTGGTGTCCTTGACCCCTCCAGCTCCCTCAAGCCTTCTGCACTTCCACAAGCCTCCCCAAGCTCCTCCTATTATTTGGTTGTGGGGCTCCACATCTGTTCCCATCAGCTGCTAGATGAAGCCTCTCAGAGAACAGGTATGTTAGACTCCTCTCTGCAAACATAGCGAGTATCATTAATAGTGCCAGAAGTTGGTTCTCTCCCAAGAGGTGGGTCTGAAGTTAGGTCAGTCATTGGTTGACCATTCTCTCAATCTCTGCTCCATCTTTATCCCTACACTTCTTGTTGGGAAGACAAATTCTAGGTCAAAGGTTTCATGAGTGACACACAAATCCTTATGCACTGGGGCCCCATGTCTCACATCATTCTTTTGTGTAGTTACCTGAATTGAGACAGAGAAGTAGAAGAGAATCCAAACCTAAATAACTCTTCTTGTATTGAAAAATCTATTCATAAATACACTTTATAAAACTGTTTTGGTTTTTTTTTTACCTATTACTTTGAATACTTAGTTTACTTTGAGTATTTACTTTTAAACTATTAAAAAAGAACAAGTGGTAATATTCAGATACAGTAAAATGATCTTTCCCTGAATTGAAGTTTTATAACAGAATAATTATTAACTTGCAAAATTACTTAAGAAAATTGTTAATTAGTGTTTCGTTGAATGTATAAGGACAATTTAATACATTCTGGGCAATGAGTAGTACAGGAAATAATTCAGAACAAACACAAGAGTAAGAATGAGGAACAGAGAATGTTATTTTCCTAGAAAATTCTTGTAAAGCACATAAAGAGAAAGAAAGAATGAGAAGGGACTTTTTAAGTTTCAAATGTAATGTTCAGAGCCAGGGAACTCTTTGGATTCACTGAGGAAAAAATATCCAAACTTTAACATATTTAACTTATTTTAAATGTCATTACTTTAGCATTTTTATTTTCCTTTAAAAAATACAAATAGGCTAGGGTCAGAGGGAAGGGGATGAGGACCTCCCCTATCATTGAACTTGGGCAGGGTCATCAGAGGAAATGAGAGAGGGAAAGTGGGATTGAGAGGGGACAAAGGAGGGGGCTACAGCTGGGATAAAAAGAGAATAAATTGTAATAAAAATTATAAAGAAAAAATGAAAATTAAGACTGTAGTTTTGATTCTGCCTCTTGGAAGACAGAACATTAAAACTGAAGGGCTGTAAGGACTTTGCCTTTGAGAGAGGGAAAGGATAGAAGAACAGGAGAGGGAAGGGAGAAAGAGTACAAATAGATCCCATTTGAGTCGAACACAAGGTGGGAGGCACAGACTGAGATAGGAGGTTCAAGACAGAATTGTTTATTTCAGCTTTTGTGAATGATAGGACAGGCAGCTGAGAAGTAAGATGAGAATAACAGAGTCTGAGAGTATGTGAGGTTATTTGTTGCAAATGCTTGACACCTCAGAATTTTCCCAGCAATAGAGTGAGTCATAACAAAGATGACATGATGGACTAGGGTAAATATATTTGTTGCAGTGAGCTATGTGGTTGCTATTGAAACTACTCAAGTCTACCATTGTAGCTAAAACTGGACATAAATAATAAATGAACTAATGTGTGTAGCTGTATCCCAACAAAACTCTATTCACATAAGGAGGCAGCAAGCTCACCGAACTACTGTCAGAAGGAAAGCCTTCAAAAATATTTTCACAGCAGTTGAAAATATCCCATTTCTACTTCTGGCTGTATTTCAGGCATGTAATTGAAAGTATAATTTTTAAAATTAATGTCAATATAAAAAAATCTGGGCCCAGGGGTGCCTGCAGAAACTGATGAATCAACCAAGGACTCTGCATTGAGAAGACCCCCTGCTTAGATGTAGCCCATGGGCAGCTCAGTTTCCATGTAGGTTCCCTAGTAAGGGGAGCAGGGGCAGTCACTGGCATGAACTCAGTTGCCTGCTTTTTAATCACCTCCTTCCGGTTAGGTGGCCTTACTAGGTCACTGAGAAAGAGGATCTAGACAGTCCAGATAAGACCAGATAGGCTACGGTCAGATAGTTGGGGAATAGGACCTGCCCTTTCAGTGGACTAGGGGGAGTCCATAGTGGGGAAGAGGGAGGAAGGGTGGGACCAGAAGGAGATGTGGGAGGGAGCTACAGTGGGATACGAAGTAAATAAACTGTAGTAAATAATAATAACAACAAAGAAATGATGAAATAATAATAATGAAAATGTAGAAAATATAAATACAAGAGTTTTACTCAGGTGTAAAAAATAAGATAAAATTTGGAGATAAATGGGTAGAACTGTAATGTATCCTAAGGAAGGTAACTCAAACTCTGAAAGACAAGTGTCATATGTGCTCTAGTTGTGGGTCTCAGCTTTGAATTTTTAAGTGTGTGTATACAGCCTGTAGGCTTAGATTTTTCACCAAACCTACTTTATATACAGTTCTTAAGCACCTTTACCTCTCTCCCACCCCCCTGCAACTTTAGGTAGGAGATTAATGGGGAAAGGGGCCATAGGCCTCTTTTTATCCACTTCCTGTTGATTAGAGTTGTTGGATCTCTAGGGGATTACCAGACCCAGTCATCAGGATTCCAGGAGACCAGTCCAAGCCAACACAAAGCAGTGAAAACCTAAAGACTCAGTTGGATTGCCTGGAGAAGCTCTCTGCAACGTTTTTCTCTGTGAAGCCACGTGTTGAAGAGTAAAGATCAGCCAGCCAGCGCAGCTGTGTCGATCCAAAAAATAATGTTTCTCTCTGCCTCTCTCTATATCCTCTCCTCAAGATCGACCCACGGATAAAATCAGCTGGCCAAAGTCATGCCCCTCGCATGAGAGAGCAAAACATCATGTGCCCTCTCACAAGCCAAGCTAGGCAAAACATCACATGCCCAGCTTGGAGCAAAATATCACATGACCAAACTGAGTCCAGAAACTTCCACCTTATCAACCTAAAGACAACACAGGATCCAGGGAAATGGAAGAGAATCATGGTAGGAAGTAGGAGAAAGATTTTTAGGGGGCTCAATAGCAGTGTACAGATGTCATGCAGAGAGAAATTGGAACAATTGGGGTTAGTTTTAACTAGCAAATGGCCTTTGGAGAATAATACAGAGAGAGAGGGAGGAAGGGGATATAAGTTATATAAAAAAGTGTTTGAAAAAAAAAAAAAACCTATGCTATATGGACCTCCACATTACTAAAACAGCATAATTCCTAACTGCATCCTAAATACTTAATGTATATTGACAATAAGTATCCTCTCACCTCTCATCAGTGAAGCTTCTCTTTTTTTAATTAAATTTTTATTTTTTGTATTAATTACATTTTATTCAGTTTGTATACCAGCTGTAGTCCTCTCCCTCATTCCCTCCCAATCTCACCCTCCCTCCATCCTCTCCTCCTATGCCCTTCTCCAAGTCCACTGATAGGTTAGGTCCTCCTCCCCTGCCATCTGACTGTAAGTGAAGCTTCCCTTTAAGGCAGAGACACAAAAAATCATAACTAGTTCAAATACAAATAACAACTGACCAAGTGTTTTGCAGCTCTAAGTGACACAATATAACTCCTGCACCTAAAGTTCAGGAAATGTTATTAAAACAATTGGAATGTTACTAAAATACTAAAAGCCATACTTGGAAGTCCCTTGTGAGATCATGTCTCCTAGAAATGACAAGAAAGCTGTACCTAAGATAACAGAACTACATAACAATGTATTGTGAATGACTGTCCTGAAAGGAAAGCTACCTCTATCTCAGGTACTTCATCTGAGCCCAACTTGAAAAATATCATCCTATCATCCCAGCTGGGCATGCTGAAAGTCTACAGCTCCACACAGAGGGGCAGAATATGAGAGAAGAGGCTCACCTGAGAATCCAGCTACTTCTTTCTTTTTTCTTTTTTTTAATTTTTTTATATTACTTACATTTTATTCACTTTGCATTCCAGCTATAGCTCCCTCTCTCATTCCCTCCCAACTCCACTCTCCCTCCCTCATCTCCTTGAATACTCCTCTCCAAGTCCACTGAAAAGGGAGGTCCTCCTCCCCTTCAATCTGACCCAAGCCTATCAGCTTTCATCAGGTCTAGATTCATTGTCTTTCTCTGTGGCCTGATAAGGCTGCTCCCACCTCAGGGGGAGGTGATCAAAGAGCAGGCCACTGAGTTCATGTCAGAGACAGTCCCTTTCCCATTACTAGGGAACCCACTTGGACACTAAGCTGCCATGGTCTACATCTGTGCAGGAGTTCTAGGATATCTCCATGCATTATCCTTGGTTGGAGTATCAGTTTTAGAAAAGACCCTTGGGCAAAGATTTCTCTGTTCTGTTGCTCTCCGTAGAGCTGCTTTCCTCTCCATTGCTTCCTATGTCCTTCTTCTTTCATAAGATTCCCAGCACTCTGCCCAAAGCTTATCTATGAGCCTGGACATATGTTTTGATATCCTGCTGGGTAGAGTCTTTCAGAGGCCCTCTGTGGTAGGCTCCTGTCCTGTTTCCTGTTTTCTCCTTCTTCCAATGTCCTTCTCAATTGCCTTTCTGAGTGAAGATTGATCATCTAACCCAGGGTCCTCCTTCTTGCTTAACTTCTTTAGGTATACAGATTTTAGTATGCATATCCCATATTATGTACTTAATATCCACTTATAAATGAGTGTATACCATGTTTGTCTTTCTGCTGCTGTTTTACCTGACTCAGGATTATCTTTTCTAGTTCCCACCATTTACCTGCAAATTTCACAATTTCCTTGTTTTTAATTGCTGAGTAATATTCCATTATATAAATGTACCACAATTTCTGCATCCATTCCTCAGTTGAGGGACATCTGGGTTATTTCCAGCTTCTGGCTATCATGAATAAGGCTGCTACGAACATGATTGAGCAAATGCCCTTTTTGTGTATTTGAGCATCTTTTGGATATATGCCTAGGAGTGCTATAGCCGGATATTGAGGAAGCGCTATTACTAATTGTCTGAGAAAGCACCAGACACAACCACTTTGGAAATCAATTTGTCCAGCTACTTCTTAACACCTGGCAATGCTTCCTGGTGGAGGCAATTTAGTATACACAGGCTAGAGAAGAATAGACCAAATGTTCCATCTATTCAACTATGGGAAAACCTTATTGTAATTGAGTAAGGCTTTTCAAGAGTGCCTGCAGCCATGTAATTAACCCTTATCTAGGCTCTGTAAAAAAGCCCAAAAATTATTTGGTCCTTCAGCATGAACTGTGGGTGTATCAAACCTATATTCGTTATTGGAACCTTGGAAGAATGGGGGCATACTGCCTTCTGTCTTCCCAAAAGAAGGAATTTAGCAACATTGCTTAATCAAGACCAGAACACTGAGAAAAGCAGTAGGCATGCTAACATGGAAATAGCATATTTCTATGGGTCCCCACTGTCAGATAAAGAACTACTAGGAGTGTTCTCCTTGGAAATGAGCCCCCAACTGGATATCTAAAACTGACTGGGTGGTGAGCATAAAAGTAACTGTACATAGAAGTAAAACTAAGTACAGCAAGTTGTATTTATATATTTAAGTGTGTTTGGTTGTGTGTGTGTTATCCAACAATAACAATTATTCAAAAGAGAATTTGAGAGGGATAAAGGGAGCAGTAACAGAGGGATTAAGAGAGAGAAAATCATTTTATAAAATGTATTTTATTACTTTAAACTATATATGGGATTACACTACTCAGGATGATAAGGCTCCAATAAAAACCATAAGCTATTAAAAATGTATTATTATTTTTTATTTTTTATTAATTACACTTTATTCATTTTGTATCCCCCCATAGGCCCCTCCCTACTCCCCTCCCGATCCCACCCTCCCTCCCCTTTCTGCATGCATGCCACTCCCCAAGTTCAGTGATAGGGGAGGTTCTCTCCTTTCTGATCTTAGTCTATCAGTTCTCATCAAAAGTGGCTGCATTGTCCTCTTCTGTGGCCTGGTAGGGCTGCTCCTCCCTCAGGGGGAGGTGATCAAAGAGCAGGCCAATCAGATTATGTCAGAGGCAATCCCTCTTCCCATTACTATGTAACCCACTTGGACACTGACGTGCCATGGGCTGCATCTGTGCAGGGGTTCTAGGTTATCTCCATGAATAGTCCTTGGTTGGAGTATGAGTCTCTGGGAAGTTCCCTGTGTTCAAATTTTCTTGTTCTGTTGCTCTCCTTGTGGAGTTCCTGACCTCTCCAGCTCTTACTATTTCCCACTTCTTACATAAAATTCCATTCACTCTGCCCAACAGTTGGCTATCAGGCTCAGCATCTGCTTTGGTAGTCTGCAGGGCAGAGGCTTTCAGAGGCCCTCTATGGTAGGTTCCTAGTTTGTTTCCTGTTTTCTTCTTCTGGCTTTCAGAGGCCCTCTGTAGCAGGTTTCTAGGTTGTTTCCTGTTTCCTTCTTCTTCTGATGTCCATCCTCTTTGCCTTTCAGGTGGTGATTGAACATCAGTTATTTTAATGGGTCTTTTCTTCAGTGATGATTTGAATGCTGAAATTATAATAAAAACAATCCTCCTTTTGAGTTACAACGGAAAGGTTTAATTGTGCTACTTTTGAAATTCATTAGTGATATATATATGCAATTCAGAAAATGTACATATTCTGGGTATTCAGACTATCAATTAATAGTTCTGAGACTATTGTCAAATCAGATCAAAAACATTGATTAGCTTTGCTAACTATGATTGTAAAAATTTCATGGAATTGATTTATAACTATGGTATTTCTTCCCTCATTTCATCTCATAAGGGACAAATGAACATAACAGTGACAGTGAACATAACTATGAAATTTATTCTAATATTAATTTTTCACCAAATACATAATAATGCTATAGAGAATAAATTACTATGAAAAGGATTAAGTAGTATTTCTGTAGTAGGAAATCATAGCTGTTTGATGAAACATTCACTATAGGGACATACAAACAAAACAGAACAAGAAAACAACAAAATTAGAGAATCTGAGGACAAGAACAAGGGAGTTTTAAATATCAAGTGTCATCGACACAAGTAAACAGACACAAAGGGAAATAGATTCAGATATACGTGAAATGCCATCAATCACATCTCCTCCTGTGTGAAGGAAGAAAGGAGGGATTTCAATGTACACTATAATAATAGATATAAGGCTTTCAAGTCTGATAAAATAACATGTATCTATATACATATAAAAGGATCAACACATGTCAAAATAAAGAAAACCACACTGAGAGACAATATAGTACAAATGTTGAATGTAATAACAGAAAATAGTAATTTCGAAAGGGGAATGAATGAAGTAAAATGTCATGTAAATGCAATTCTCAGCAAGACTAAGTGATGGCTTCTGGTCTCAAACTATTCAGACTAGAAGTCAGTGACACAAATATTCAAGTTCTGAAAGAAAATAACCATTGATCCAGAATTCTACTTTTAGAAAAAGTATATATATTTAAAGTGAAAGGCAATTATAATAGTTTCAGGAAGTTAAAAGATTAAAGAGTTATTTGTTATCATTTGTGATCAGTAAATAGAAAAAGGAATTATCTTGGCGTTGACGATCAGATACAATATTTTCAAACAATTGAAAAATATAATGCTACTAAAATAGCTAAATAGATAATGATTTTTAAATATATATGTTTTCACAAGGTTGAAATAAAACAAAGCTATGGAAATGTAAGAAATAGGGTGGCATAAAAAACATAGAAATACAACAGTAAACAGTAGGGAAAAATTCACTAATGTGTATATTCACTTGAAAAAAGAAACAAAGAACATTAACACAGTTTGTCTGGTAATATGGCATAGAAAGGAGGGAAACCTCTTCATTAGAATTTTAAGCAAAGAAATTAATATAAGTCTACTAAACATCAAAGTTTCAGAGTCTGAAACAATGGAAAAAATATAATTTAAGGAGGAAGACCTATGGTCTATGCAGTAAGTACTCTTTGGGAAGCAGCCCCATGGGTGTCCTAATTTTCTCATTGGGGCCTGAGTTTGAAAACATATTATGGGAAGATTTGCTATAAATCAAAGGAGAGGACATGAGCTTCACAAGGAGATCAACAGATGCAAAAAAATCTGGGCTCAGGGGTCTTTTCTGAGACTGATTATCTAACCAAGGACCATGCATGGAGATAACCTAAAACCCCTGAACAGATGTAACCAATAGCAACTCAGTCTCCAAGTGAGTTCCCTATTAATGGGAATAGGGCCTGTCTCTGACATGAACTCAGTGGCCTGCTCTTTGATCACCTCCTCCTGAGGTGGGAGCAGCCTTATCAGGGCACAGAGGAAGACAATGCACCCAATCCTGCTGAGACCTTATAGGCTAAGGTCAGAGGGAAGGGGAGGAGGACCTCCCCTATCAGTGAACTTGGGGAGGGGTGTTTGAGGAAATGAAGGAGGGAGGGTGGGATAGGGAGCAGTGGACTTGATGACATGGGGGATGTGGGAGGATAGGACCAAGAGGAGATGAGGGACAGAACTACAGTAGGGATACAAAGTGAATAAAATGCAATTTATAAAAAATTAAATTAATTTTAAAAACAATGCCTGAGGGGGGGAAAACTTCAAACAAAGAAAGAGAATTCAAATCATTGTATTTGAATATTTCTTAAGACAAACAGAATCTTCTGAGTGGCTAAGTGAGTGACCAATCTGAGGGTCCCTGTGTTCCAGGACATTGGCTTTAGCTTGCACACAGACCAGAGGTCAACTTGGTGACATGTGCAGGCTGCACTGCAAAGGAAAGCAAAGTGTAGAATTAAGATTGAGTTCTCAGGATAGACCAGCTGCTTGGATGTGTGTAGAAGCTTACCAAGAAACTTGTGTGGCCAGGATAGGCACAACACCCAGTGCCTTTGCTCACTGTCCACGAACATTGTTTTGATTACTCATCCACTTTCATACCTTCAGACACATTTGATGAAGAAACGCCCACCCTTGCACCAGCAGAGTTCCTCTGGTGCAAGAGGGAATGCTGCAGGGTAGCCCATAGTCTCAGACTGTAGGAAGTGATGGATCCCGACTTCTGTACCTGAACCTCTGCTAGCGCCATCACTGCGGTCACTATCATTAATTCATCCCAGAAATGGTCACTGTACTACCATGAGCAGCAGGTGACAGAGTAGAGAGTTGTTAAAACTCCATAGAACCTCCAATGGTTGACCTCATCGGTCCACGGAGAGAAATAGCTCTACCTTTGAGTCCCATGAACTTCTTAGAAAGAAATAATCTTTAATTTTAACAGAAAAATAGGTAAGGGTGTAATGTGTAGCCCGTGTCGCTGGCTTTTATCTTTTATATTTCATTTTTTTAAATTTTTTGTCATTTTTTTCTTACTCATTTGTTGTATATGCCCTCTCATTCCTACTTTGTTTCTTTTCCTTTTTTTCCTTTTTTGTGTGTTTATTGATGTGTTTATTTTTTAATTATTTTAAATTTATTTTTATCTTTTATTCACTTTCCATCCTTGTTGTCAGCCCATCCCCTCTCCCCTCCTAGTCCTTCAACCCTCTCCTTTTCTCCCTCTCCTCCTTTCCTCTTCCTCAGAAAAAAGTAGCTCCCTTTCCCATCCAGCCCAGCTCATCAAGTTGCATCAGGCCTGAGCTCATCCTCTTCCCCTGAGATCTGGCAAGGCTGTCCCACTAGAAGAAAGTGATCAAACAATGGCAAGTGAGTCCATGCCTCATGTAGTCCCTACTTCCCTCACTAGAGGACCCAGAATTGAATGACATCAAGGGTATACAAATAGGAAAGGAAAAGGTCCAACTATCTTTAGTTGCAAAAAATATGATAGCACACCTGAAAGACCATAAAAATTTCA
Organism: Psammomys obesus; assembly: GCF_907164565.1. Classification (NCBI taxonomy): domain Eukaryota; kingdom Metazoa; phylum Chordata; class Mammalia; order Rodentia; family Muridae; genus Psammomys; species Psammomys obesus. Next base: position 5,037,344 of record NW_026596100.1, on the reverse strand, counting down.
CTATGAAACTCGGACAACTAATAAATACTTTCAGCGAATTAGGAGGATGTAAAATTAACACAAAAATTAATAGCCTTCTTTAAAAAAAGACTGATGGGCTGGAAGAAATTGGAGAAAAAAAAGACTGATGGGCTGGGAAGAAATTGAAGAAACAATAACTTTTACAATAGCCTCAAGAAGAAAAAAAACTTAGATTAAGCAAATGAAAGACTGGAATAATAAAAACTTTAATATATTGAAGAAAGTAATTGAGGAATATATCAGAGGGTGGGAAAATGTCCCATGATCATGGATTATTAGGATTAACATAGAGAAAATAGCAAACCTACAAAAAGCAATTTGCATATTCAATGCAATCTCCATAAAAACTTGAACATATTTCTTCACAGAAATTGAAAGGACAGTTTTCAGCTTTATATGGAATCACACAAACACACACACACACAAAGAGATACATGTATACACAACTAGCATAGTGAAAACACTCCAGAATATTTCTACATAATAATAATAATAATAAGAAGAATTATAATAATAATAAGATATATGTTAGGTAATGTTTGTTGTCTCAGGTTTTATTTTGTACTGCAGAAATATAGGGGTCAAAACCTTATGATAATGGCACAATAACACCAAGGGAACTGAACTGAAGACCCATACATTAACATTTCTATGAACACCTGATTTTTGACAAAAATGTCAAAGTACAAACTGGTTCTGGACAAACTAAATGATCACATGTATAAAGGGAAAATAAATCCATATTTACTACCCTACAGAAAATTCAAGTCCAAAGAGATCAATAACCTCAACATAAGATCATATACTCTGACTCTGAAAGAAGAGGAAATGGGAATAGTCTTGAACTTATTGGCACACACAACTGCCTCCCCACATATCCCTCCTCCAACAACACACACACACACACACACACACACACACACACACAAACACATACACAAAGACTTCCTGAAGAGGAGGACACTAACAGCACAGACACAAAGACCAACAATTGATTAAAGGGACACCATGAAACTGAAAAGCTTTTTTTAATAACAAAATACATCATTACTTAGGCAGCCAGGTACCGAATGGGAAAATATCTTTACTAATTAAATATATGATAGATGGTTAATATCTAATATTTACACAGAAGTTAAAAAAAACATGACTAGACATCAAGAGAATAAGACAAATAAGGGCTGCAGAACTAAGCTGAGAGTTAACAAATAATGAAAGAGAAATGGCTGAGAAACACTAAAAGAAATGTTCAACATCCTTAGTGATCTGGGAAATGCATGTAAAAACTACTTTGACATTTCATCTTACCCTAGTCATACTTGCCAAGAACAAACTCTACGTAACGATTGCAAGAATGTGGGGAAAAGGCAATACTCATCCATTGATGATAAGACTATCAGCTGGTAGAGCTACTATGAAAATGTATGTGGTGATTATTCAGGAAGCTGAGAATAGCACTACTTCAAGATCCAGATATCTCATTCTCCAGCATATACCCAAAGACTCAATATCTTAATACATAGAAACTTGCTTATTAATGTTCATTACTGCTTTATTAATAACAAACAGAAATTGGAACAGCCTATATATCTTTCAACAGATAAGTAGATAAAGAAAATGTAATACATTCATATAATGCAACATTAAGCAGCTGTTTAAAAAATAAAATCTTGAAATTCACAGAAATATGGGTAAAGCTAAAAAAACAATCATCCTAAGTGAAGTAACCCATACCCAAGAAGACAAATGTGTTATATATTTACTTTTGTGTAGATGTTAGCTGTCGTGTCTTTGATAAGCATGTTATTGCCTGAATACTCACAGAGGTTACGTATAGTGTAAGGAACTAGCAGGAGGGGAAATTTTCCCAAGGTGGACATAGTAGAATACATATTTTACAGAGAAATGAGGTGGGAGTAGAACAGGAAGATTAAATGACGAGGGGGAAGAAGAGGGTAACAAAAGAATACAGGGAAGAACAGCTAAAACTAAAGCTCATTTTCAGGGTCATATATCATTTACAGTAGAATCTTCTTAAAACATATTCACTCATTAAAGTAATCAATATGGAATCAGCAAATCATGGGAGATACAAAGTTCCCACTACACATGTCTTGCCACCAAGTAAAACCCCCAGTGTGAGTTACTGGTCTGTAGCTAATTAAATTGTTGGTCAAAGGGCCCCATGGACTCCTCTCAACATCTCAGGCTTTTGCCAGTGTTATTGGTTGCTCCCTGTAAAGTAATCATAAGACTCCATTGCTGAAGACAACACACACATATCTCACTGAATACAGAGCAATCAAACTGGAGCCTAACTTGAGCCTTCACCCCTACTTAGTAGTGTTTGTGTTGCTGTAAGATACTCTGTGATGCCCGAAGAGAAACTCATTGTCACTTACCCGAGATTTACGACAGTGATCTGGACACAAAGTACGCTGGTGCAGTAGTGGCACATTGTGTGGGAGTACATAACCAACCTCTGAATTTACGTCCTGCTGCAGACACGCGGTACGTACACTGAGAACCCCATTAGGTCCTAAAGAGGAAAATCACAGATGGGACTGTAGATCACACCTTCATATGAGCAAACTTTCATAAGCAAACTGTTTCCCTTGATGTCAGACTGGAGGAGGGGAAACAGTCAAAAGAAATAAAAGAGGGATTAGTAGAAGTTTAGAACAGAGGAACTATATTGAGAATGGGATAAAGAATATAGAAGGAATAAGTATAACCAACGCAAACCATATGAATGTTTGAAAATGTCACCAGGAAATCAAAAAATCAAACAACTGATACATGTTGATGAATATAAATGTACAAATGTATTTAGCTTATTTCTTTACACTCATATTTGATATTTATTTTCCTGCTAAAGAGCTGGAAATATAATTAGTTTCTTCCTGTTCACTTTTCTAATTCTAACGGTTCTGAAAGGTTCTCTTTGAGAAGTTTTCATTAATTTCATTCATTTATCTAAAAGTACACTATATTAGGAGCATGAGGCTTTTAACAGATTTCTAAACATGCAATTGGAAATAGTGATATTTTTAGACAACATTTGTTCTTTTCAAAATTAATTGCTCAACTATGTTCATAGCAGTTTTATTCATAATAGACAGAAACTGGAAACAACCCAGATGTCCCTCAACAGAAGAATAGACAAAGAAAATGTGGTACATTTACACAATGGAATACTACTCAGCTATTAAAAAAAGTACTTCTTGGAATTTGCAGGATGATGGATTCAACAGAAAAAAAAAATCATCCATAGTGAGGTAACCCAACCCCAAAAGACATGCATCATAGTACAATAATAAAAAATCACATATAAGTGGTTTTTAGCCATAAGGAACAGGGTAACAATCCACAGACTCAAAGAAGCTAAGTGACAAGGAGGGAACCAGAGAGGATTATTACTCAGAAAAGGAAATAAAATAGGCATCGGAGGTGGATAAGGGGAGGGAACTAGGTAGGAAAGGGGATGGGGAGGGAAGCAGGGTGAGATTAGAAGTAGTGAGAGGGGGTCAAGGTGAGAGGAAAAAAGAGAAGTAGGGAGAGTGGCAGGCCATCTCTATGATTTGCCAGAGACCTGGTATAGGGGAGGGTCTAGGAATTTATGGAGGTCACCCTAGCTGAGACTTCTAGCAGCAAAGGATGTGGAGCCTGAAGTGGCCGCCTACAGTAGCTATACAGGACTTCCAGTGGAGGAATGAGGACACCAATCCACTAATAAATAATTCAACCTAAAACTTGTCCTGCCGGCAAGAAGTACAGGGACAAAGATGAAGCAAGACTGAGTGACTGGACAACCAAATACTAGCCCTACTTTGGATTCATCCCATGGGAGAACCAATCCCTGACACTATTACTGTTATTCTACTTACTATGTTTGTAGAAGGAGCCTAGCATGACTCCTCAGAGAGGCTTCACTCAGCAGCTGATAGCCAAACACTAGACAGAATCGCTGGGGAAAGACTGAGGGAGCTGGAGGGGTCAAGGACTCCACAAGAAGACCTACAGTCTACTAACTTAGGCTCATGGTGGGTCACAGACTGAACCACCAACCGAAGACCACACATGGACTGGTCCTAGGCCCCCTCACATTCATAGCAGATGTGCAGCTTGGTCTTCATGTGGATCCCCCAACAAGTGGAGCAGATACCAGCTCTGAGTCTGACGTCTCCTTTTGTATCCCCTTCCCTTAATTGGGTTGCCTTGTCTGGCCAAAGTGGAAGAGGATGGGCCTAGTTCTGCAGCGACTTAACGAGCCAGGGTAAGCTGGTACCCATAGAGGACCTCCCCCTAATCTGAGGTGGATAAGAGGGGAGAATGGGGGATGGGAGGGAGACTGGGAGGAGAAGAAGGGAAGCTGCAATCAGGATGTAAAGAGAAAAAGTAAATAAACTTTAAAAATAAGAATCTACTTTGATAACAAAAGCTTTATTTCTGCACATCTAGGGAAACAGATTACAGATAGATGTGCTTTTGCTGATAGAGTATATATACATATATATAACAATATGAAATATTGTTTTTATAAATTATGTTGTTTCACATGTTTAACATCATCTGATATAATCCTCTTGTTTGAATGTGGAATGTGAAATGTTAATCATTTTAAATTTTATTTTGTCAGTAGCTCAGCATTGTTTCAATGAGCAATACTTATTTTTTCTTGTGTAAGAATGCATACATTAAGCAGAGCTCTTACACTTCAAATTTTAAAAAGTTTTTATCTTTTGCTCAGTAAGATTTAAGCCAAATGTGTACCTAATAAATTTCCTGTACTATTTTAGAAGTCAAATATTAATAAATTACATATGGAGTACTACTCAGCAATTAAAAACAAGGAAATCATGAAATTTGCAGGCAATGGTGGGAAAAGATTATCCTGAGTGAGGTATCCCAGAACCAGAGAGACACACACAGTATATACTCACTTATATGTGGATATTAGACACATAATATAGGATAAACATACTAATAGCTGTACACCTAAAGAAGTTAAGCAAGAAGGAGGACCCTGGGTAATATGCTCAATTCTCATTCTGAAAGGCAAATGGGATAGTCATGAGAAGTAGGAGAAGACAAGGAACAAGACAGGAGCCTTCCACAAGGGTTCTCTGAAAGACTTTACCCACCAGAGTATCGAAGGAGATAGTGAGACTCATTAGCCAAATTTTGGCAGAGTGCCGGAAACTTTATGGAAGAAGGGGGAGACAGAAATACCTGGAGGGGACAGGAATTCCACAGGAAGAACAACAGAAGCAAAAACCTGGGCCCAGGGGTGCGTGCAAAGACCAATACTCCAACCAAGGACCATTTATGGAAAAGACCTAAACCCCCTGAACAGATGTAGCCCATGGAAGCTCAGTCTCCAAGTGGGTGCCCTAGTAAGGCAAACAGGAAAGGTCTCTGACATAAGCTCAGTGGCTGGCTCTTTGATTACTTCCCCCTGGAGGGTTCAACCTTGCCAGGCCACAGAGGAAGATGATGCAGCCAGTTCTGATGAGACCTAATAAGCTGGGAACAAATAGAATGGGTGCAGTCCTCCCCTATCAGGGGACTAGGGAAATAGCATAGAGGGAGAAGAGGAATGGTGGGTGGGATGAGGAGGAGACGAGTGAGGGGGCTACAGACTGGATACAAAGTGAATAAATATAAATAAACATAGATAAATTTTAAAAAGGAAAAAAGGACTCTATAATTTTACTATCTCTATTTTCTCTCCTTTCATGCATTATGTAGATTATTTTTCTCTATCAACCTTTATGCTCATTTTCAACAAAATACAATTGAAATTGAGAATGCATCTATAGACATAGAAAACAGTTTTGATTGAAAATAGATTCTTTTCATATGTAATATATTCCAAATTCCTTCCCCTACTGCAACTCCTCCTATCCTTCTCCCTTCTGTCTCTGCCAGATCTGTGTTTTTTTTTTTTAATTTAAACATAACAAGTACAATTACTCTATGTACCAGACACATTCTAAGTTCCAATCAAGTTAGGTATGAATGACTCCGATCTCACAGACACATATTGTTTAACTTGAGATAGCATTACTATAAGAATATAAAAACTTTTCTTAAATAATTTACATTTCTAAAATCTTCTGTATTATTCACAAAAATATCCGACTCTAAAACCTGATAGAAAGAGAGAGTGGGATTGGGAGGGAATGAGGGAGGGATCTATGGCTGGGATACAAACTAAATAACCTGTGATTAATATAAAAAATAAAAATTATAAAATACAACCTGATAGGGTAAATTGTCACTGAAACTGTAAAGTGTCTACTATCATTTAAATAAAAAAACTGAAAACATTTGGTGTTTAATTGTAAGACATATTTTGCATAAAAATATAGTGATCATTAAAATTCAAATCCTAGGACCTAATTAAATGAAATTATTGCTTTTTTCACCACACGAATTGGTACACACATTATTTAAACAACTGATAATTTGTGTAACACAATAAAATAATTACACTGGCGTTCATATTATTATTTGTTGAGAAATTAAGAACTGATTGCTTGATTAGGCTTAAATTTGATCTTAAAAACTAATCTTGAAAACTAACCTCTATTTGATTAGATACATCTTTAAATTACAAATATTAAATGCAAATAATAAGGTGGCGGTATTGAAATTGGGTCAAGCTAGTAATATATCATTTTATTCCTTTCTAATTATTGTATCTATTACAAAGAAAATATACGGTAAGAACAATGAAACTGTGATATTAAACAGTGCAGTGATACATGTAAAACATGTTAAAGAAGTGCTATTCAATTATCAATCCCAAATTAGAGCACTGAAATATTTGGAAATAATATTGTCATATATTCTTTTTTTAATTATTTTCATTTTTACTAATTACAGTTAATTTACTTTGTATCCCCCTATACCTCCCTCCTTCCTCCCCTCCCAATCCCACCCTCCCTTTTCCCCACCTGTGACCCTCTCTCAGTCCACTGGTAAGGGAGGTCCTCCACCCCTTCCCTCGGATCTTAGTCCATCAGGTCTCATCAGGAGTGGTTGCACTGTCTTCCTCTGTGGCCTGGTAAGGCTGCTCCTGCCTCAGGGGGAGGTGATCAAAGAGCAGGCCAATCAGTTTCTGTCAGAGACAGTCCCTGTCCTCATTACTGTGGAACCCATTTGGACTGAACTGCCATAGGCTACTTCTGTGCACGGGTTCCAGGTCATCTCCATGAGTGGTCCTTGGCTGGAGTATCAGTTTCAGAAAAGACCCCTGTGCCCAGACTTGTTGGATCTGTTGCTCTCATTGTGGAGCTCCTGTCCTCTCCAGGTCTTATTATCTTCCACTTCTTTCCCTGCACTCTTTATTAAAAATATTGGCTTTGAAAATAAAGCTGAAGAAGACTGAATTGAGAATTTCAACTTTTAGTATTATTTATTTATTTTATTTGATATGTATGAGTGTTTTTTCCTGATGCACTTATGAACACTATGTGTGTCTCTGTGTGTGTACGGAGAGTTATGAGCTATCATGTTGGTGAAAGGAACTGAAGCCAGGTCCTCCAGAAGGACAAATGCTCATAACTGCTAAAGCATCTGTACAATCCTTTAAAATAAAAATTCAATGAATTTGTGTTGATTTAATTCCCAATATCAAAACCAACATGTGAGTCATACTCTAAAAATTGAGTCTTTGTACAAAACATCATTATTTCAAACAGTAGTGCAGTTAGAGCTTATTGAAAACTTTCATCTGTATGTGTAAATACCATGTCTTTGTCAGTCAATGAATTTTTTTAATAAAAAAATCATTAATGATATACAGATATTTACCTTTCAGTGCCTCCTGACGGCCAGGATTAGAGGTAAGAGTCTTGCCATAACCAGCCTGAGATGTGCTCTAAAACAGGCAATATGACTGAAAATAAACATAAATTATCAAAATGAATTTGGTTATATACAACTATGTAAGTGTATGCCTTGTATGGTTCTTTCTCTTGTTATGTTTGGTTCATTGTTTCATTGGTATGGATTCATGGTCTGTGTGTTGCTATAAAAAGTGTATTTTCATGAATTAACATTAACTTCCTTTGCCTGTCCAGACCAGTCTTACCATTCTATTCAGGGCATGCTGAAACCCCATGATATGACACTCTGAATTGAAACATGTTCTTTGGTAGATACAGCTGAATCAAAATATTTGTATTTCAAAAAGTCTAGAACCCACACTTAATTGTTTTTTGTTTTATCAAGGCAGTATTTTTAATTGTCTCTGTTGAATACATTGATATTTTGTACTATCTTTTGGAATATAGAATCCTGAAATAGCTAGCAATTGTAGGCTCTGAAATGTTTTCCATTCAAGGGTTGTTCCTGCCTTTTCTGCGTGTTTGGTTTGTCCTTCAAATACAGCTTAGTATATATATAAAAGCATATCTAAATGTTTAAATCAATGCTTGTTAAAATATTCATGTCCTCTTCACATTTAAATATTGGTATGTACGCAGTTCTGAGTTTTAAAAGAAAATCATGGATGAGTTAACCACTAAGTAATAAATGTTTGTGATTCCCAGATTCTGGCTATTGTGAATAAAGCCGCTATGAACATAGTTGAGGAAATTCTTGTTGAATGGTTGAACATCTTTCTAATAAATGCCCAGGAGTAGGATAGAGGGCTCTTGAATTAACACTATTCCCGATTTCCTGAGAAAGCACTAGATTGATTTCCAAAACGGTTATACAAGTTTACATTCCCACCAGCCATGGAGGAGGGTTCCCCTTTCCCCACAACCTCTCCAGTATGTATTGTTTCTTGAGTTTTTGATCTTCGCCATTCTGAGGGGTTTGAGAGGGAATCTCAGAGTTGTTCTAATTTGCATTTTTGTGATGACTAAGGACATTGAACATCTCTTTACATGTTTCTCAGCCATTTGATATTCCTCTGTTGAGAATTCTGTTAAGATCTCTACCTTAGTTTGTAATTGGATTATTTGTTTCATTGGTGTTTAATTTTTGCATTCTTTGTATATTCTGGATATCAGCCCTCTATCAGATGTAGGGCTGTTGAAGATTTTGGCCAGTCTGTAGGCTGTTGTTTTGTTCTGTTGACTCTGTACTTTGCTTTGCAGAAGCTTTTCAGTTGTCTCTCAACTGAAGAATGGACACAGAAATTGTGGAACATATACAAAATGGAATACTCCTCAGCTATTAAAAACAAGGAAATCACAAAATTTGCAGGGAAATGGATGGAACTAGAAAAGATCATCCTTGAGTGAGGTATTCCAGAAGCAGAGAGATATGCATGTATGTATTCACTTATAAGTGGATATTAGGATGAACATACTAAAATCTACAGAACTAAAGATGCTAAATAGCACAGAGGATCCAAGGGAAGATGCTTAATTCTCACTCAGAATGGAAAACCAGATAGACACCAGAGCAGAAGGAGAGGAATCAGGACTGGAGTCTACCACAGATGTCCTCTAAAAGACCCCAATCAGCAGGGGATTTAAGTGATGAAGAACTTTGCGCAGAGTGCAGGGAGTCTTATGGAAGATGGGGGATACAAAAATATCCAGAGGGGACAGGAGCCACACAAGGAGAATGACAAAGCCAAAAAATTCAGGGCTCAGAGGGAACTGCAGAGAATGATGCATCAATCAAAGATACATACATCAAACAATCCATACATACACAGGACCTAGATCCCCTGCATAGATATAGCCCATAGACAGCCCAGTCTCCATGTGGGTTCCCTAGAAAGGGGAGAAGAGTCAGTCTCTGACATGAACTTGGTTGTCTGCTCCTTGATCACTTCTCTCTGGGTGGGCCACCTAGCCAGCTCACTGAGGAAGAGGATTCAGACAGTCCTGATGGGACCTGATAGTCTAAGGTCAGACAGTAGGGGAGGAGGACTTCCTCTATCAGTGGACCAATGAAGAGGGATAAGGGAGGAAGAGGGAGAGAGTGGGACTGGGAAAACACAATGAAAAGGCTACAACTGGCATGCAAAGTGAATAAATTGTAAATGATGATGATAATAATAATAATAATAATAATAATAATAATAATAATAATTTTGTGGGACTTTTTTTTCCATGGTTGATTTTATTTTAATTAAAACCACTTTTTCCAGAATTTATTTGTAATGCAAAAAGATTCTTGAGCTAAAACTGTACAAAGACTTTCCTGACCCTCTGAGTGTGTTTTCAGTCTTCAGTCTCCATGCTGCCTATAGTGTCTGATACACAGCAAGAGGATTAATGTATTAGCGAAAGCTAGCCTGTCAGTTTCACAATAAAACTTCAAGTCAAATTCTTTTTTTTTTTTTTTTATTTTATTTTTCTTTTTAGTTACATTTTGTTAACTCTGTGTCCCAGCTGTATCCCGCTCCCTCATTCCCTCCCCAACCCCACACTCCCTCCCTGGTCTCCTCCCTGCCCCTTTCCAAGTCCCCTTATAGGGGAGGACCTCCTCCCCTTTCATCTGACCCTGTTTTATCAGGTATCTTCAGGGCTGGCTGCAAAGTCCTCCTCTGTGGCCTAACAGACTGCTCAATTCTACAAGACCTTCAAAGAAGTACTAACACCAATTCTCCACAAACTATTCCATAAAATAGAAACAGAAGGAACACTACCAAACTCATTCTATGAAGCCACAGTCACTTTGATACCTAAACCACACAAAGATCCAACAAAAAAAGAGAACTTCAGACCTATCTCTCTTATGAACATTGATGCAAAAATACTCAATAAAATACTTGCAAACCGAATCCAAGAACACATCAAAGATATCATCCACCATGACCAAGTAGGCTTCATCCCAGGAATGCAAGGGTGGTTCAACATACGGAAATCCATCAATGTAATCCACCACATAAACAAAATGAAGGAGAAAAACCACATGATCATCTCCTTAGATGCTGAAAAAGCATTTGACAAAGTCCAGCACCCATTTATGTTTAAAGTCTTGGAGAGATCAGGGATACAAGGCACATACCTAAAGATAGTAAAGGCAATATACAGCAAGCCTATAGCCAACATCAAACTCAATGGAGAGAAACTTAAATCAATCCCACTGAAATCAGGGACAAGACAAGGCTGCCCACTCTCTCCATATCTCTTTAACATTGTACTTGAAGTCCTAGCCAGAGCAATAAGACAACTCAAGTCAAATTCTTAATGTACCTGCACTACAAAATATATTTTGTATAAACATTAGGAAAAAAATTGTTACTGTATCAATCATTTATCTGTCTCCATAATTTTTCTACAAAATGAATGCTCACAGATTATTTACACACACATAAAAATTTATCTATAAATATCTAGACATAATCACAAGTGTTCTTAGAATGGCAGCAACAGCAATATCAGTCAAAATAACCAGGTACACATTTCTTTTGTCAGATAATTAAAATTTCAAATACAGCTCTTATCCTTTCTGACAAGGAGGCTACAGTGTACTGGGAGCATATCACAGTATTATTTTATAAATTTTTAAAGTTTCATGGCTTCTAATGTCAATATTCTTTTTTAATTATTTTTATTTTTACTAATTACAGTTTATTCCATTTGTATCTCCCCTGTACCTCCCTCCCTACTCCACTCCCAATCCTGCCCTTCTTCCCTCTTACCTACCTGTGCCCCTCCCCCAGTCAACTGATGAGGGAGGTGTTCCTCCCCTTCCCACTGATACTAGTCTATCAGGTCTCATCAGGACTGGCTGCATTGTCTTCCTCTGTGGCCTGGTAAGGCTGCACCTCCTCAAAGAGCAGGCCAATCAGTTCCCATCAGAGGCAGTCCTTGTCCCCAAAATTCTTATTTTATGAAACAATAAATTGGTATTTCTAAACAGTTTATTAACTATTTCATGTGCTATAAACATTCAAAACACACAAACATGTTGAGAAATTTGTTACATACACACAGCACAGACAAAACTTTGCTTCCTATATTCATATACTATTTTTTTTCTCCCACTACTGGGCACATCACTGTCTTTCCAACGTGTAGGGTAAATAATATAATTAGAGAGCTGAGGCAGAAAAAAGAAATTTCATAGAGCAAAACGTTAAAATACAATATGATTCTCCTATCTTTGACACAATCTACTGGAGAAATAATGTGATTATTTGTTAATTTGTAATTGTTCACTGTTTCAAAGTTCTGAGTGTCTCTTGACTTCCTTTTCTTAGTTCTGGAACACATTATATCAAAGCAGTTTCCTTTCTCTTAAGAAACTTAGCCTACAAATGATTGGTTTTCCCTGCTGTTTCAATAGCTTAGAGACTATTGTATTTGTCATCATAAAACCATTCCTCATAAGTTAAATATTACTTAATAGCAGATCTGACAAACTAATTGTTTTTTAATACCGGTTGATTTTAATTTTACTGCTTCGTAATGGCTTTCAGGGAGGTATCTTGAATGTTTCCAAATCCATTTTAGGCAAGCTCCTTCTGGGAGTCTTCATGCTGTTTCCTAATCTCATCCCTAGTGATTTAATTATTGTTTAACAAAGAAGTATTATTTTTTGAGATTTGCCTCTTTTACCTTCTTTTCAAGTTTTGACTGCCAGCTCTTACCATGAATCTATGGAGATAAATATATTCCACAGAGCGCAGACAAATACACATGGAGTATATTTAGATGAAGGACTTTTCAAACTTAGAAAACAAGTTGCAGAATATATAGGCCATGCTTAGTTCCATTTTAACATTTATTTTATACATCAATTTTAAGTCCTGCATGAGGAAGACTAAAAAGTACAGTTATTCTAGGACATAATGAAAATATGACTTTCTGATATAATCATAGTTTCATTATACTTTTAAGATTTAATTACTTTTATTTTATGTTTTTTCTTTTTTTATCTTTTTTATTAAACTTTTATTTATCTTTTATATTAATTATAGTTTTTCACTTTGTATACCAGCTGTATCCCCCTCCCTCATTTTCTTCCAATCCTACCCAGCCTCCCTCAACTCCTCCCATTCTCCTCTCCAAGTCCACTGATAGGGGAAGTCCTCCTCCCCTTCCATCTAAACCTAGCTTATCAGGTCTCATCAGGACCAGCTGCATTGTCCTCCTGCCTGGCAAGGCTGCTCCTCCCTTAGGGGTGGGTGGTCAAAGACCCAGCCACAGAGTTCATGTCAGAGACAGTCCCTGTTCCCATTACTAAGGAACCCACTTGGATGCTGAGCTGCCATGGGCTACATCTGAGCAGGGGTTCTAGGTTATCTCCATGAATGGTCCTTGGTTGGAGTATCAGTCTCAGAAAAGATCCCTGTGCCAGATATTTTGGATCTGTTGCTCTCCTTGTGGAGCTTCTGCCATATTCAGGTCTTACTATCTCCCACTTCTTTCATATGATTCCCTGCACTCTGCCCAAAGTTTGGTTATGAGTCTCAGCATCTGCTTTGATACACTGCTGGGTATTTTATGTTTGTTAATGTTTTTTTTTGCATTTATGTAAGCATATCAAGTACATGACTAATGCCCAAGGAGGCCAGAAGAAAATCCACTGTTAAAGCCACTTTTGTCAGGTAGATTATGTCTCATCTCTCTCCGTAAGTTGCTTTGACCAGAACACTGACCAGAAGATAGCCATTCAGATATACATTGTTCATCAGAATGTAGCAGGTCTATAGGACAAAATAAACATTGTAATAATTTGCCTTGCCTGTAGCACTTGTTGCTAAGGAATTGACTATGTCTAATGTGGGTTCTATTAAGTTATATCCCAGTTCCCACACAATTCTTATGTTCTACCCTTATTTTTTCACTCAGCTTCTGACACAGAGCCTGACTCTCAAATCACTATTGGACTGACAGCCAAATCTTCAGTTTTGTATTTCACAAACAAACTCTCTGCAGGTGCAAAAAAAAAAAAAAAAAAAAAAATCAAGAATGGATACAGAAATTGTGGTACATCTACACAATGGAATATTACTCAGCAATGAAAAATAAGGAAATAATGAAATTTGCAGGTAAATGGTGGAAACTGGAAAGGATCATCCTGAGTGAGCTGTCCCAGAAGCAGAAAGACACACACGGCATATACTCACTCATATAGACATATAACATAGGATAAACCTACTAAAATCTGTACACCTAAAGAAACTAATCAAGAGGGAGGACTCTGACTAAAATGCTCAATCTTCATCGCAAAAAGCAAAGAAGATGGACATAAGAAGAAGACAACAGGAAACAAGTTAGAAACCTGCCACAGAGGGCCTCTGAAAGGCTCTGCCCTACAGACTATCAAAGCAGATGCTGAGACTTATGGCCAACTGTTGGGCAGAGTGCATGGAATATTATGAAAGAAGTGGGAACTAGCAAGATCTGGAGAGGAAAGGAACTCCACAAGGGGAGCAACAAAACCAGAAAATTTGAACACAGGGGTCTTCCCAGAGACTCATACTCCAACCAAGTACCATTCATGGAGACAACCTAGAGCTCCTGCACAGATGTAGTCCATGGCAGTTCAGTATCCAAGTGGGTTCCATAGTAATAGGAAGAGAGACTGACATAAACTGATTGGCTTGCTCTTTGATCACCACTCCCTGAGGGGGGAGCAGCGAGCAGCCTTACCAGGCCACAGAAGATGACAATGCAGCCACTCCTGCTGTGATCTGATAGATTAGGCCACAGAGGAGGACTTTGCAGCCAGCCCTGAAGATACCTGATAAAACAGGGACAGATGAAAGGGGAGGAGGTCCTCCCCTATCAGGGGACTTGGAAAGGGGCAGGGAGGAGACCAGGGAGGGAGTGTGGGGTTGGGGAGGGAATGAGGGAGCGGGATACAGCTGGGACACGGAGTTAAGAAAATGTAACTAAAAAGAAAAAATAAAAAAAAGAAAAAAAAAAGAAAAAAAAAAAACAAAAAAAAAAAAAAACAAAAAAACAAAAAAAAAAAAAAAAAAAAAAAAAGATCAGAAGGAAGGAGAGGGGTACCTTCCCTATCAGTGGACTTAGAGATGGGTATGCGTGAAGAAGGAGGAGGGAAGGTGGGATTAAGAGGGGAGTAGAGAGGGGTTTATGAGGGGATACAAAGTGAATAAAGTGTAATTAATAAAAGTTTAACAATGTAAAAAAAAATAATCAAGTAAAAAAATCAAGTAAAAATCGTAAGCACCCAACTCTCATGTTTCTGTTAGGAGGAAATTAAAAAGTAATGTAAGAGGGTTATACACTAATGCCATGAAATTTCATCTTTCTCAGCATGCTGTTAGAAACCTCAAGTCAATACTATAGAATTTCTAAATACAATTCAGGATGGCAGAAATTGATAAGAACTCATGCCTTGCATGAAATTTTGGTTTTTATCACTTCTGAGATAAGTAATGAGCCACACTCATGGTGGAGGAATAGTGTAGAATACGTAGCTGTAGGATATTAGCTTGAGCTCAGTGATAGTCTAAGAAATGCAAAGTGAGCGTTTGAACATTTCAAATACCAAAGGATGCTTTGAGGAAATAATAGCTGGAGGTCAGCTTTCGGCAGGGAGGACTTTATTGTGCAATGAAAATTGCGCTCACTGTTTTACAAGGCTGGGGAAACAAGCATCTCCATAGATGTGTATAAAATTTAGCTGAATGCATTAATTTCTCTAACATCAGACGAAATTATTAATTTCCACTATTCTGAAATGTTACATAGTGTGTTATGAATTTTATTTATATTTAATGCAAATATCTCAATGCTCAGCTGGGCAATGGTAGCACATGTCATTAATCCCAGCACTCTGCAGGTAGGCTCAAGAGGATCTCTGAATCTGAGGCCAGCCTGGTCTACAGAATGAGTTCCAGAACAGCCATAATTTTATAGAGAAACCCTGTTTCCTTGAGAAACCAACCAACCAACCAAATAAACAAATGCTTTAAAAAGCTACAACATATAAAAGTTAGGAAAAATTATCTAGAAATTTCTCTAAGTAATATATATGTGTATATTTCCAAATATTCAAAATTTAAGTTTAATACCTATTATTTAATAATCTTTAGGAATGGACCTTCTAATATGGCATAGAGGAGAGTTGGCTATGCTATCCTGTCCCTTTTACAGGATAAAGGTAAGATGTGCTTTATGTAACTCACTGGTGAAGAAACAGGTAGTGCTTTCTGCCATTGCCCCAGTGGGTACATGAGACTCAGTCTTCCCGAACTGCTTTCCCAAGCCTGCTTACAAGAGATTCTAGGTTTTTCTTGGTCCTCGCTATGTAAATAATAAGCTTATGCATACAGGTGTTTGGTCTCACCAGACACAGCTAAGGTGGTGTCCAGGGTACATACAATAGGCCACCTTCATTGAGTTTGAAAAAGGTCCACATCAAAAAGCAGGGCCTGGGTAGGAGGAGGACAATGACGGCGGGGGTCAGATGTGGGGAGAGTGGGAAGGGGAAGTAAAAGGGCTTAGAGAGAAAATGGAAACTGAGGGCAGGGGCATCCCTGAGACAAACTAGAGACCTGCAACAGGGTAGGCTACAGAGAGGATATGGGAATGTCTCTATCTGAGCCTCCTAGCAGGAGAGAAGAGGGTCATGGAGACTGAAGAGGCCACCTTCTAGCCAGGCAGGACTTATAGTGGTGGAGGAGAAACAGCAATCCACCTGCAAAACTTAAGACCCAAAATTTACTCTGCCGACAAGATGTGCAGAGATAAATATAGCGACTCAGGGAATGTCCAGCTAATGTCTGGCCCAACATGGGACTCACCCGGAAGCCAACTGCTGACAGTATTAACGATATTCTGCAATGTTTACAAACAGGTACCTAACATAACTGTCCTCTAAGAGGCCCCACTCGGCAGCTGATGAAATCAAATACTGAGATGCACTGCCAAGTATAAGACTGAGCTTTGTCATTCCTGGGGAAGTTGGGGCAGGGCGGAGGGAAGAAGGATAGAAGGGCCCAGAGTGGACAAGTACACCACAAGAAGACCAACAGAGTCAACTAACCTAAATCCATGGGAGCTTACAGAGATGAAAACACCAACCAAAGAACATTCGTGAATTGGATGTAGGCTTCCTACACATATGTAACTGATGGGTGATTTAATAGTCATATGGGTCCTCTAGTAAGCTGAACGGGTGTTGTCTATAACATGGACTTTGTTGCCTGCTTTTTGATCACTTTCCCCTAACAGGGCTAACTTGCCTGTCCTCAGTGGATGAGGATGAGCTCAGTCTTGATGTGACTTGATGTGCTGGGGTGGGTCAGAGGATCTCTGCTTTCCTGAGGAGAAGAGGTGGGGGAAAAGAGGGAAGAGGGTAGGATGGAGAGGAGAAGAAGGAAGGTGCTATGATCAGGATATAAAGCAAATACACAAATTAAAAGTAGATTTTAAAAAAGAGAGGAAAAAAATAACAAAATCAAACAAACTCCAAGAAAACAACAAAACAAGCAAACAAAGAAACAAACAAAAACGGGGTCTAAAGTGCTTGGTCAGACATAGATGTTCCACTCTGGAAAGCAACACTTAATTTCACTTAGGTTTTTAAGGTAAAGTTGCACGTACTTATTCATCTCATTTTTTCTGACAATATCAAATTCAATGATCATCTTCAAAGTATGCATGCCACATTTAACTCTTACATGTTACCAGCAGACATGGAGCAAGCTCCATGGTGGGATGAATCATTATTAGAGCTCTGTTAATTTAATTTGTACTTTTTATTCATTGATGTTTGATGATCTGTTAATTTTCCAACTTAAAAAACACACATATACGCAAAAAAAAACAACAACAACAAAAACAGAGATTGTGCTTCTATGCACTGTCCAACCTGACTTCCTTTAGAGAGGGATTTCTTTTTGCTTGTTTAGGTGCAAATTATTATTTTAATTTAATAAACTGTTGCACTTATGCTTAAGAAGGTAAAAGATACTTTATGTTATTTGTGGCTATTGTAAAGGCAGTTGTTTCCTTAATCTCTTTCTCAGCCCTTTTGTCTGTTTTTATACACAAGGGCTACTGATTTTTTTTTTTTTAGTTAATATTCTATCCTGCCACTAGCTTCCCTGAAGGTGTTTATCAGCTGAAGAGTTTTTAGGGATCACTCATGTATACTATCATATCATTTTCGAATAGTGATACTTTGACTTTTTCTTTTCCAATGTGTATTTCCTTGATCTCCCTTAGTTGTCTTATTACTCTAACTAGGACTTCAAGAACTATGTTGAAGAGATATGGAGAGAGTGGGCCTTGTCCCTGATTTCAGTGGGATTGATTTAAGTTTCTCTCCGTTTGGTTTGATGTTGGCTCTAGACCTGCTGAACATTGCATTTACTATGTTCAGGTATGTGCCTTGTATCCCTGATCTCTCCAAAATTTAAACATGAATGGGTGTTGGATTTTGTCAAATGCTTTTTTGGCATCTAAGGAGATGATCATGTGGGGTTATTTTTCCTTCTTTTTTTTTTATGTGGTGGATTACATTGATGAATTTCTGTATATTGAACCACCCCTGCATGCCTGGGATAAAGCTTTTAGTCATGGTGAATGATATCTTTTATGTATATAGGTCTGAAGTTTTCCCTTTTTTTTGTTGGGTCTCTGTGTGGTTTAGGCATCAAGGTTACTGTGGCCTCATAGAATGAGTTTGGTAAAGTTCCTTTCGTTTCTATTCTGTGGAATAGTTTGAAGAATGTTGGCATTAGCTTTTCTTTGAAGGTCTCACAGATTCAGTGTTGTGCTGAACTTAACGCTTCATTATTTTATTTGAGTTTTAATGAAGATTGGCATCACCTAGAAGTAGTTCTGGGTATGTCTGTAAGGGTAATTCCAGATTATGCTTCCATCCAGAGATGGGTAACTAAGTGAGGAAGACCCACCTTCACTGTGTATGTGTGCATGGGGGTGGAAGGAGGTATCTTGCAAAAGGCAAAGGAAATATTTTTAAAAAGAAGCGAAAAGAAAGTCTGAGGAAAAATAACACACCATCCTTTCCATCATTCAGACCAAGTTTGTCTATCCTGGCTGCTGAAACTCTTTACTGCAGGAAGACTCCATTTTCTTGATCTTTCAAAGTGAATTTGCTATCAGCTAGGCTTTCAGGGCCAGACAGGTTGTTGAAGTATTTAGCGTCTCAAACTAATTAGGTACTCCACATTTTTTTCTGACTCTTATGTGTGTGGAAAGCAACTGTTGGTCTCTTCAACCTTTATTGTAAAAATCAAGTTGTATGCATGTGCGTGTGCATGTGTGTGCATGCATTTGTGTGTGTGTGCGTGTGTGAGAGAGACAGAGAGAGGACACCGAGAGATGTCCTGATGAGACTGAGACAGAACAGGAGCATAACAATAGCTTGGTTTCTCTCAAGGACTCTGACTAATGCAATCACAAGCATAAAATCTAGTATTTTTAATCCAATCCTTAAGTTTATGAATATTTGGCACCGTTTAGAATTACCATAAATAGAGCTACTACTGCAAACAAAATCTCTTTTGTGCTCACATATCATTTCTTTTCTGTTGGGGAAATAACGAGAGGTAATATTGCTGGGTCTCAGAGTATATTATAAGTTGATAAGACATTGCTAAGATGTTTTCCACATGGGTTCAACTACTTGTTCTTACCAGCTGTGGTCTGAATCCTTGCCAGCACTTTAATAGGTTTATTTCCATGGATTTCATTCTTCATAGACTAATAAAAAAATGCAGTTTTACTAGTATTTCAAGGTACTTAATTCTGTTTGCATTTGCCATTAACAGATGATACTGACTTTTTTTTTTAATGTTATTTGTTAATTATCTCTGCTTTGGTGAAATATCTTTTTTAATGTGCTAACTATTTTTGAAATGCATTATTTATTTGATGCAAGGCCATTTTGTGAGGACTCTAACTTATTTTTAATAATAGATAAATAATTGTTAATTTATGCTTTATCAAAACTCAATTGATGTGCAGGAAGAACTGCTGTTTGTATGACAGTGGCCCAATTTCCATTTCTTCAATTCTATACTAACATTGTTAACATAGATCTGTAGGTTTACTGAAAGCTGTTTAAATAAAACAATACTGTAGACATCCATATTCAGGTCTAGATGCATAAGTTCCTTGCCCTCCCATTCACAAACCTTCACAAACAATCCAGATATGTTAGATCCCCACGTACATTGCCCCGGCAGGTCTTTCTAACCCTGCCTGCTCTGAAACCAACCTCTAGGCTTCTGACGAGGCCTTCTCTGCCAGCCCATCATGCACAGAGGCCTCCAGTACTGTCTCCAACCTATCCAAGCAGCCGGATCAAACATATCTCTCTCTAGAGTTTATTTGGTTGATTACTCCAGAGCCTTCCCACCATGCACACTTCACAGCCCATAGCTCTACCACTAAACCATGCTCAGCTCAGGACACATATCCTACACACCATCCCAGTCCACTTCTGTGTTCAACTGACCTCATCAAACATAAGATATATCTGATATCTAGCCCAACCCCAATGTACATATCCTCCCTTCTGTCCCAGTCTTTTCTGTTTATATCAGACCTCATGAAACTGATGAAATTCATGACAAGGGACACTGTCATTCAGACAAAGCAAAAGCCAACACAATGTGGAAAGATTTATACAAAATATACATCTGATAGAACACTAATTTCAAATATATATAATGGCCCCAATATGAAGATATTGAAATACCATGAAGAAAACAATAACCCAATTAAAAATTGGGATATATATCAAAACATGATTCACAGAAGAAGAAACTTAACTGGTTGAGAAACATTAAAGAAATGCTCAAAATCCTTAGTCATCAGGGAAATGCAAGTCAAAACTACTTTGAGATTTCATCTTACACCTGTCAGAACAGCTAAGATCAATAAAACAAGTGTCAAGGCAAGGATATGGAGCAAGGGAGCACTCATTCACTGCTGGGGGGACTGCAAACTTGTACAGCTTCTATGGGAATCTGTATAGTGGCTCCTCGGAAAGATGGGAATCAATCAACCCCAAATTCAGCTATACCACTTTTGGGCATATAGCCAAAAGAGGCTTTCTCCTACCACAGAGACATTTGCTGAACCATGTTCATTGCTGTTCTACTCATAACATTCAGAAACTGGAAACAAACTGAATGTCCCTAAATAGAAGAATGGATAAAGAAAATATGGTGCATTTACATTAAAGTACAGGATTGCTCAGCCATTAATATAATGAAATTATGAAACTTGCAGATAAATGGATGAAGCTAAAAAAAATAAATCATCCTGAGTGGAGTACCTCAAACTCAGAAGTACAAACATGATATGTATGGATTTATTATGAATATTAGTGCCTAAATTAATGATAATCAAGCTAAAATACCTTTAATTTTAAAGATTAGGTATAAAGAGCCTTAGAGGTACAGACAAACCTTTTTGAGAGAAAGAAATAGAATACATAGTCATAGAAACGTGGTGGTGGGTCTAAACAGGTGGATCAAGAGGGGAGAAGGGGACAAGAAGGAAATATAGGAAGAGCTCATTAAAATTAAGGACCATTTGATGGGTAGTATGAAAAAATCCCAACATTGCAGAACCTCCCTATAATATATACTTACATGGCAGTGATCATAATGATATACCCAATAATGAGAGAGACAGTTCTCAACATAGCATCTCTTAATTAGCCCAGTCCTAACAGATACATCTTCCGAATAAATCCCTTCTTTAAGCCTCAGATATTACTGTGGAAGAGGGAACAGAAAGATCATAAGAGCCAGAGTTACAGGGACTTTACTTATAAGACTGTCTCTTAGTAATGTGAGAAGTTATACTGGTGAAGTCTCACCAGATCACTTTATGAACTTGAATTTAACAATGACAACAAAAATAGATATACTAATGTGGAGAGTGGAAAGCCCCAAAAACCACAACCATACAGAGAACTATTGGCAACTAAGGAATTGTGAGAGAGAGAACAAATATTTTTTGGGGGACCTCAGGACACTTGGCTATCAAACAGCAAATGATCAGCCCTGGAACCATATTTAGGAGTAACGTTATGCAGACTGAACAGCTTACATTTAGGGATACATGTGAATATCCAAACATCAAATGTTGCTTTCAAAACTGTGTTTAACTGACTGTGATAACCTTTAATGAAAAATGAGGCCAGAGATAACAAGAAAGGGTATACGACTAAGCTTGGAAGGAGGAAAGGGAAGGGGGAAATGAGGGATATGATATAGTTTATTGTAATGTCAAGATAAAAGAAATACAATGGAAAAGATATCATTCTATTCTTTTGTGTCCATGTTCTTTAGTATCTTGAATTCATTAAGGGGTAGTAAATAAAATACAGAATAAAGGGAACACAAACCTCTGCATTTAGGGGCTAGGAGCTAGCTCAGCTCTTTAGAACTCTGCTGGCCTTTCAAAATACCCAATTTCAGTTTCTAGCACCTACCTATAGTTTTTAAAACCTTACACAGGTGATCTAAAACCCCGTTCTGGTCTCCTTGGACACTTTGCATGTAGAGCACATGCACACAAACAGACAAAACAATCACGGACATTAAAATTAAAATAGACACAAATTTAAACCTCTGCATTTAAAAATAGTTGCTTTATATTCTAACTACAATAAATCCCAACAGTATAATGACAGGTTCCACTAATGCTTCCTTAAAAAAAAAAAACAACTTGAGTTTCCCATTATGTATTGTTTTCAAATTATAAGAAGCCTTTAAAAATTTAAACCTTATGGAAATGTGTAATATCCTCTACATTAAATATTCCAGGGTGCTTATCTAACAGTCTCCACAGTCTTGGCCAGTGAATCATTCAAGAGAGTATATTTAAACAACTGAGGCTTAGACTCCACAGTAGGAATGCAGATAAGGTGAATTCCTCTTGCAAGATGAGCAGCACAGTTCCTAGATAGTTAATCTAGGAGCATGTGCCCTCTTATACATCTGTGGTTTGGGATTGAGCATGTGGAGAACAAAAAATAAACTGGTTTGAGAATTTAAGAATTTAGTAACAAAGGTGGAGATATGGCTCAGTAGTTAAAAACACTTGCTGCTCTTCGTTTCCCAGCATTCATGTCAAGCAACTCACAGCTACTTATAATTTCTGCTCCAGGGTATCTGAGTTCCTCTTTCTGACTCTGTAATTAATCACCAGAAAACATCTCTCTTTCTCACTCTTCCTGTCAGTCTCTCAGACATACACACACACACACACACAAACATAAATCTTGTTTTTAAAAAGAACAGAACAGCTTACCATCTTTCTTATTTAATAATTTGTTAGACTAATGAAGTTACAATATTTTAAAATTAATATGTTCTACCACAGTCTTACTAGTAGGGTCAGCAATGTTCTCCAGTTGGTAATTTTCTTGCCTAGCATACATAAAGCCCTGAATTCAATCCTTAGCACTACATAAAGCAAGCATGGTTATGTACACAATTCTAACACCAAGGGAATGACCTTCAGGGAAGACATGAATCTACCCGAACATCTTGTCTCAAAGACCTGGAGACATGACTCAACAGTTAAGAGCATTGGCCACTCTTACTGAAGAGTCAGACTCAGTAACCTGCACCCAAATGCAGCTAACATCTATCTGTGCTCCTTCTTGTGTGAAATCTGATGCCCTCCAAAGGTAACAGGCATGCACACAACACACAGACATACAAGAAGGCAAAATACCCATTGGCATAAATTTTTTTAGAGAAAAATAAAATTTAAACAAAGAAAAAATAAAATTAAGAGTTGAATTTAAATCAATGTTTTACAAATCTCTGTGTTAAATTAACTGGTGTATAACTAACTATAGCTCAAAGTAATATCATTCACTGGCCAGGTCAGGTCAAAACAACTTGTTTTTGCCCTTGAAATGCCCAGTAAAATTGACACAAGTGCTTGAGTGTTTCTGCCATATTTAGTTTTCTGTTGCTAATGGCACAATACCATATACTGTGTAAATAATACATAAGATAGATGTATTTTATTTCATATTTCCAGCTGAGGTTTAAAAGGTCCTGATGAGAATCTTGATGGTGGATTCTACATCAGCACAAAACATCACTGAAGAAATACAGGGGTCAAGTAAGAGACAGAGACATACTGGGTTTCACAGTTTCACTGAGATCTTCACTCCAGACAATCCTTTAATCCACTAAGCACTTAACAAGAATGGAGTGTAAGCATTAATCATTTATTGATGGTCCCACTCATCACATCCCAGAACATAACAGAGGTTACATTTTGGAAAGATTTTAGAGGGCCAATATTATGTAACTCATTGCAGTCATAATGAAGTCTAGAAGACACAGGATTAAGAACTCTAACAAATACAACCACTCTGAAAATCAATCTGGCACTTTCTCAGACAACTAGAAATAGCGCTTCCTCAAGATCCAGGTATACCACTCCTAGGCATATATCCAAAAGAGGCTCAAGTACACAATAAGGACATTCGCTCAACCATGTTTGTAGCAGCTTTATTTTTAGGAGCCAAAAGCTGGAAACAACCCAGATGCCCCTCAGTGGAAGAATGGATACAGAAATTGTGGTACATCTACACAATAGAATATTACTCAACAAGGAAATCATGAAATTTGTAGGTAAATGGCGGGACCTGGAAAGGATCATCCTGAGTGCGCTATCCCAGAAGCAGAAAGACACACACAGTATATACTCACTCATATAGACATACAACATAGGATAAACCTAGTAAAATCTGTACATCTAAAGAAAATAATCAAGAGAGAGGACCCTGATTAAAATGCTCAATCCCTATCCTGAAAGGCAAAAAGGAAGGACATCAGAAGAAGAAGAAAACAGGAAACAAGCAAGAAACCTGCCTCGGAGGGCCTCTGAAAGGCTCTGCCCTGCAGACTATCAAAGCAGATGCTGAGACTTAAAACCAACTGTTGGGCAGAGTGCATGGAATTTTATGTAAGAAGTGGGAAATAGTAAGATCTGGAGAGGACAGGAACTTCACAAGGAGAGCAACAAACCAGAAAATTTGAGTACAGGGGTCTTCCCAGAGACTCATACTCCAACCAAGTACCATGCATGGAGATAACCTAGAACCCCTGCACAGATGTAGCCCATGGCAGTTTAGTGTCCAAGTGTGCTACATAGTAATGGGAAGAGGGATTGTCTCTGACATAATCTGATTGGCCTGCTCTTTGATCACCTCTCCCTGAGGGTGGAGCAGCCTTACCAGGCCACAGAAGATGACAATGCAGCCACTCCTGATGAGATCTGATAGACTAAGATCAGAAGGAAGGAGAGGAGGACCTCCCCTCTCAGTGGACTTGAGGAGGGGCATTCGTGAAGAAGGGGGAAGGAGGGTGGGACCGGGAGGGGAGGAGGGAGGGGCTTATGGGGGGGATACAAAGTGAATAAAGTGTAATTAATAAAATAAAATTAAAAAACTAAATAAATAAATATATAAATAAATCATTACTGAAGTTATAAAAAACAAACAAACAAAAAAGAACTCTAACAAAGGAATGTACCCCAAGAAGACTTGGATTTCTACCAGATATAATAATATGCAGTGTCATTGATTATTAATATTTACATTGATTTATCTTTTAGGTAAACAGTGATTTAAACCTGTTTCCTAAACCAGCTGTATACCCAAATCACCACAGAGAGACTACTATTTATTTAATTAAGCTAGAGCACAATGCTGGGCAATAGTTATTCCATCCTAAACCTCCAAGCCCTCATAGTTTCCTCCCAGTCAGATTTCCCATGTTATACTCACTTTTAGTCATATCTTAGGTCCAGTTCATCTTTCATCGTGGTTCTAAGTCCGTTCCTGCCGATCTCTCCCCTCTGACTTCTCCCACTGGTTTCCTTCTCCTCCCCTCTGGACCAGGATGTCCCACCCTACTCTCTGCATTGCTCAGCACTGCCTGGATGTTTAATTGACAATCCAGAGAACAAATGGTGGCAGGTTTGCACAGACTTGAGACAGGTGAGGCTTAGAGTAAATATCATCCGTTTCCCTGCACTCAGCCCAATTTTGGCTATGAGTCTCAGCCTCTGCTTTGATACTTCAATCAGTAGAGCCTTTCAGAGACCAAATGTAGTAGGCTCCTGATCTATTTTCTGTCTTCTCCTGATTCTTGTGTCACCAGTTCTGGTGAGACCTGATGGATAAAGGTCAAATAGAATGGAAGGACAACCTCCCCTATCAGTGGACTGGGGGAAAGGCACCATGGGAGGGGAGGGAGAGTGGGTGGGATTTGGAGGAGATGAAGAAAGGGGGCATAGTTGGGATACAAATTGAATGCATTGTAATAAATGATAATAAAAATGTCCTGATTGAAACCAGATAGTGGGATATAGAAATCATCATTTAAAGGAACAAGGGTAAAATTGTATACATTCCACAGGAACATTATACCAACAATGCAGGTTTGAAACAGAAGTATAATTAATTCATAGCATATCAATGCTGATTAATCTAAAAATGTATCCATGGTGTTTGCTAATTTGAAGGTATTTTAATGTATAAAATGGTTGTGTTATTTTTATGATATCTAATTTGTAATAAGCAATATAACAATTTTCTATATGACAAAAGCAGAAAATACAGAGGAATTAAGAAAGACATATTTCATACTACACTCTTCCCATACAAGTTGTTTGGTTGATGCAACCAGCCTTGATGAGACCTGATAAGCTAAGGTCAGATAGAAGGGGAGAAGGTCCTCCCCTATCAGGGGACTAGGGAAAGGGCATACATAGGGGAAGAAGAGGAAGGATGGGTGGGACTGGGAGGAGACAAGGCAGGGGGCTGCAAAAATTTATATTATTTATATAATAAATATATAAATAAAATTAAATTTAAAATTTAAAAAGTTGTTTGGTCTAGAAGTGAAATTTTATTTATTAATCAAAAGTATTTCTCACTATCTTTGAATGTTCATCTATGATGAATTTATTATTTGGTCTTTGCTGACACTGAACAATGTAAATCAGAGTACAGCTAGCAATTTTAGTAAAATGAGAACTTCTGTACAAATTGGAAGCAATTGTTTTGTAAAAACTAAACTAGGCTGTAATCTAATTTCAAAGTTTCAGTGACAGTAAATATCTTCTTTCATAATGATCATCACCATAAACTTCTTTTAATCTTTATCTGAATGAGACTAAGAACCTTCACTTAAGCATGGCACATGCGTGTAATATGGGGTGCATGTGACTAGAGAAACTTTTATCTGTAAAGTACAACATAGATCAGTTTTCTTCGAACAGCAAATAGCCAGCTCCAGTGATCATCCACCGTGTCAGAGGAAGATTAAATTGAATTTAGTTTGGCTTAGATCTATTTGCAACTGAGAGGACAAACCCTGTGTACACCCATAACATTTCATCTTTGAACCACTGACTAAAAAGTCTAAAGTTGTTAAGGCATCTTGTAGAAGTTGAGAGGTCAGTGAAGGGTTTGAACCTCAATAACATGGTATTCCTTCAATCCCTCAGTTCAAAACAAACAGAAGACATAGTAAGCTCACTGATGGAAAAGCTGTTTCATTTCTCTGGTGTAGATAATTCGCGTGACCTGTTTGTTTCACCTCTCCCTTTATATATAGATAGCATACGCCCTTCACCTTTAGATCCCTCAGAGAGCATGGTGTATAAGGATGACTTTTCTATTGTTGCTTTACCATAGTCTTCAAGTGACAGGAATATCTTTTGCTACTTCATTACCAACAATACCTTTATTTCTGTTTGTCTACATTTGTGCTTAAGTAAGGATACCAAACCATATCTATCAAATATGATTCCTACTCCCATGAATATTATTTATTCTTGAAATATTTACTGTGCGTTGATCATGTCTAAGCCTGTTCCCAGCAATGGGTATGCCTTAGGAAATGTCAGTATGCTTCATGTTCATCACATACATGTGCAAAGATTAAAAAACTGATTTTGTAAGGAATAAATTTTAAAGTCATTACACTTATAGATGTAATATTGTTAAGATTCCCATGGGCAGTGTGTTTGTTTGTGAAGGGGTTATAATCATTCACCATTTATAATGTACAATAAATTGTAAATACAGTAGTTTCTACTTTACATTAGATATTATAGTATGTATTCATCTTCCTACTTTAAGAGGTTTTCAAAGTGAATTATAAGAAACTCATCAGACACCACTGTAGTATATCACCATATTTCATTAAGCATAGTTGAATTGTTACAGAAACAATACTGCGCCAGGTATATAACTGAATTTTTTATTTCCTTGAATACAGAAAATGCATTACTTCTGATCATTTTAGGAGTTCATGAATTCAAAGTTCTTCGGCATTAAGTTGAAATATTTAATCTTAAAGAGAGTTCATTTCAAAATTATCTGAATATAAGTTTAGACACATGCTTTCTTATTAGAATATTAGAATACTGAGATTAAGAAGCTAATTCAACCTGGAGAGGACAGGAGCTCCACAAGGACCAAATATATCTGGGCACAGGGGTCTTCTCTGAGACCGACTCAAACCAAGGACCATGCATGGATTTAACCTAGAACCCCTGCTCGGACGTAGCCCATGACAGCTCCATATCCAAGTGGGTGTCCTAGTAAGGGGAACAGGAACTGTCTCTGATATGAACTCAGTGGCTTGCTCTTTGACCTCCACACCCCCGTGGGAGGAACAACCTAGCTAGGACATAGAGGAGGACATTGCAGCCAGTCCTGGTGAAACCTGATAAGCTAGGGTCAGATGGAAGAGGAAGAGGATCTCCCCTATCAGGGGATTTAGAGAGGGCAGGGAGGAGATGAGAGAGGGAGGGTAAGATTGGGAGGGAATGAGGGAGAGGGCCACAGCTGGGATACAGAGTAAATAAACTGTAATTAATATAAAAAATAGCTAATTCAAACATTTTAACAAGTAGGTTGAAGCGCTTTAGATGTATGGATTGTTTCTATTTATTCGATGGTCATTGGGGGCTTCAAATGGCTCCATGAACAAAAATGCTTGCCCTTATGCTTCATTGCCTGACTTGGATGGCCAGGATCCATAGACAGAGGGAGGAGACCCACTCCTAAACTCATCCTTCTACTTCCTCAGTGCCCATGCTGTCTATCTCCCCCATCCCAATGCTAAGATTGCGTCTGGTTTGAACTTGTGCAGGTCTTGCGCATACTATCACAGTCCTTATGAGTTCATATGTGTATCAGTCCTGTCATATCTACAAGAGGCTGTTTCCATGGAATCTGTCACCACCTCTGACTCTTAAAATCTTCCTGCATTCCTCACATACAGCACTGAGCCTTGAGGGGATGGGTTTAGTGAATACACCACATTTAGAACTGAGGGTTCTAAAGTCAAGTATTGATTCCATTTCGTGGAGTAGGACTTAAATAGAATCAAAATTTGATTGTTTACTACTGTAACATTTTTGTCACTATTGCATAGTTGTCAAATGTCCTAGGCAGCAAGGAATGAAAATTTACTTTCTATAAAATACGAATACCCAAAACTAGTGAAAAGTTAATATTGATGAAAAATCTAAAGAATATTTTTTATTAAAAAATAAATGCCTTTTATTCTCTTCCTTCCTTCCTTCCTTCCTTCCTTCCTTCCTTCCTTCCTTCCTTCCTTCCTTCCTTCCTTCCTTCCTTTCTTTCTTTCTTTCTTTCTTTCTTTCTTTCTTTCTTTCTTTCTTTCTTTCTTTCTTTCTTTCTTTCTTACAATTTATTCACTTTGTATCTTCTCTGTAGACCCCTCCCTCATGTCCTCCTAGTCTCACTTCTTCTCTCTCTATGTGCCTTCCCTAGTCCACTGATAGGAGAGGATCTCCTTCCATTCTATCTGACCCTAGCTTATCAGGTCTCATCAGGAGTGGCTGTATCATCTTCCTCTGTGGCCTGGTAAGGCTGTTTCCCCAGGGGAGGTGATCGAAGAGCAGGTCATTTAGTTCATGTCAGAGACCTACTCTGCTCCCA
The DNA here is from genome assembly GCF_907164565.1 of Psammomys obesus. Taxonomy (NCBI): domain Eukaryota; kingdom Metazoa; phylum Chordata; class Mammalia; order Rodentia; family Muridae; genus Psammomys; species Psammomys obesus. The sequence goes on along the minus strand of NW_026596100.1, from coordinate 5,007,419 downwards.
TTACTAGGGAACCCATTTGGAAAATGAGCAGCTTATGGGCTTCATCTGAGCAGGGGCTCAGATATTCCTTGGTTGGAATATCTCTTCAGGTTCCCCTCAGCTCATGTTTTGGGCTCTGTTGTTCTCCTTGTGGTGCCCTTGTCCCCTCCAGGTCTTCATATCTCCCCCTTCTTCCATAAGGTTGACTGTACTCTGCTCAAAGTTTGGCATCTCCAACAAATGGTACTGGTCTAACTGATGTCTACATGTAGAAAATGCAAATAAACCCTTATTTATCACCCTGCATTAAAGTCAAGTCAAAGTGGATCATAGACCTCAACATAAAAGTAGACACACTAAATCTTTTAGAAGAAAAAGTAGAAGAGCTTTTAACTCATTGGCACAGGAGACAACTTCCTGAACAGAACACCAACAGCACAGGCTGGAAGTTCAATAATCAATAATTGAGTCCTCATGGAACTGAAAAGCTTGGATAAGATGAAATCTTAAAGTAGTTTGATTTCATCTCCCTGAAGACTTAGGATGTGAACATTTCATCTTTGTTACATGGCTATTGGAAAATTGGTGAAAATTTATTGTCATTCTGCAGCCTAACACTATAATGGAATATCAGTGTCTTTTGCCAGACCGAAGTTTTTGGGTCTCATGAGGTCCCATTTATCAATTATCAGTATTTGTGTCTGTGCTCCTGACATGCCATTCAGAAAGTCTTTGTGGTTGTGTGTGTGCATGTGGGTTTTTGTGTCCCAGTGAGTCCAAGAATATCCCCCACTTTCTAATCTATCAGGTTTAGAGTTCCTAGTCTTAATTTTGAAGTCCTTGATCCACTTGAAGTTAAGTTTTGTACATCATTACAGACATGGATCTATTATTACTTTTCTACATGTAGTCATTTAGTTTTATCAGCACCATTTATTGAACATGCTGTCTTAACTATGTAATTTTGGCTTCTTTGTCAAAAACCATAAGTATAGACATATGTCTGTGTCTTCCATTCAATTCCATTGATCTTGTTGTCTATTATTATATGCATGTCATTATTATTACTACTTCTATAGCTCTTTAGTACACCTGGAAATCTATCTGGGATGTTGATGACTCCATTAGTTGATTTGACTATCTTAGATATCTTCAGTTTGTATGTTTTCTTGTAAATTTGAAAAATTAGTGTTTCATTTCTATGAAGAATTCAGTTGTAATTCTATTGGACATTACAATGAATTTGATGATGACTTTTGGTAGGATGGCCATTTTCAGATTTTTAATCCTATTGATCTATAATCATGGGAGAATTTCCATCTTTTAATATCTTTTTCATTTTCTTCTTCCAATATCTCAGAAGTTTTCTTTGTCAAGTATTTTACTTGCTTGGTTCAGATGCACACACATATACATATATACAAATACACACACAATACACATAAACACATATATGATAGATAGATACAGGTATGAGTATGTATACATAAATATAAAATATTAGAATATATGTAATCTTGATATATAAAAAATCATGGAATATCTTGTGTTCTTTATGTGGAATACCTTGGAGCTAATTCCTTGATTACTTTTTTTCTCAGTCTGCTTGTTATTCAAATATAAGAAGGCCACTGATTTTTAATTATGGCTACTATAAATTAATTTTGTATCATGTTACTGTTCTCAAAGTGTTTACCAGCTTTAGAAGGTTGCTGCTGGAGTTCTAGGTTCTTTCATGTAAAAATCACTTCATTAACAAGTACAGATTCTTTGAATTCTTCTTTTTCTATTTGTATCTCCTTGATCTCCTCCAGAAGTCTTATTGCTTGAGCTAAGACTGCAAATACTGTATAAATATGTATATAGACAGTTGATCTTGTCTTGATCCTAATTTTATTAGAAATTAAAGCTTTGAGTTTCTCAAAAGTGAGGATGTTTCTTTCAAATTGTGACTCATTCCCTTTATTATGTTGAGGTATGTCCCTTGTACAGAGTCATTACTGGGAACAGGCAAAACTTTCAGTATTTCTCTGTTTGTTAGATCATGTGTGAAATTAATGAGAAATTTAGATTTGTTTCTGAGTTGCCTATCAAAATGATTATATTATCATCTGCCCTGACTTAATTTGACACTGAGTCTCTTGTTTTTTTAAGATTTAACTGGAAAAAATTATAAAATGTAAAAAACAACTTTTTTTGGCAAAAGATTTATTGGTATGTTCATAGTGCTTTGGTAAGATTTCAAATTAAGGAAAGATAGTTCACAGCTTATTGCAATTACAAGAAGTAAGCGGATATAAATGGAGACTTTAGAGAATCTGGCAAATTAACTCATGTTTTTTGAAATTTGTTATAAAATCTTCCAGAATTACAAGATAACTTTAAAGAGCAAGTATTTTTTTTATTATTATTAATTACACTCTATTCACTTTGTAACCCCCATAAGCCCCTCCCTTCTCTCCTCCTAATCCCACCCTCTCAGCCCCTTCTTCATGCATGCCCCTCCCCAAGTCCACTGATAGGGGAGGTCCTCCTCTCCTTCTTACTGATCTTAGTCTATCAGTTCTCATCAGAAGTGGCTGCATTGTCATCTTCTATGGCCTGGTAAGGCTGCTCCCCCCTCAGGGGGACGTGATCAAAGAGCAGCCAATCAGATTATGTCAGAGACAGTTCCTCTTCCCATTACTTTGTAACCTACTTGGACACTAAACTGCCATGGGCTACATCTGTGCAGGGGTTCTAGGTTATGTCCATGCCTGGTACTTGGTTTGAGTATGAGTCTCTGGAAAGACCCCTGTGTTCAAGTTTCTGGTTCTGTTGCTCTCCTTGTGGAGTTCCTGTCCTCTCCAGATCTTACTATTTCCCATTTATTACATAAGAGTCCATGCACACTGCCCAACAGTTGGCCAAATGTCTCAACATCTGCAGAGCCTTTCAGAGGTCCTCGGTGGCGGGTTTCTAGCTTGTTTCTTGTTTTCTCCTGCTTCTGATGTCCTTCCTCTTTGCCTTTCGGGATGGGGATTGAGCATTTTAGTCAGGGTCCTCTCTCTGGATTAGTTTCTTTAGATGTACAGATTTTAGTAGGTTTATCCTATATTGCATGTCTATATGAGTGAGAATATACCGTGTGTGTCTTTCTGTTTCTGGGACAGCTCACTCAGGATGATCCTTTTCAGGTCCCACCATTTACCTGCAAATTTCATGATTTCCTTATTTTTTAATTGCTGAGTAACTAAAGAGGCTGAATAGCAGCAAACCAAGTAATCCAATTTAAAAAATGGGGAACAGAGCTAAACAGAGAATTCTCTGTAGAGGAATATCGAATGGCAGAGAAACACTTAAAGAAATGCTCAACATCATTAGCCATCAGGGAAATGCAAATCAAAATGACCCTGATATTTCACCTTACACCCATCAGAATGGCCAATATGAAAAACTCGAGTGACAACACAGGATGGAGAGGCTGTGGAGAAAGGGGAACCCTCTTCTACTGCTCGTGGGGATGTAAACTTTTATAACCACTCTGGAAATCAATCTTAGACAAATAGGAATAATGCTTCTTCAAGATCCAGACATACCACTCCTAGGCATATATCAAAAAGAGGCTCAAGTACACAATAAGGACATTGGCACATCCATGTTTGTAGCAGCTTTATTTGTAATAGCCAGAAGCTGGAAACAGCCCAGCTTTCTCTCAACTGAAGAATGCATGTAGAAATTGTGGTACATCTACACAAAGAGCAAGTTTTAAAAATAAAGTTTATAACTTGTATCTAAAGTTCAATAAATATATTAGAAATTTTATACAGATTGTTTTATGTACTTTAATAGTTATTATTTTATCAATTTTTGTTATTTACTCTTTGGGAATATTTAGTAACAGGACTAATGCTTTCAAATTAGTGAGAACAAATGAGAGCCATATATTCCAGGCAATTAAAATTAACCACATATAAGCATAATGTTATTAGCAGTCTAATAATAGGTCACTATGTTATAGTCAGCATTTATATTCAGTATGAACACTTTAATATATTTATGAAAGGAAAATATGTTTTAGTTTTGATTAACTATTTTAATAATAGTATAAAATAATTGAATATATTTTAAGCAACATAAAATTTGAAATTGTTTTATAAAAGTGTCTCAATATTATTTAAGAATTTGAAGCAATTCATGTGGATTATTCTATTCTATAAGGAATATAATGTTAATACAAGTATTAAAACATATTTTTTATGTTATTGCTTATGTACTTGCCAGTGGTTCTTAAAGGCTTGACATGTTTGAGACTTGCCAATAAGTAACTATATTAGTGAGGTGTCACTCATTGCTTAGGTCAGCAACTGTGCTGTTTCAGATTCACATCAAGTGCAAGTAGCGATTATTAGAAATATTTTTATTCAAACATATTGCAATTCAGATGTCTTAGGATGTTCTCCGGTTGACAAATTTATTCTGAAGTTTTTATTCAGGGCAAATTCTTGAACAGAAGTAACTAAATTACAAAGTATATCACATGATTAGGAAGTACTTTTCCTCTTACTGAATGATTGCCAGAATTAAAAGCCCACGTACCCACTCCACAGCTCGCTGTGGTGAGAACAAGTTTGGAAGAGACTGTATGGCATGGGAGAAATGAAGTGGCCAGGACTGAGTTACAGAGAGGAAGCTTTGCAAAGCTCTGTCAGGATGACCTAGGTATAGCAGTACGTTTTGATAATCTTAACACTCAGGAGAGTGAGTCAGAAGATCAATTCTAAGTATAGCTCAGGTTGCACAGGGTTCCTGTGTCAACAAGCCAACCAAAGCCCTAACAAAGAATCAGCAGAATACACTGCTTCACTAATCGCAGCGACATGAGAATGAGGGCTCTTGAGCTGCACGTCTGCAGTCTGCAATGTCTCTACTTAAACCACTGATAAGAATCTTACATGAAATATTTAGTTCTGCAGTATAAACAAATTTAAGTGATATGAGCCAAAACAACATCAGCTTGATGCCCATATTAGACACTTAATAAAATTTGCCTTGTGGTTGTTTTTTAAAGCTGTTTGTGTGTGCGTGTGTGTGTGTTCAGGGGCACACTCAGTAGTACACACTCAAGGCAAGAAGAGGCCACTCCGTTTCACCTCTATACCATCCCTTGGGAATGTAAGTGTCTTTCTCTTGGTCAGCTTTGCCTGACTCAGCCATCCTCCTGCCTCTGACAGCCTCACAGATAAGGCTGCTCACTTTTGTGTGGATGAACAGCTTATTGTTACTTTTTGCTGGGGTTTGAACTAATGTTCTTTTTTGAATTATTTATTTATGTTTATTTTAGGTGCACTAGTCTTTCACCTGAATGCATGTCTGCGTAAAAGTATAGATTCTCAACTTCTCTCACTCCTGTACTATCTCTCCAGTTCATTGCCTTCTGTTCTTTATTTTTGTAAATAGTTAGAAGGATTCCTGTGTGTGTTGCCATGTGGGTGTGATGTACATCAGAGACAACTTTTAGGAAGTTTTTCTGTGTGTATGTGTGTGTGTGTGTATAGGAGTTGACTCATTTGTTTTGAGTATTTTTTTCTCATTGTTTTTTGTTGTTGTTATTCTAATTTTTTACAGAAAGCTATAGAACATTAATTTGTGTGGGTAGATAGGTGAGGAGGATTTGAGAGGAGATTTTGTAGGGGAAAACATGATCAAATTATATTCTATGAAAAGATCATTTTAAATGCATTGTTAATTTTTTGGTGGCTATTTTTACATTTATTAATAATATGCTCTGTTTTTGCTAGTTTATCACTTGTTATCTGTGTAGGCTAGTAAAAGAGATTTGTGTTAACTGCACCCTTGCTCTGTTTCTTATTTGTAAGTTTGTTCCACACTCTTTCATAATATATATCAAGATTTTAACAGGTATAGTCTTAACTTTTGTTTTACTTACTATATTCTACAGATACTATGTTGGATTCTATTATATTAAATGAGAATTTTACACATGTATGTTCTCTAAAGAGTTTCACCTTTATTTTTTTATTCTTTCTTTTTTCTTTATCATTTTTGAGATAGTGTCTTATTTTAAATATAGGATGACTTGCTTTTCATTGCATTTTGATTATAACGTCTTTCTGCCTGCACAAACAAGAAATTCACAGGTATTATGCCATTATGCTCAAAATAACATTATTAAAATATTTCATATATAGAATATTTTTATTCTGTAGTTGTTTATGTATAATCTCCCACTTTGGTATTAATTTTACATAAAATTAGTTTTGTGTTTTACAAATGTATATACTAAAAACCTTTTAATACCAATAATCTTGACTAGAATAAAATATCTTGTACTTGATTGCTTGTTTGTTCTTCAATGAACAAAAAGATGTGAATGAAAAAAAAAAACCTTTATTTTACTTATAAGTACATTTAGATTTTCTACTACTTGCTTTATTTTTTACCTTTTAGATTTTTATATGTATTGAACAATTATTAAGAAATCTGTTATGTTATTTTTTTTGAGCAGCAAACACAGCACGGTTGATTTGTAACCTAGTTATTAATTTTATCTCTTTAACAAATGTAGAGGTTGTTTAGATGTTCCATATTTGTTGTTCTTCATAGCTGATTCTTACAGATTACAGTTTGGAAATTACCTCCTCACTGTTCCTATTTAAACAAGGCTAAGGCAAACATCTTTCATAAAATAGATCTTTTAAGCTGTGTCATATTTGATTTGTTGGATCAATGTACCCTTGTGATCATGTGATTAATCCATCTGCTTCTCCTGCACTGGAAGCTATTAAACAGATCATAAACACAGTATTACAGAGTGAATGTCAGGATCTTTGAGTTCTACTAGCTAACTAGTTGTATAACCTTGAACATGTCACATAATCTCTTTGACTTCAATCTCATTATGTACGTAGCAAGACAGCAATTATCTCTATCGGCTTCATTGCTTATAGGACTCTAGGATTTTATTCTACAATTATCTTCAGATGAATTTAGCTCAAGGAGAAAAGCTGCAGTGCAACATTTATGCAAATAATCTTAAATGAATTATGGAGTTAATTTAATAAGCTTCTTAGCTTTTGGGGGCTAATTTTAAAAAAGTAAATATTCATTTAAGAAAAGTACTGATGGTTGCTATTAATAAATATTGTAAAATATTTCCCAGATAATTTAGTATTTCTAGAAATTGTTCATCAGCAATATGTTTAAAATTATCATAACTCTGACACCAAAAGTTTCATTTGCTTGGAGTAACATCTTAAAATTTTTAGTAATAGTTCCTAATTCAATATAATTATCTTCTCAAGTTTCCACATATATAATTTCTTGATATTAATGAAACACATTATTTCTGTGGAAAAGGCTGTGATTTTTAAGTTTAAATGCTACTTTGTTTTAAGAAGATACAAATAATCTTGGGTTTACTTTTTTGTTCTTACAAGCTGATGGGACCATAAAGCAAGTTGACTAAGCTGTTGTTTTTTTAAATTTACCATAGTGTTTAACATTAGAGATACTGTGACACTAATAAAAGGATACATGTAAAATAGTTGTTTTATATGGGAGGCTGAGTATCAGCACAGATAAAAACAAATACATTCTTAATAAGTGGTTTAACAGTGATGAATTCTGAAAGAATTCCCTTTGAAAACCAATTTATTTTTGAGATGTTCATTGAAAAGAAATATTTACTGAGTGAAGTTTTTGTATCAGTATTTTAAATATTTTTGTTCACAAATAGAATAATAATGATTACTATAAACTAAAATGTTTTCATTCTAATGTAGCGAATATTTCATTTTAAAAAAACATCAAAGACATGAGAGTTGCAGTAAGTTTTAAATTATTTCTAGTGTTTGTAGATCAAGTTCCTTTGCCCTTCTTTTTTTTGTGTGTTTTTCCATTTTATTGAAAGTTTTTATTGTACTAATTATTTTTTGTGAAACTTAAAAGACATTTGATAGGTAGGCAGTCAGGCATATTATGGGTAGATAGATAGATGATAGAAGATATAGATAAATATATAGATATATACACCTACATATGTGAATATGTACATACATAGGCACAAATATACATGCATAAATATTTACATAGGTACACAATGCATGCATAAGTATGTATTTACATAGATATATACATGCATAAGTACATACATATATGCATACATATATCAAGAGAGAGGACCCTGACTAAAATGTTCAATCCCCATCCCTTTGCTCTTATCTGGTTTTAAGTGTGGAAGGAATATCTTGACATGGTTTTCTAAGACGAAGCACAGAATGACCAGAGCCTCAGCACAAGATAGTACAAAGAAGTCTTTTTTGGCAGAAGCCATGATCAGCCTCTGAACCTTTACACTTCTCTTTCTCTTGCTGCGAATGCAGCACCTTTGTCTATGCAAGTCTTTTCTACAGTGCAATCGCAGAATACTGTCAACAGGGAAATTTGACATAGTAAAAAAATAAATACCTGCTTAGTGTAATTCAGAATCACAATAAATTTGAGGATTTTAAAATGTTTGCCTAGATGAAGAAATAGCATCCTACTGCATTTTCTTCTTCCAACATTAGACCTCCAGTCAGAAGTTTTGGAGTTGATTGTGAACATTCCTGTGCAAATTATACATATTGCATCATCTCTAACATTATAAATAAACAAAATTACTCACCTAACATAACAAATACTTCATAAAAATAAATGCCTAATAACCTGTATTTTTTATTTTTATTTTACTTATTCCAGGCTTTGAGCCCTAATCAAGGCCCTAGCACATGCTATGTTTGTGCTATATCATGTCATTATATAGTCCTGTCCCCACAAATTTGAAATAATTTGTTTAATGTGTTATCCTGCATGACAAAATTCCAGTGATGGCCTTAAAGTAGAAATTTCTATCATCCCTTAATCACATTAGTAGTTTTTAATTTCCTCAAGGAATAGTCTTCAAATGATGAAAAAATAAATTTGTATCTGAATATCAACCTACCATTTATTATCTGTTACATAATGAAGGCCGAGTTTGATTCCATAGATATAGCACAGACATTTGAAAAACTCAACCAAGATAATTAATATTCACAAATATCATCCTGTGTAAAGGAACCATAAAAGGAAATGAGCTTAGAAATATGTACATGTATGTATTCACATTAGCTGTTTAGGTTACCAAAGAATTACATGGCTTTCAACATTAGATATGCCAAATGTTTAATTTCAAAGGCAGAAATGACATTCTGTTAGCATATAAGTATACACATGATAAAATTTTATTTGCTAAATTAATAAAAATAAGAAAATTGGTGATCTGTTGTTATGAGATGTCACACTTAGAGCAAAAAATGGTTGATGTCAGATAATAAAACAATAGATTTAGAAAGATATATACATATATATGAAAAGAACTTAAAGAAGGAAAGGACATAAGTTAAAGAAATTCACAGTATTCAAGCGCTATTAAAAAATAAAAGTTCTTTCCTGCAAAGAACTATGTAGTCCTTGAATGTGTCTATTAAACAATGAATTATGGAACTAGATAGAGAAGGTCTTTTGCTTTTGTTTGTTTGTTTGTTTGTTTGTTTGTTTTTACACTGTGATCCAATTATAGTTTTTTAAGACTGACACCATGCACAGACTAGTATTTATGAGCCTCTAAGCATCCAGGAGATGAACTTCTAATATGTGATTAGAAACAGAGTTAGGTATCTTTAGGACTAGCTGCAAAGTCCTCCTCTGTGGCCTAACAGTACTGCTCCTCCCTTGTGGGGTGGGGAGGCCAAAGAGCCTGCCATTGAGTTCCTGTTAGAAATAGTCCTTGTTCCTCTTACTATAGGAAACCAATTGGTTACTGAGCTATCACGGGTCGCATCCTAACAAAACAGAGTCATATGAAAGGGGAGGAGGTCCTCCCCTATCAGTGGACTTGGAAAGGGGCAGGGAGGAGATGAGGGAGGGAGGGTGGGATTGGGGAGGGAATAAGGAAGCGGGATACAGCTGGGATACAGAGTTAACAAAATGTAATTAATAAGAAAAAAAAAAAGAAACGGTTAGGAAAAAAAAAATTCCCTTAATGCTACTAGACGCCTGGAGGAGGACCTCCCTTATCAATGGGCTGGGAGAGGGACACACAAGGATGGAGAAGAGGGAAGGGGGATTGGGAGGGGAGGAGGGAAGAAGGTGCAAGGGAGATACAAAGTGAATAAACTGTAATTAATAGAAGTAATGTATAAAAAAGAGTACACAGTTCAGTGTCCAGATTTAACCCCTGAGCACTCAGGATGGTGAGCACAGGATGGCGACTGAGAAACTAAAGTTTTTCTCTCACTATAAGAGTACAGTTGTGAGCAGGAACAGGTGGCTTGGAAGGTAGAACTGTGTTGCAGACTGAAAACAAACTGGATACTGATCTCAGTATTGGATACATATTTTATGTATAGTTCTGCTGACACCATTAAGAAACCCACCACTGTTATATAGGATGTCCTCACAATCGAAAATTAGCCTACAGGCCCACTATATGATATTTGAACGATATACATGGGCTACTTGTGAGACCTGTTTTCATTATAAAGAAAGAAGAAACAACAATTCACAGCTGGGTCATAAGCACACAGAGACAGTTTGTCAATGAGACTGGAAAAGGCATACAGCTTCAGTATTTTCAGAAGGACCCCCAGCAAAAGAAATCAGTCTAAGACCTCAGGTTTTGTAAAATACAGGAAAAGGCATCAACCCTTACTGTTTTATCAGAAAGGGATGGGGAGGGGGTGTTATTGTGTCTCTGTCCACTAAAAAGTATGAAAAGGGGGCAAGATGGCGGCACCGGGAGGACTCTCATTCTGAGGAGTAGTACAGCAGGATTGGCACAGTGACCAGCAATCAGAACTCGCGGCCATAAAACACAAGTGGTTGTGTTTCTCAGGTGAGAGGATACCCCACGGTGGGGGATTCGATGAGCTTTAACTCACCCAGCTAAACCGCAGAAGAGATCCTCGATCCGCCAGGCGCTTGGTCGCCAGCCCAGAGCTACCCACCAGCGCAATCTGGTCATGGTCCCAGACTGAACTGTGGGCCCACAACACCATAGACTGGATTTCCCAGTCGAGAGATAACCCCACGGAGCAGGAAATAATTGGGACCGACCCCAGGTTACCCAGACATCCCCTGGAAAAGACTCGGGTTCCGCGGGTGCCCCAGGAGACAGCCCGGACCCAGAGCCAGGACAAAGGCGCCTGCCTGCACAGAGCCCTACCTGCACGTCTGATTCGCCGCCTCAGATAGAACTGTGGGCACCAGGGCACCAGGGCACCAGACTGCGTGTCTCTGGCAGGAGGAAACCCCCAGCAGAGGGGGTCAGCAGCTCTAACGCTTAGGACACCCAGCACCAAAACACTTCCTGACTCACGCAGACTCTAGTGCAGGCAGAAGCGCTGTGCTCTGCCACCATTGTTGAGTTCCCCTGGGGCACTGGGACACACAGCTGCATCCTCGGACCTGCAGGAGCCGAAGAGCCATTACAGCAGCCCTCAGATACTGTGCCAGGGATCGGCCAGTTGTCCCTGGCTGGACTGCCAAAACTGTAGGAATCCCTGATCCTTCAGGGGGGCTGCACCCACAGCATCTGGACCAGAGCGGTCCCTACAGCCGCCATCCCAGACAGAGACACACAGCTTCTGGTCCAGAGTGAGGCACCCAGCCTCCAGACCAGAGCAGTGCCCCCAGGCGCCAACTCAACCTAGGTGCACATTCTCCAGGTCCAGAGCAGAGCAATCAGCCTTTGGCCCAGAGACTTTCTGAGTGCACCTCCCACTTTCTCAGACAGAACTGTGCGCCCCAGGATAACAGACTGAGTTTCCCTGTTGGGAGAAAACCCCACAGCTAGGGAATCAGCAGGTTCTTCAAGAAGACTGTACCTGGAAATTTAGTGAGCAGCAGAACACTAAATTTATAACAAGAAACCCAGCAGTGGGGCAGCAGTCTTGAGAAATTCTATGGGTAAGAGGAGATCCCCCCCTGCCTAACATAGACCACAGCTACTACTCAGGGCTATAAACCTGAGGTGAGCAGTGGCAACTCCTGAGAAACACTGGCCATACAGTGACCATAACGAAAAAGCAGAGAAGGACTCCTTCAGGAAAAATCATCTTCCGGCCAAGGGGATACTCCCTACCTCAGGACTCCAGGAAGCACAGAAACTAACAGCCAAAACCTAAAAAAGCCCAATGGGTAGAGGTCAGCGTAAAGGCTCAACCAACAAAAGACAGAGCAATATGGCATCTCCAGAACCCAGCCATCCAGGGGCGAACAGCCCTGAACAATGCAGCATAATAGAAAATCAAGAAGATGACCTTACATCTATGTTGATGAAGAGAATAATAGAGGAAACAGATAAAATACATAAAGAATTAGAGGAAGATAAAACCAAACAGATCATGGCTATCCGTAAAGAAATGGAGGAAGATAAAGACAAGCAGATTAGGGCCATCCGTGAAGAAATACGGGAAGGTGCAGCCAAACAGCTGTGGCCTTCAGAGAAGAAATAATTAAATCACTGAAAGAAATCAAAGAGACAGAGTTGAAGGAACTAAAAGAAAAAGAGGAAAATACAAGCAGACAGGTGAAGGAAGTAAACAAAACAACCCAAGACCTGAAGATAGAACTAGAAAAATTAAAGAAAACACAAATGGAGGAAATAATGGAGAGGAAAAATTTAGGGAAGAAAACAGGAACTACAGAGGTAAGCATAACCAACAGAATACAAGAAATGCAAGAAAGAATCTCAGGTGTAGAAGATACAATGGAAGAAATCGATGTATCTGTCAAAGAAAATGTTAAATCCAAAAAATTCCTGACACAGACCGTCCAAGAAATCCAAGACAATATGAAAAGACAAAACCTAAGAATAATAGGAATAGAGGAAAAAGAAGACTCCGTTCTCCAAGGCCCAGAAAATATTTTCAACAAAATCATTGAAGAAAATTTCCCCAAGTTAAAGGAGAAGCCAATAAGGATACATGAGGCCTACAGAACACCCACCAAATTTGACCAGAAAAGAAAATCCTCCTGCCACATAATCATCAAAACAGTAAGTATACAGAACAAAGAAAAAATACTAAAAGCTGCAAGAGAAAAAGGCCAAGTAACATATAACGGCAAACCCATTAGAATCACACCTGACTTTTCAACAGAAACTATGAAAGCCAGAAGGGCCTGGACAGATATCATGCAGACCCTAAGAGAACACAGATGTCAACCCAGGCTACTATACCCTGCAAAACTCTCAGTCCTCATAGACGGAGAAAACAAGATATTCAATGAAAAAAACAATTTCAACAATACCTACACACAAATCCAGCATTACAGAAGACACTGGAAGGGAAAATACAACCCAAGAAAATTAGCTTCTGTCAAGAAAACACAGGAAATAATTAACCTTACTACAGCAAAACAAAAAGCAACCAAGCACACAACCTTATGAACACAGCCAACATCAAAAGCAAAGGATCTAACAGCCACTGGTCATTAATCTCTCTCAACATCAATGGACTCAACTCTCCAGTAAAAAGACACAGATTAACAGAATGGATACGTAAACAAAACCCAGCAATCTGTTGCATACAAGAAACACACCTAAGACACAAAGATAGACATTACCTGAGGGTAAAAGGTTGGAAGATGACTTTCCAAGCAAATGAACCCAAGAAACAAGCAGGAGTAGCCATTCTAATTTCTGATAAAATAGACTTTCAACCAAAATTAATAAAAAGAGATGAGGAAGGACACTTCATACTCATCAAGGGAAAATTCCACCAGGAAGACATCACAATCCTGAACATCTATGCCCCAAATACAAGAGCACCCACATTTGTAAAAGAAACATTGATAAAATTTAAACCACATATAGATCCCCACACATTAATAGTGGGAGACTTCAACACCCCACTCTCAACAAAGGACAGGTCAACAAAACAGAAATTAAACAAAGAAACAATATCTCTGACAGAGGTCATGAATCAAATGGACCTCACAGACATCTACAGAACTTTACACCCAAACACAAAAGAATTTACCTTCTTCTCAGCACCTCATGGAACCTTCTCCAAAATAGACCATATAGTTGGTCACAAAGCAAGCCTCAACAGATACAAGAAGACTGAAATAATCCCTTGTATCCTTTCTGATCACCATGGAATAAAGCTGGACTTCAACAACAACAGAAATAGCAAAAAGCCTACACACTCATAGAAACTGAACAACTTGTTACTAAATGACAGCTGGGTCAGGGAAGAAATAAAGAAAGAAATTAAAGCCTTCGTAGAACTCAATGAAAATGAAAACAAAACATACCCAAACTTGTGGGAC